>NC_057716.1:109063474-109080423 GCF_004010195.1 Chiloscyllium plagiosum
TCCACCTATCGCATTTCCAAAGCCCCTCCCCCAAGTCCTTCCTTCCTACCTTTTATCTTAGCCTGCTGGACACACTTTCCTCATTCCTGAAGAAGGGCTTATGCCCGAAACGTCGATTCTCCTGTTCCTTGGATGCTGCCTGACCTGCTGCGCTTTTCCAGCAACACATTTTCAGCTCTGATCTCCAGCATCTGCAGCCCTCACTTTCTCCTCTGATATATTTCCAAGTCAGGATGGTGAGTGGCTCAGAGGGGAACTTGCAGGTGGTGGTGTTCCCATGTATCTGCTGCCCTTGTCCTTCTCGATGGAAGTGGTCGTGCGTTTGGAAGATGTCATCTAGTGATCACCCCCACTTCTCATCTTATGATGGAAAGAAGGTCTTTGGTGGAGCAGTAGAAGATGGTTAGGTCTAGGACACCCTCCTGAGGGACAGCTGCAGATATGTCCTGGAGCAGTGATGACTGGACTTCCAGCCAGTAATCACTTGGTGTTTTTGTTTCTTGTGCTCCATTCCTGGTGTTTGAATGGGCCAGGGAACCAGGCTGGTGGGGGTGGGAATGGAACCCGGGCTTGGGACCAGGCCGAGGGACTGGAGCCTCTACCTCGGGACTCGGCAAGGGGGACTGCAGCTTGTGCCTATTCTTTCAGCATCCCTTTACAAGAAACAGCAACAGGGCACACTGGACCTTTCCATTCAAAACCCAAACATCAGACTTCCTATAATGTCCAGCTTAAAGCTCAGACTGTACAAAATCATCAGAGAACACATTTCAGACAATTGCTGTTTGTATTTGTCAGTGAAAAAACAAGCTTACAAAACTCTAATTTGGGATATTTGGTTATTTTGTGATGTTGAGCAGCTGCAGAATCTCCTTCAATCTGTCCAATCTCAATACAGTGTTTAAATAAATTGGTACATTCGAGGAATTGCTTTGTAAAGCCAATCACAAATCACTAAGGAAAGAAAAGCGAGATTGGGAAAGAAAGTGACAGACAGAAAGTGAGAGAGACTGAGGGAGGGAGACAGAGGATAGAGTGAGAGAGAGCCAGAAACAGATTGCTCGAGTCAGAGACAGGGAGGGGAAGAGAGAGAGGGAGGGAGAGAGAGAGAAACAGTGAAGATATGGAGAGAACAAGACAAAGACAGACAGAGAAACCTCTTTGATCAGCAGGAAGTGTTAAAGAATAGCAGAGCACCAAGAGAGGCTATTTGACCCATTGATTCCATGCTGTATTCTTCTCAGCAACACTGCCCGCAGTATTGCAGGCCGAGCCAGTGTGGTGACCTCGGAGACAATGAGAATGACTGGGTCTGGACTCGACCAGTTCTACCCTGGCTTTTCCTCTCCTCTCCTCTTGGACTTTGATTGGATGTACTCCTGGAAAACACATCACATGACCTCCCACCTCCAACTGCTCTTTGCCCACCATCGGTCTCACAACTGGAGGTGCCCGTGCCAGTGACCCATCATTTCTCCCTTGGTCAGTCTTTCCTTGGCTGGTGAGAGGAGAGTGAGGAGAGAATAGAGAGGAATGAGACGGGGCTAGGGGAGTGTTCCTGCTCATCTGGTCCAGGCACTGGCCTCACTGTGATTAGTGACGACAGACTTGATGCTGTATCGTTTCTTCACAATCGTGTTGATGTAGCCCTTCATTATCTTTGTGATTTCACCCACCTGCAATGAGACAAAGGTGGCGAGGGAGAGAAAAGAAACAGCATTTTTCAGCAAAAGAGAGGGAAGTTATACGGCAATATCTCAGTGAAGAATATAGGACCAAACGTAGGTCATTCAGCCCCTCAATCCAGGCTGCTGTACTAAGTTATGGCTGATCATGTACCTTTATTCTCAATATTTCCCACACTCTCCCATTTTCTTTGATGTCATTAGTAAGTAGAAATCTATCAATGTCTCTTTGAACATGTTCAGCAACTGAGTTTCTACAGCCCTTTGGGATAGAGAATTCCAGGATTCACTACCCTTTGAATGAAGAAATCCTCCTCATCTCAGTCTAATTGGTCCATCATTTATGCTGAAATTATTTCCCTGGATTTAGACTCATCTTCTGGAAAAACATCTTTTCTATCCATCCTGACATACCCTAAAAGGATTTTGTAATTTTTAATCTACTCCATAGTATTCAGACGCAGTTTCATTAGCCTTTCCTCAAAAGACAATGCCATCATCCCAGGGATTAATTGGGTCAACCTCCATTTCACTCTTATCTATGGCAAGAACATCCTTCCTTAGATGACAGTAAAACTGCACACAATACTCCAGGTGTAGCCTTACCAAGGCATTGTCTCACTGCTGCAAGACTTCTTTACTCCTGCACTCAAATCCCTTTGTGATAAAAGCTTGTGCCCCTCATTCCTTGTTATTCCTGTAAACTAGCTATTAGTGACTAATGAACAATGGCACCAGGTCCCTTTGGACATCAACACTTTTCAACCTCTTACCATTTAAGAAATACACTGCACTCCCATGCCTCCGCCCAGATTCACATTATTTCCCATGTTTTTTGCCACTCGTTCAGCCTGAAGCCTCTTTGTATCATCCCCAAAACTCCCATTCCTACCTAGTTTTGTGTCAACTGAAATTTGTAAATATTCTATTTGGTCTCAATGTCCAAATTTATTAATAAATATTGTGAACAGCTCAGCTCCAAGCCCTAAACCTTGTGGTACCCTACAGTCACATGCTCACACACATTTATTTTGACTGTTGCCTGCCAATTAACCAGTTCTCAATCCGTGGCAGTAGAAGCCCCTTCAGCCTGTGTTCTCAAACTTTTGCTATTAACTTATGTGGGACCTGATTAAAAGCCTTCCTAAAGTCCAACTGTAAGTACCAGCTCCCTTTATGTACTCTGATGGCAACATCTTTAAAAACCTCAAACAGCTTTGTCAGATATGGTTTCCACGTCTTAAATCCATCTTGACTCCTCACAATCAAACCATCATTCTCCATCAGTGTCTAATTATCACAGACTTTATTATAGATTCAAAACATTTTCCTTACTACTGCCATTGGGCTAACAGATTAGATTAGATTACTTACAGTGTGGAAACAGGCCCTTCGGCCCAACAAGTCCACACTGCCCCGCCGAAGCGCAACCCACCCATACCCCTACATTTACCCCTTACCTAACACTACGGGCAATTTAGTATGGCCAATTCATCTATAGTTCCCTCCTTGGGATTACATTTGAAACATTCCAGTCTGTCAATGGAATTGTGAAGAATGATCGTCAATGCATCTTCTATCTCTATAGCCACCTCTTTCAAAGACATGGTTAATTGAATCCTGGGGATTTAGTAATTTTCAGTCCATTCAATTTGTCTGGAACTACTTTTTTTACTGATATTAACTCCTTTTAGTTCCTCATTCTCACTAGTCCCTTAGATCTCTATTATTTCTGGAAAATTTCTTGTACCATCCTTCATAAGATAAACACAAAAGTAATTATTTAGATTGTCATTTCCTTAATTCCTATTATAAATTCTCCCAGATCTGCCTGTAATGGATCTACATTTGTCTTTGCTTTATTTTACTTTTTAAATACTTAAGGAGCTTTTACAGTCTGATTTTATGTTTCTTATTAGTACATTTTCATATTGTACTCTCCCCATATTTATCTTCTTTCTTGGTTTTCCTTCAGTGAATTCTAAAAATGTTACTAATTTCCAGGTTGTTATATTTATTGATAACATTACAACCATCCTCCTTTGATCTAATACAATTTTTAACTTTCTTTGTTAGCCATTGTGGACTCGCTTTTCCTGTTGAGTTTTGTGTGTTTTTATTTATTTTTGGCACTCATCAGTATTGAGAGTATGGTGCTGGAAAAGCACAGCAGGTCAGGCAGCATCCGATGAGCAGGAAAATGAATGTTTCAGGCAAAAGCCCTTCATCGGGAATGAGGCTTGTAAACTGAGGGTGTAGAGAGATAAATGGGAAGGGGATGGGACTGGGGTGGAAGGTAACTGAGAATGCGATTGGTAGATAGAGTTGGGGGTAATGGTGATAAGTTGGAGAGGAGGGTGGAGCGGATAGGTGGGAAGGAAGCTGGACAGGTAGGACAGATCAAGAGTTGGAAGGTTAGAACTGGGTTAAGGATTGGGGGAGGGAAAATGAGAAAACTCGTGAAGTCCACATTGTTGCCCTAGGGTTGGAGATGAGGCGTTCTTCCTCCATGCATTGGGTAGTAAGGGTGTAGCAATGGAGGAGGCCCAGGACCTGTACATCCTCAGCAGAGTGGGAGAAGAAGTTGAAGTGTTCAGCCAAGGGGCAGTGGGATTGGTGCGAGTGTCCTGGAGTTATTCTCTGAAGCGCTCTGCGTGTAGGCATACTGTCTCCCAAATGTAGAGGAGACTGCTTCAGGAGCAATGGATGCAGTAAACTCTGATGGATGTGGAATGTCTTTGTGCCCTTGGACAGAGTTGAGGGGGGAGGTGTAGGTGCAGGTTTTGCAATTCCTGTGGTGGCAGGGGAAGGTGCCAGAAGGGGAGGGTGGGTTGGTGGGGGGCATGAATCTGACATGAGATTCGCAGAGCCCCAACACCGCCACTGCCGCCAACCGGTCTACGAACTCCCCACACACATTCGGGACACCACCGGCGCCTGCCACCTCCTCCAAGATTTTCAGTTCTCTGGTCCCCAACACCTCATCTTCACCATGAAGATCCAGTCCCTATATAACTCTGTCCGCCATGACCAGGGCCTCCAAGCCTTCCGTTTCTTCCGCTCCCAATGTCCCTACCAGTACCCCTCCACTGATACTCTCATTCGTTTGGCTGAACTGGTCCTCAGCTTTAACAATTTCTCCTTTGAATCCTCCTTCTTCAAGGACTGGAATTTCCCATCCCATGAAGTTGATGATGCCCTCCAGCACATCTCATCCACATCCCGCACCTCCACCCTCAAACTCCACCCCTCCACAAGGTCGAAACCCCCAGTCCTCACCTTCAACCCCACCAACCTCTGTATTGCATCATCCTCAGCCACTTCCACTGCCTACAAATGGGCCCCACCAACAGAGATATATTTCCCTCCACATTATCCCATTCCAACCTTCAGCTCAACACCGCCCTCATGACCTGTCCCATCTGTCCATCTTCCTTCCCACCTATCTGCACCACCCTCCCTCTAACCAATCACCTTAACCCCCATCTCCATCTATCTATTGCACTCTTAGCTATCTTACTCCCCGCTCCACCCCCTCCCATTTATCTCCCCACCCCCTAGGCTCCCAGCCTCATTCATGATGAAGGGCTCTTGCCTGAAACGTCGGTCCTCCTGCTCCTCAGATGCTGCCTGACCTGCTGTGCTTTTCCAGCACCACACTCTCGACTCTGGTCTCCAGCATCTGCAGTACTCACTTTCTTCTCATTAGATTTATCCAATCCAAACAGGACAGCATATAGATTGAAATGTCTTGTAGTTGCTGCATTACCTCTGTTGCATGCCCTCATTTGCTGATTTTTATTGTGCCCAACATTACCACACCAGTCTGGTGGCCTCTGAACAACTCCTGTTGCTCCTTGCTGTTTCTTAGCACCATCCAAACAGATTTCACATTGTTCTGCTCTGAATTCCTTTCATGCTAATGTACTGATTCTATCCCATATGAACAGCACTTTGCATTATCCCAACCCCCTTTCCTTCTTGCCTGTTCTTTCTACATTTACAAATCAGGAGCAGGAATAGGCCATTCAGCCCATCAAGTCTGCTGCAACATTCAGTATCAGGACAGGCAATAATTTCTGGCCCTGGATCAGTGGTGCTGGAAGAGCACAGCAATTCAGGCAGCTTCCGAGGACAGGCAAAATCGACGTTTCGGGCAAAAGCTCTGGGGCTTTTGCCCAAAACGTCGATTTTGCCTGTCCTCGGATGCTGCCTGAATTGCTGTGCTCTTCCAGCACCACTGATCCAGAATCTGGTTTCCAGCATCTGCAGTCATTGTTTTTACCTCAATAATTTCTGGCCCGTCCAGCACTGTCCACATCCTCTGTACGAATTTAAAAAAAGGTTATGGCTGAACTGATCATGGCTTTGATTCAGCATTTCCATCTTTCTCTGAAAACCATCGACTCCTTTGTCAGTTAAGAATCAATCTATATCCATCTTAAACGTATACAATGACTCCCCACCCCACCCTCCCATCCCGCCCCCCACCCACGGCCACTTCTTCATTCTCTCGGGAAGACAATTCCACAGACTCACGATCATGAGAGAATCTTTTCCTCAGTGTCTGTCTTAAATGTGGAAAACCTCTTATATATGCCCCTTATATATTTTCCCACTCCTGCTCCTATGTTCCTTTGTCCCTACAATTGCCTGACATGCGTTAACACACAGCAAGTCAGACATAGGACTTACCACTGCAACAATGTACAATGCATTTAAATTAAGTAAAATGGAATTTGGAACTCATGATCTTTACTAACAAATAGAAGTAGTGGGCCATTCAACATGTTCAGCATGCTCCACCAGTATTCAGTAAGATCATGGCTGATCATGTCTCTCCATCTCCACTTCTGTAGCTGAATCCCTTACAGCCTCAACAAATTCTCAAATTCTATCTGAATACACCTAGACACTGAGCCTTTCCAAATCTCTGGGATAGAGAATTCCCATCATTCACAACTCTGCAAATGAGGAAATTCCTCCCCATTCCATTCCTTAATGATTAACCATTATCCTGATAATGTGTGTCTGTGCTGAGAAAGAAGAAGATGCTGGAAATCACATTGGGTCAGGCAGCTTCCATGGAGAGAGAGCAAGCTAATATTTCGAGTCTAGATGACTGTTCATCGGAACTTGCTGTCTCTCCATGGATGCTGCCTGACCCACTGTGATCTCCAGCAAAAAGCTTTTGTTTTCAGTACAGATTCCAGCACCTGCAGGAATTTGCTCCCACATTGTGTGTCTGTGTCCTGGATTTTTTACCACCAGCTTCCTCAATCCCAAGGTCATTTCTGAGTTCACCCATCAGCTCTCTCACCTGTGGAGTCTCGAAAAACATTTCCCTCTCGTCCACAGTTATCTTGTAGGTGTTTGGGAGCGGAGCACCGAAGAAAACAATATGTTCATACTGGAAGGTTTCCAGAGGCCGGGCATCACCCCGTTTGTAGATTGACACATTCTCAGCACTGACACCCAACCACAGCTCATTGGGAAATCCACCCTCCTTACACTGTAAATAACCAAAGGGCATTAGTGTTCATTATTATCAACAGAGGTTTAAGTAAACACAGATGTAGGATATTGACTGGGTGGTTACTTCAGCACATAAAGGAACTCAATACTGATATTTTCTACAAACCCACCAACCCCTTCAGGTACCTGGATTACACCTCCTCCCACCCTACCTCCTGCAAAAATGCTATCCCTTATTTCCAATTCCTCCGCCTCCACTGCATCTGCTCCCAGGAGGACCAGTTCCACCACAGAACACACCAGATGACCTCCTTCTTCAAAGATCGCAATTTCCCCTTCCACGTGGTTGATGATGCCCTCCAGCGCATCTCATCCACATCCCGCACCTCCACCCTCAAAGCCCACCCCTCCAATCGCAACAAGGACAGAACACCCCTGGTCCTCACCTTCCACCCCACCAACCTCCATATACGTCGCCATGTCCACCAATTAAAAATGGACCTCACCACCAGAGAAATATTTCCCTCCCCACCCCTATCCACTTTCCCTCCATGACTACCTCATCAGATCCACATGCCCCATCAACTCACCCTCCCCTCCTGGCACCTTCCCATGCCACCGCAGGAATTGCAAAACCTGCGCCCACACCTCCCCCCCTCACCTCCATTCAAGGCCCCAAAGGAGCCTTCCACATCCTTCAAAGTTTCATTTGCACTTCCACACATGTCATTTATTGTATCCGTTGCTCCCGATGCGGTCTCCTCTACATTGGGGAGACTGGACACCTACTTGCAGAGTGCTTCAGAGAACATCTCCAGGACACCCGCACCAGTCAACCCCATCACCCGGGGCAACTCCCCCTCCCAGTCTGCCGAGGACATGCAGATCCTGGGCCTCCTCCACCATCACTCCCTCACCATCCAACGCCTGGAGGAAGAACTCCTCATCTTCCGCCTTGGGACCCTCCAACCCCAGGGCATCAATGTGGACTTCACCAGTTTCCTCATTTCCCCTCCCCCCAGTTCCAACCTTCCAGCTCAGCACTGGCCTCATGACCTGTCCTACCTGCCAATCTCCTTTCCCACCTATCTATTCCACCCTCCTCTCCGACCTATCACCTCCAAGCCCCATCCCCATCCACTTATTGCACGCTCAGCTACCTTCTCCCCAACGCCACCCCCCCCTCCCATTTATCTCTCCACCCCTGAGGCAGATTGTGATAGTTCACGGACTCCCAGCCCAACTGTTTGTTTTGTAATGCTGTGGAGACCATGGACCATGTATATGTTGGGTGTAGGAGTCTGCACTCCCTTTTTGGTTTTCTTAAAAAAACATTTTTGTTGTTCTTTGGTCGCACTTCAGCCCCATGATTCTGATCTTTGGGCACCTGATGCGGAGGAGAGCGTCCAGGTTGGAGGATCTCCTCATGGGTCTGCTCCTGGGCCTGACCAGGCTGGCCATAAACAGGTCAGGCAGCGGGTCGTGGAGGGGGTCATTATGGCTGACTGCCTGCCTCTTTTCCATAGTTACCTTGGTATCCAGGTATCCCTGGAGAAGGAGCTTAAAAATGTGTTGCTTGAAAAGCGCAGCAGGTGAGGCAACATCAAAGGAACAGGAGAATCTTCAGGGCTTCCTGAAGAAGGGCTTATGCCCGAAACGTCGATTCTCCTGTTCCTTTGATGCTGCCTGACCTGCTGCGCTTTTCCAGCAACACATTTTTAAGCTCTGATCTCCAGCATCTGCAGTCCTCACTTTATCCCTGGAGAAGGAGCACATGGTATCCACCGTGTCTCTAGGGAGAGGTGGGCACCCACAGGGTGTGGACAGCCTTATTTCCCCCTCCAACTCTGTTTTGATTTAATCCCTCTGCTTGTCTTTACTTTTCGATCACATCTGCATTGCCCGATGGCACTCTGCCTGTTACTGGTCTCCTGGCCACTTGGCTGTTTCATTTCTGGTGGCGCAGTGTTAATAAAGTTATCTGCACACATGGTGTTTAAAAACAAATAGGGACTTGTGGAACAGTGGCAATGTCCATACCTCTGAGCCAGAGGGCCCAGGTCCATGTCCCACCTTTGTCAGAGGTGTGCTGTCATATCCCTGAGCAGATTGATGAGAAAATATCTCCTGGTTCAGCCCCAGAATATTGTTAGTGAATCCCACTGTCCGGTGATCTATCCTGGTCACATTAAAAAGTTGCCAGCACATGTAAAGAGAAACGTACTGACTGGACAGAATGGATTCAAGGGATATATATCTGTAATGTTTCACTCTGTGAATAAATTCATTTTAAGTAAAGACGAGCTCTGGTTTTCTTCTTCACAAAATGGCTCGTGGGAGTATAATAATAATTGGTACCTGGAGGAACATAAATATTACCAAAATAAGACAGCAAGGTTTTTGCCTTGCATTTATCAGGACTGAAACACAAGAAACGAAGTTGAGAAAGATGGTGTTAATTTAGATCACATGAGAAAAGGATGCTGATTGGGCTATGGTTGGTTTGGATATCCAGCGGAAATTGTTAACTGTCAACTTTAGTTCACTAATTTAATACCAGGCTGGTAGGTAGACCCTGATTGGTCAAGTTATTGCTAGGGGAAGGCAGCAGGAATTGGCAGTCTCAGTAAAAAGGGTGTAATTCATTCACAAATTTCTTTTACCTCTACAAATTTCTTTTACCAAACAGGTAGATGAGAATAAACCGGTTGATGTGGTGTATTTGGATTTCAGCAAGGTGTTCGATAAGGTTCCCCACAGTAGGCTTTTGTACAAAATGTGGAGGAATGGGATTGTGGGAGATACAGCAGTTTGGATCAGTAATTGGCTTGCTGAAAGAAGACGGAAGGTGGTGGTTGATGGGAAATGTTCACCCTGGAGTCCAGTTACCAGTGGTGTACCGCAAGGATCGGTGTTGGGTCCACTGCTGTTCGTAATTTTTATAAACGACCTGGATGAGGGTGTAGAAGGGTGGGTTAGTAAATTTGCAGACGACACTAAAGTCGGTGGGGTTGTGGATAGTGACAAAGGATGTTGTAGGTTACAGAGTGTACAGTTCTGGTCACCGCATTATAAGAAGAATGTGGAAGCTTTGGAAAGGGGGCAGAGAAGATTTACTAGGATGCTGCATAGTATGGATGGAAGATCTTATGAGGAAAGGCTGAGTGACTTGAGGTTGTTTTCGTTAGAGAGAAGAAAGTTGAGAGGTGACTTAATAGAGACATATAAGATAATCAGAGGGTTAGATAGGGTGGACAGGGAGAGCCTTTTTCCAAGTATGATGAGAGCGAGCATGAGGGGACATAGCTTTAAATTGAGGGGTGATAGATATAGGACAGATGTCAGAGGTAGTTTCTTTACTCAGAGAGTAGTAAGGGTATGGAATGCTTTGCCTGCAACGGTAGTAAATTCGCCAACTTTAAGTACATGTAAGTCGTCATTGGACAAGCATATGGACGTACATGGAATAGTGTAGGTTAGATGGGCTTCCAACTCTTATGACAGGTGGGCGCAACATCGATGGCTGAAGGGCCTGTACTGCGCTGTAATGTTCTATGTTCTATAAACATCAGAGTCCCATAGCTTCCAGCATGCACAAATGAATCTCACCGCGACTGGTAATCTTGAATGTGTTTCCAGTGTAATTCTTAGAACATTCAGGTTTATTTATTAAATGTTCAATATGGAATCAAATCTAATTTGTTTGATTCATTCACGGGATATGGGCAGCACTGGCAAGACCAGCATTTATTTCCTGTTCCGGTTGCACCCAGTGAAGGTGGTGGTTACTACCTTCTTAGACTGTCAGACACAGGCCATTTGGCCCCTCGAGCCATTCAATAAGATCATGACTGATCCGAACCACTGAAGTTTACGTGCTGTAGGTAGACCCACAATGCCCGTGTGGCGGGGAGGGGTGGTAGTGTACAGAGTTCTGCAATTTTGACCCAGTGACTGTGAGCAAACACCAAACATTTCCAACTCAGTGGCTTGGATGGGAACTTGTAATAATGGTGTTCTCACATATTTGCTGCCTTGTCCTCCTAGATGGAAGTAGTCATGGGTTTGGAAGGTACTATCCAAGGATCTTTGGTGAATTTCTGCAATACATCTTGTCAATAGTACACACTGCTGCTCTCGAGCATTGATGGTTGAGAAAGTGGGTGTGGTGCCAATCAAGCAGCTGCTTTGTCCTGGATGGTGTCAAGTTTCTTGAGTGTTGTTGGAGCTGCACCCATCCAGGTAAGTGGGGAGTATTCCATCACACTCCTGACCTGTGGCTTGTAGATGGTGGAGGGACTTTGGGGAGACAGGAGATGAGTTACTCACTGAAGTATTCCTAGCCTCTGGCTTGCAGCCACAGAGTGATCGAGATGTACAGCATGGAAACAGACCCTTCAGTCCAACTCGTCCATGCCAACCAGATATCCCAAACCCAATCTAGCCCCACCTGCCAGTACCCAGCCCATATCCTTCCAAACCCTTCCTACTCATATATTCATCCAGATGCCTTTTAAATGTTGCAATTGTACCAACCTCCGTCACTTCCTCTGGCAGCTCATTCCATGTACATACCACCTTCTACGTGAAAACGTTGCCCCTTAGGTCTCTTTAATATCTTTCCCCTCTCACCCGAAACCTATGCTCTCTAGTTCTGGACTCCCCCACCCCAGGGAAAAGACTTTGTCTATTGATCCTATCCATGTCCGTCATGATTTTATAAACCTCTATAAGGTCACCTCTCAGCCTCCAACGCTCCAGGGAAAACAGCCTCAGCCTGTTCAGCCTCTCCCTATAGCTTAAACCCTCCAACCCTGGCAACATCCTTGTAAATCTTTTCTGTTTAAAAAGGGTAGTAGAGACAACCCTGGTAATTACAGACCAGTGAGTCTCACTCCAGTTGTTGGTAAAGTGTTGGAAAAGGTTATAAAAGATAGGATTTATAACCATCTAGAAAAGAATAATCTGATCAAGGACAGTCAACACGGTTTTGTGAAGGGTAGATCGTGCCTAACGAATCTTATTGGGTTTTTTGACAAAGTGACCAAACAGATAGTTGAGAGTAAACCGGTTGATGTAGTGTATATGGATTTCAGCAAGGCATTCAATAAGGTTCCTCATAGTAGGCTACCGCAAGGGTCGGTATTGGGTCCACTGCGGTTCGTCATTTTTATAAATGACCTGGATAAGGGCTTAGAAGGGTGGGTTAGTAAATTTGCAGATGACACTAAGGTCGGTGGAGTTGTGGATAGTGACAAAGGATGTAGTAGGTTGCAGAGAGACATAGATAGGATGCAGAGCTGGGCTGAGAGGTGGCAAATGGAGTTTAATATGGACAAGTGTGAGGTGATACACTTTGGACGGAGTAATCGGAATGCAAAGTACTGGGCTAATGGTAACATTCTTGGGAGTGCAGATGAGCAGAGAGATCTCGGTGTCCTTATACACAGATCCCTGAAAGTTGCCAACCAGATTGACAGGGTTATTAAGAAGGCATACAGTATTTTGGCCTTTATTAATAGAGGGATTGAGTTCTGGAACAAGGAGGTTATGCTGCAGCTGTACAAAGCTCTAGTACAGCCACACTTGGAGTATTTTGTACAGTTATGGTCACCACATTATAAGAAGGATGTGGAAGCTTTTGAAAGGGTGCAGAGGAGATTTACTAGGATGTTGCCTGGTATGGAGGGAATGTCTTACGAGGAAAGGCTGAGGGCCTTGAGGCTGTTCTCGTTAGAGAGAAGAAGGTTCAGAGGTGACTTAATAGAGACATACAAGATAATCAGAGGGTTAGGTAGGGTGGACAGGGAGAGCCTTTTTCCAAGTATGGGGACGGCAATCACGAGGGGACATAACTTTAAAGTGAGGGGAGATAGGTATAAGACAGATGTCAGAGGTAGTTTCTTTACTCAGAGAGTAGTAAGGGTATGGAATGCTCTGTCTGCAACGGTAGTAGATTCACCAAGTTTAAGTGCATTTAAGTCGTCATTGGACAGGCATATGGACGTACATGGAATAGTGTAGGTGGGATGGGCTTCAGATTAGTATGACAGGGCAGCGCAACATCGAGGGCCGAAGGGCCTGTACTGCGCTGAAATGTTCTATGGTCTATGAACCCTTTCAAGTTTCACAACATCTTTCCGATAGGAAGGAGACCAGAAATGCACGCAATATTCCAAATGTAGCCTAACCAATGTCCTGTACAGCCGCAACATGACCTCCCAACTCCTGTACTCAGTACTCTGACCAATAAAAGAAAGCATACCAAACACCTTCTTCACTATCCTATCTACCTGCAAATCCACTTTCAGGGAGCTATGAACCTGCACTCCAAGATCTTTGTTCAGCAACACTCCCTCGGACCTTACCATTAAGTGTATAAGTCCTGCTAAGATTTGCTTTCCCAAAATGCAACACCTCGCCTTTATCTAAATTAAACTCCATCTACCACTTCTCAGCCCATTGGCCCACCTGATCAAGATCCCATTGTAATCTGAGGTAACCTTCTTCGCTGTCCACTACACCTCCAATTTTGGTGTCATCTGCAAACTTACTAACTGTACTTCTTATGTTCACATCCAAATGGCTAATTCTCCCTGTATTCCATGAGATCTAACCTTGCTCACCAGTCTTCCATGGAGAATCTTGTCAAATGCCTTACTGAAGTCCATAAAGATCACGTCCACCGCTCTGTCCTCATCAATCCTCTATGTTACTTCTTCTAAAAACTCAATCAGAGAGATGGCAGATGGAGTTCAACCTGGATAAATGCGAGGTGATGCATTTTGGAAGGTCGAATTTGTAAGTTGAGTACAGGATTAAGGATAGGATTCTTGGCAGTGTGGAGGAACAGAGGGATCTTGGTGTGCAGGTACATAGATCCCTTAAAATGGCCACCCAAGTGGACATTGTTAAGAAAGCATATGGTGTTTTGGCTTTCATTAACAAGGGTATTGAGTTTAAGAGTCTTGAGATCTTGTTGCAGCTCTATTAAACGTTGGTTAGACCGCACTTGGAATACTGCGTCCAGTTCTGGTCACCCTATTATAGGAAAGATGTGGATGCTTTGGAGAGGGTTCAGAGAAGGTTTACCAGAATGCTGCCTGGACTGGAGGGCTTATCTTATGAAGAGAGGTTGACTGAGCTCAGACTTTTTTCATTGGAGAAAAGGAGGAGGAGAGGGGACCTAATTGAGGTATACAAGATAATGAGAGGCATAGATAGAGTCGATAGCCAGAGACTATTTCCCAGGGCAGAAATGACTAACACGAGGGGTCATAGTTTTAAGCTGGTTGGAGGAAAGTATAGAGGGGATGACAGAGGCGGGTTCTTTACACAGAGAGTTGTGAGAACATGGAATGCGTTGCCAGCAGCAGTTGTGGAGGCAAGGTCATTGGGGACATTTAAGAGACTGCTGGACATGCATATGGTCACAGAAATTTGAGAGTGCATACATGAGGATCAAAGGTCGGCACAACATCGTGGGCTGAAGGGCCTGTTCTGTGCTGTACTGTTCTATGTTCTATTTAAGTTTGTGAGACATGATTTCCCACACACAAAGCCATGCTGACTATCCGTAATCAGTCCTTGCCTTTCCAAATACATGTACATCCTGTCCCTCAGGATTCCCTCCAACAACTTGCCCACCACCGAGGTCAGGCTCACTGGTCTATAGTTCTCTGGCTTGTCCTCACCACCCTTCTTAAACAGTGGCACCACGTTAGCCAACCTCCAGTCTTCCAGCACCTCACCTGTGACTATCAATGATACAGGGTGAGTCTAGTTTAGTTTCTAGTAAATATTAACGCTCAGAATGTTGATGCTGGGGTAATCATTGCTGGTGAGGTCATTGAATGTCATGGGGCGGTGGTTATATTGTCTCTTTTTACTCATTTGTCTGATACATGTTTTAATTGAGGGCAGTTTCCTTACTAATTCATTGGAACCAATAAATGGGCATCAAGATCCACTCAAACAGCACTAGTACCCACAGTCAGAAGTCACACAACATCAGTTGACGAAGGAGCAGTGCTCCAAAATCTTGTGATTTCAAATAAACTTATTGGATTATAAACTGGTATCGTGTGACTTCTGACTTCATCCACCCCAGTCCAGTACTGGCACCTCCACATCGTTACTACCCATGAGAGAGGGAACAAGGGAAGGGGGCTGAGGTAAAGCATGAATTGGGGAACAGGAGGGGGAGAGAGTAAATTGGGAATGGGAAATTGAGGGATTGAAAGAAGTGGAGGAGGCAAAGAAAGATGGTAAAATCCTCAAAATCAAGTAATATCAGTCAAAATGTTTCCAAACATTGATCCCAGATTACAACAGGGTCTTGATCAGATGGGCCAATGGGCTGAGAAGTGGCAATGGAGTTTAATTTAGATAAGTGTGAGGTGCTCCATTTTGGGAAAGCAAATCTTAGCAGGACTTTTACGCTTAATGGTAAGGTCCTAGGGAGTGTTGCTGAACAAAGAGACCTCGGAGTGCAGGTTCATAGCTCCTTGAAAGTGGAGTCGCAGATAGATAGGATAGTGAAGAAGACGTTTGGTATGCTTTCCTTTATTGGTCAGGGTATTGAGTACAGGAGTTGGGAGGTCATGTTGCGGCTGTACAGGACATTGGTTAGGCTACTGTTGGAATATTGCATGCAATTCTGGTCTCCTTCCTATCAGATGGACGTTGTGAAACTTGAAAGGGTTCAGAAAAGATTTATAAGGATGTTACCAGGGTTGGAGGATTTGAGTTATAAGCAGAGGTTATTTTCCCTGGAGCATTGGAGGCTGAGGGGTGACCTTATGGAGGTCTAAAAAATCATGATAGGCATGGATAGGATAAATAGACAAAGTCTTTTCCCTGGGGTCGGGGAGTCCAGAACTAGAGGGAATAGGTTTAGGGTGGAAGGGGAAAGATATCAAAGAGACCTAAGTGGCAACGTTTTCACGTAGAAGGTGGTATGTATATGGAATGAGCTACCAGAAGAAGTGGTGGAGGCTGGTACAATTGCAACATTTAAAAGGCATCTGGATGGGTATATGAATAGGAAGGGTTTGGAGGGATATGGGCCGGGTGCTAGCAAGTGGAACTAGACTGGGTTGGGATATCTGGTCGGCATGGACAAGTTGGACCAAAGGGTCAGTTTCCATGCTGTACATTTCTATGATAGTGTGACTCAAGCTTACATTTGCCTTTTTAGGGAGAGACAAAGAATGAGATAGCAATTACTCTCGGTATAGCCCTTCGCCAGGTGGACGGTAAAGTGAAGTGGGTTAGAACATAGAACGTAGAACAATACAGCACAGAACAGGCCCTTTGGCCCACGATGTTGTGCCGAACATTTGTCCTAGCTTAAGCACCCATCCATGTACCTATCCAATTGCCGCTTAAAGGTCGCCAATGATTCTGCCTCTGCCACTCTCACAGGCAGCGCATTCCATGCCCCCACTACTCTCTGGGTAAAGAACCTACTCCTAACATCCCCCTTATACCTTCCACCCTTCACCTTAAATTTATGTCCCCTTGTAATACTCTGTTGTACCCGGGGAAAAAGTCTCTGACTGTCTACTCTATCTATTCCCCTGATCATCTTATAAACCTCTATCAAGTCACCCCTCATCCTTCGGCGTTCCAATGAGAAAAGGCCTAGCACTCTCAACCTATCCTCGTACGACCTATTCTCCATTCCAGGCAACATCCTGGTAAATCTCCTCTGCACCCTCTCCAAACTTCCACATCTTTCCTAAAGTGAGGCGACCAGAACTACACACAGTACTCCAAATGTGGCCT
>NC_057716.1:109083568-109097077 GCF_004010195.1 Chiloscyllium plagiosum
CCTCTCCCCCTTTCCCTTCTGGGCCTCAGAGCCGGACTTCGTGCCAGAGACCCGGTCACTGCAGCTTACCCCTGCTAGGCCTTCCCCCCCCCCCCCCAACAGTATCCAAATCGGATACTTATTGTTGATGGGAACGACCACAGGGGATCCCTGCACTGCCTGCTTCCTCCCCTTTCCCACCTCTAACTGTTACCCAGTTATCTTTGTTCTCTGGCGTAACTATGTCCCTGTAGCTTCTATCTATCACCCTCTCAGCCTCTCGAATAATTCTCAGTTCATCCAACTCCAGCTCCAGTTCCCTAACGCGTTCTGTGAGGAGCTGGAGCTGGCTGCACTTCCTGCAGGTGAAGTCGGCAGGAGCATCGGTGGTCACCCCTACCTCAAACATCCTGCAGGAGGAACATTCCACTGCCTGCACTGCCATTACTCTACACTTAGTCTCCAAAACAAGAACACTGAGTAGCTTACCTGTTCAGCCGAACTGAGTCCTTTTTTTTAGGTTAGAGGAGAGGGAGGGTGGGAGACACTACACGTGTAGTGTCTCGGGTTCCTTCTCCACTCAAACTTCTTACCTTCCCAGAAGCTTCTGTTGATGACTTCCGGGTTCCCGCTCCTAGTTGAAAAAAAACACAGACTGCGAAAAGAAAAACGTTAATTTAAACTGGTCTCTGCTTACCTTCTGGCTCCCCTCTCTGTGCGCCCGCTGTAAAACTGTAGGGTTAGTAAGATAAGTGGGACTGACACATTCTGTGACAAAGCAAAACCTGCAGACAAAAATTATAGATGAGCAACCATACCTCGACATCAAAGAGAGTGGAACCATAGCCCGGCCACTCCATGATAATGGCCATGTACCTCAGCATGGCTTGCTGCTGAGTCATACCCCGAAGCCTTTTCCACTTATCGGCAATGCTTGTGCGTGTAGCAGACAGTTCTTCTTTCAACCACATCTCCAACATTTGCTCCTCTTCCATCTTTTGTTTCTTCACGGAGCCTGTGCGAAGGCCAAAGCGCAATGTCCCCTCCAGAAAACTGGTCCTCCTCTTCAGGGTCTGTGAGTTGAATTTTGTGGATTGCAAGATCTTGTTTCTCAGCTTGGAGACAGGATAAACTTCTTGGAGATTCAAGGAGCCCTTGTTGAAATCTCCATGAATGTATTGCAGTCTCAAAGCTGCTAAAAGCTGCAGAGTATCCTCGGGAGCAGGGAAATGTCCACTGAGTAAACTCTCATGGGCCTGGAAGGAGGGAAAAGGTGGGTTAAGCAGGTTACAGAAACAGACACTGATGGTGAAACTCAACAATTCTGGCAGCATCTGTGGACAGAAAGCAGAGTTAATGTTTTCAGTCTGGTGACTCTTCAGAATTTCTGTTTTTGTTTAAATCTCCAGCATCTACAGTTCTTCGTTCTATTTAGTTAAGTCGGTTAATTCTTTCTCCGTTTTGAACAAGGGACCATTATTCCCCAGTCACTGTAAAAGTGGAAGAGATTGTTGCATGTCAGTGGATAGCTACCTTGCAGTCAGCTGCCTGCTCTCCCACTCCAGCTTGCTGCAATGGTGTTTGCCATAGAGTCATAGAGATGTACAGCATGGAAACAGACCCTTTGGTCCAACCCGTCCATGCCGATCAGACATCCCACCTGCCAGCACCCGGCCCATATCCCTCCAAACCCTTCCTATTCATATATCAATCCAAATGCCTCTTAAATGTTGCAATTTGGAGCTCAGACAGTAATTTCCCAGCTGGTGGGTTGCTAATCCAAGCACCAGGCAAGAGAACTTTAACAAAGAGGTTGGTATCATGGTAAGGGTTATGTGTCCTGCTCTTACCAATGACCTTATGTATTTCAATACAATAATGCGATTCGAAGCCATGCTCAGAAAGCTATGTGTAGGGTTCGTGAATACTAATCTGGTGAAATTAACATTATTCCACCATTACCTCCCACAACTGACCTTCTGAATATTTTCCTAATCCACCCTCTCAGAGATATTACAAATTGTGAGGGAAGTGGAACTTGAACTTGAGCCTCCTAACTCAGGTGAAGACACTACCACTGACCTTCTGCAGGTTAGTGACGTATAAAGGGCCATTGTGATCAATAAAGAATTTAAAAGAAACTAGACTCGTTCACATTGGGTTCTCTAAACACTCCCCTTGCACTCTCCTCTGGCAGGGGAAACCTCAGGAGACAGCACATGTACACAGACTGGATTTCTGAATATCTCGCCACTCATGGTAACTGAACAGCATGAGGGTACAGCAACACCCGTACTTTTTGCTGGTCATCAAGCAGGAACCCATTTAATCTCATCTGTGTCTGAACCTTAACACGTAGTTCCACCTGAGACACTTGGTGCTGCGATGAGAATTCCCAACACAGAGGGGGAGGGGGTGCCTTCGAATGGACCTTAACACAAGGACGACTACTGATTACAAGGATTAGCCAAAGGCAGACAGAACTGGGGAATCTGCAAGATGAACAACACACTCAGAGGTTTCAGGAGCTCCACCATTACTATGGGCTCTGAGTCACAGGGACTTCCAAACCAAACCATTTTACAAGATGTCCTGGCGACATGGGAGATTGTGCCACTGGCACCAGTTGGAACCCATCATCACCAGTCTACCACTCACAGTCTACCTTTCCTCATAAGACCTTCCCTCCATACCACTCTATCCTGGGAACATAGAACATTGCAGCGCAGTACAGGCCCTTTGGCCTTCAATGTTGTGCTGACCTGTGAAACCAATCTGAAGCCCATCTAACCTGCACTATTCCATTGTCATCCATATGTTTATTCAATGACCATTTCAATGCCCTTAAAGTTGGTGAGTCTACTACTGTTGCAGGCAGGCATTCCACGCCCTTACCACTCTCTGAGTAAAGAACCTACTTCTGACATCTATCCTATATCTATCACCCCTCAGTTTAAATCTATGTCCCCTTCTGCTAGCCATCAACATCCAAGGAAAAAGGATCTCACCGTCCACCTTATCTAACCCTCTGATTATCTTGCATGTCTCTATTAAGTCACCTCTCAACGTTCTCTCTAACGAAAACAGCCTCAAGTCTCTCAGCCTTCCCTCCATTCCAGGCAACATCCTGGTAAATCTCCTCCTAACCCTTTCCAAAACTTCCACATCCTTCCTATAATGCAGTGACCAGAACTGTACGCAATACTCCAAGTGCGGTCGCACCAGAGTTTTATACAGCTGCAGCAATGACCTCATTATTCGAAACTCAATCTCTCTACCAATAAAAGCTAACACACCATATGCCTTCTTAACAACCCAATCAACCTGGGTGGCAACCTTTAGGGATTTATGCACATGGACACTGAGATCTCTCTGCTCATTCACACTACGAAGAAACTTACCATTAGCCCAGTACTGTGTATTCCTGTTACTTCTTCCGAAGTGAACTACCCCACACTTTTCTGCATTAAATTCCATTTGCCACCTCTCAGCCCAGCTCTGCAGTTTATCTATGTCCCTCTGTAACCTGCAATATCCTTCCGCACTATCCACAACTCCACAGACTTTAGTGTCATCTGCAAATTTACTAACCTATCCTTTTCAGCCATCATCCAGGTCATTTATAAAAATGACAAACAGCAGTGGCCCCAAAACAGATCCTTGCAGTACACCATGAGTAACTGAACTCCAGGATGAATATTTCCCATCAACCACCACCCTCTATCTTCTTTCAACCAGCCAATTTCTGATCCAAACCACTAAAGCACCCTCAATCCCATGCCTCTGTATTAGCCTACTGTGGGGAACCTTATCAAACACCTTACTGAAATCCACATAAACCACATTAACCGCTTTACCCTCATCTACCTGCTTGGTCACCATCTCAAAGAACTCAATAAGATTTGTGGGGCACGACCTACCCTTCACAAAACTGTATTGGCTATCCCTAATCAAATTATTTATTTCTAGATGATTATAAATCCTATCTCTTATAATCCTTTCCAACCCTTTACCCACAACTAAAGTAAGGCTCACTAGTCTATAATTACCAGGGTTGTTCCTATTCCCCTTCTTGAACAAGGGGACAACATTTGCTATCCTCCAGTCTTCTGGCACTATTCCTGTAGTCAATGACGATATAAAGATTAAAGCCAAAGGCTCTGCAATCTCCTCCCTAGCTTTCCAGAGAATCCAAGGAAAAATCCATCTGGCCCAGGGTGTTTATCTATTTTCACACTTTCCAGAATTGCTAACACATTCTTCTTATGAACCTCAATCCCATCTAGTTTAACAGCCTGAATCTCAGTAATCTCCTCAACAACATTGTCTTTTTCCAGTGTGAACACTGATGAAAAATATTCATTTAGCGCCTCTCCTATCTCTTCAGACTCTATGCACAACTTCCCACTGCTGTCCTTGGCTGGCCCTAATCTTACTCTAGTCATTCTTTTATTCCTGACATACCTATAGAAAGCTTTAGGATTTCCTTGATCCTATGCCAAAGACTTTCCATGTCTCCTCCTGGATTCTTAGCTCTCTCTTTAGGTCTTTTCTGGCAAACTTGTGATTCTCAAGTACCCTAACTGAGCCTTCACGTCTCATTCTAACATAATTCGGAGATGCCGGTGTTGGACTGGGGTGTACAATGTTAAAAATCACACAACACCAGGTTATACTCCAACAGGTTTAATTGGAAGCACACTAGCTTTCGGAGCACTGCTCCTTCATCAGGTGATTGTGGAGGACATAATTGTAAGGCACAGAATTTATAGCAAAAATTTACAGTGTGATGTAACTGAAATTATACATTGAAAAATACCTTGATTGTCTGTTGAGTCTTTCGTCTGTTCGAATACCATGATAATTTCACTTCTTTCATGCATAAATCACAAAACCTTTTTTTTAAAAGTTGTATTCTCAGGTTAACTGTAACAATTGATGATAGCTAGACAATATGTTGAAGGTGTTAGCCCCTGTGTTCTCTGTCTATTGCATGATGTTTAGATTGATTCTAATCTAAAAAGTGAGATAACAGAGTTTTACATGAATCCATGCAGTTTTTGAGCAATGTACAATGTAACTCTGCAAGTACAAATTCACCCCACAAAATATGTGTGTGCATGTGGGTCTTTGTGTCTGTCTGTGTGTGTATCTGTCTAGGTTGGGGGTTGTGAGTGTGAGAGAGAGTGTATCTGTGTGTGTAGTGAGTGTAGAGTGTCTTAAGTCTGTGAGGGGGTGCATGTGGGAGTGTGGGAGTGTGTGTCTGGGGTGGGGGGTTGAGAGTGTCTGTGAGAGAGAGTGTAGATGTGTGTGCATGAGTGTAGAGTGGTCTAAGTCTCTGAGAGGATGCCTGTGGGAATGTGTGTGTCTGTAAGGGTGTATGTGAGTGACTGTGTGCATGTCTGTGTATACGTGTGTCCGTGTGTATGTGTGTGTATAGGAGTGCCTGTGTGTGTGTGTATAGGAGTGTCTGTGTGTGTGTATAGTGCAATGGTGGTCACCTGTAATTTGACATGAACCCAAGGTCCCGGTTGAGCCCCTCCCTATGGGTACGGAACTTAGCTATCAGCCTCTGCTTGGCCACTTTTCACTGCTGCCTGTCCCGAAGTCCGCCTTGGAGGATGGTCACCCGAAGGTCCGAGATCAAATGTCCTGGACCACTGAAGTGTTCCCCAACTGGGAGGGAACCCTCCTGTCTGTTCATCCGTTGCCGTAGCCTTTGCTCGGTTTCCTCAATGTACCATGCCTCAGTGCATCCTTGTCTGCAACATATAAGATAGACAACGTTGGCTGAGTCACATGAATACCTGCCACGTACATGGTGGGAGGTGTCCCCATGTGTAATGGTGGTATCCATGTCCACACACTGACACGTCTTGCAGCGTCCACCGTGACAGGGTTGTATGGAGTTGTCCTGAAAGCCGGGCAGTTTGCTGCAAACAATTATCTGTTTGAGGTTTGGCGGTTGTTTAAAAGCAAGCAGTGGAGGTGTGGGGAAGGTCTTGGCGAGGTGCTCATCCTCATAGATAATGTGTTGCAGGTCACGAAGAACATGGCGTAGTTTTTCAGCTCCTGGGAAGTACTGAACAATGAAGCGTACCCTGTCGGTTGCAGCATGTCTGTCTCCTGAGGAGGTCATTACGGTTCCTTGCTGTGGCACATCGGAACTGGTGGTCGATGAGTTGAGCATCATACCCCCAGGGAAGTACTCATGGATACCCTCATAAGAACAGGGATGCTCAACTCATCGACCGCCAGTTCCGACGTGCCACAGCAAGGAACCGTAATGACCTCCTCAGGAGACAGACGTGCTGCAACCGACAGGGTAACCTTCATTGTTCAGTACTTCCCAGGGGCTGAAAAACTACGCCATGTTCTTCGTGACCTGCAACACATTATCAATGAGAATGTGCACCTCGCCAAGACCTTCCCCACACCTCCACTGCTCGCCTTTAAGCAACAGCCCAACCTCAAACAGATAATTGTTTGCAGCAAACTGCCCAGCTTTCAGGACAACTCCATACAACCCTGTCACGGTGGACGCGTCAGAGTGTGGACATAGATACCACCATTACGCGTGGGGACACCTCCCACCATGTACGTGGCAGGTATTCATGTGACTCAGCCAACGTTGTCTATCTTATACGTTGCAGACAAGGATGCCTGGAGGCATGGTACATTGGGGAAACTGAGCAAAGGCTACAGCAACAGATGAATGGGCACCGCACAACAATCAGCAGACAGGAGGGTTCCCTCCCAGTTGGGGAACATTTCAGTGGTCGAGGACATTCAGTCTCGGACCTTTGGGTGACCATCCTCCAAGGTGGACTTCGGGACAGGCAGCAGCGAAAAGTGGCTGAACAGAGGCTGATAGCTAAATTCCGTACCCATAGGGAGGGGCTCAACCGGGACCTTGGGTTCATGTCACATTACAGGTGACCACCATTGCACTATACACACACACACACAGACACTCCTATACACACACAAGAACTCCTATACACACACATCACACAGACACTCCTACACACACACAGGCACTCCTATACACACACATAACCCCCTCACAGACTTAAGACACTCTACCCTCGCTACACACACATATACACTCTCTCTCACAGACACTCACAACCCCCTACCCCAGACATACACACACACACTCCCACACGCTCACATGCACCCCCTCACAGACTTAAGACACTCTACCCTCGCTACACACACATATACACTCTCTCTCACAGACACTCACAACCCCCCCACCTCAGACACACACACACACTCCCACACTCACACATGCACCCCCTCACAGACTTAAGAATCTCTACACTTACTACACACATATATACACACTCTCTCTCACTCACAATCCCCAACCCAGACAGACACATACACAGACAGACACAAAGACCCACAGGCACACATATATTTTGTGGGGTGAATTTGTACTTGCAGAGTTACATTGTACATTGCTCAAAAACTGCATGAATTCATGTAAAACTCTGTTATCTCACTTTTTAGATTAGAATCAATCTAAACATCATGGCATAGACAGAGAACACAGGGGGCTAACACCTTCAACATATTGTCTAGCTAACATCAATTGTTACATCTAACCTGAGAATGCAACTTTTAAAAAGAGGTTTTGTGATTTACACATGAAAGAAGTGAAACTATCATGGTATTCAAACAAATGAAAGACTTAATAGACAATCAAGGTATTTTTCAATGTATAATTTCAATTACATCACACTGTAAATTTTTACTATAAATTTTGTGCCTTACAATTGTGTCCTCCACAATCACCTGATGAAGGAGCAGCGCTCCGAAAGCTAGTGTGCTTCCAATTAAACCTGTTGGACTATAACCTGGTGTTGTGTCATCCTAACATAAGCCTTCTTCTTCCTCTTAACAAGAAATTCTTTAGTAAACCACAGCTTCCTCGCTCAATCATTTCCTCCCTGCCTGCCGGTACATACTTTACAAGGACACGCAGTAGCTGTTCCTTGAACAACTTCCACATTTCAATTGTGCCCATCCCCTGAAGATTCCTTCCTTATCCTACACATCCTAAATCTTGCCTAATCGCATCATTATTGCCTTTTCCCCAGCTAACTCTTGCCCTGCATTATATACCTGTCCTTTTCCATCACTAAAGTAAATGTAACCGAATTGTGGTCACTATCCTCAAAGTGCTCACCTACCTCCAAATCTAACACCTGGCCAGGTTCATTACCCAGTACCAAATCCAATGTGGCCTTGCCCTTGTTGGCCTGTCTACATACTGTGTCAGGAAACCCTTCTGTGCACATTGGACAAAAATTGACCCATCTATAATACTCAAACTATAATATTTCCAGTCAATATTTGGAAAGTTAAAGTCCTCCATAACAACTACCCTGTTACACTCGCTCCAATCCAGAATCATCTTTGCTATCCTTTCCTTTCATCTCTGGAACATTTCAAAGGCCTATAGAAAACTCCCAAAAGGGTGACCTCTCCTTTCCTGTTTGTAACCTCAGCCCATACTACCTCAGTGGATGGGTCATCAACGTCCTTTCTGCCATCATAATACTGTCCTTGATTAACACCTCCCCCTCTTTTACCACCTTATCTGTTCTGACTGAAACATCTAAACCCCAAAACCTGCAAAAACCATATCTGTCCTTGCTCTATGTCTCCGAAATGGCCACAACATTGAAGTCGCAGATACCAACCCGTGCTGAACAGGAACAGGAGAAGGCTTTACAGTCCATCGAGCCTGTTCTGGCATTTAACATGATCATTAATTGGGGAAGTTGCTTAAAAAAGAAATTAAGAAGGCAAAGAGGGCTACAAAATATTTTAGAAGATAAGATTAAGGAAAACACAAGGAACTTTATAAATATGTTAAGAATAAGAGGATTACAAGGGTAACAGTAGGACCTATCAAAGACTAAAGGGGAACCTGTGCATAGAGCCATTGGACATCGGTAAAGTCTTAAATTATATTCTCATCTCTATTCACAAAGGAGAAAGTCACTGTAGCTGTTGGGAAGGTGGTATTACATATTTTATTGGACATAAAGGTGCATAAGTCTCCAAGGTCTGATGATATATATCCCCAGGCTGCAATGGAAGATGAGGGAGGAGATTGCTGGAGTCCTGGTGGACATATTTAATACCTTGCTGGCCACAGGTGAAGCACCAGTTTACTGAAGGATAGCTAAGGTGGTTCCTTTCTTCAAGACGGGCAGCAGGGAGTAATTACAGAGCAGTTAGTTTGAAGTTAGTGATAGGGAAATTGTGGGAAAAGACTCTGAGGGATAGGATTAATCAACACTTGGAAAGGCAGGGATTGATCAGGCATTGTCAGCAAAGCTTTGTTGGTCGGAGATCTTATCCAAATGATTTAACACTAGTTTTATTTTTAAAAGGTGACTAAATATATTGATGAGGATAGTGCAGTTGATGTAGTTTACACGGGTTTCACTAAGGCCACAAGGTCTCACATGGAAGGCTGATCCAAAAGGTAAGAGCAATTGGGATCCAAGGCAAGTTGTCAAACTGAATCTAAAATTGACTGACAAACAGGAGGCAAAGGGTGACGGTAGAGGGTTGTTTTTGTGCTTGGAAATGGTGACCACTGGGATCGGTGCTGGGACTATTGCTGATTGTTAGAGACATTAATGACTTGGGTGTGAATGTAGAAGGTATAATTAGTAAGTTTGCAGATGACACAAAAATTGGTGGTGTTATTGATAGTGAGGAGAATGGTCTCAGGCTACAGTCTGATATTGATCAGCTGGTACATTGAGCAGAGCAATGGCAGATGGAATTTAATCTTGATAAGTGCAAGGTGATACTTTGTGTGAGGCCTAATAAGGGAAGGATTTACACAATGAATGGTAGGTTCCTAGGGAGTACTGAGGAACAAAGGGACCTTGGTGCATGAGTCCATAGATCCTTGAGGGTGTCAGTCATAGGTAGACATAGTGACGTAAAGGGCATGCAGATCCTTGTCTTCATTAGCCAGGGCATAGAGTATAGGAGCAAGGAAGTCTGTTGCAATTTTATAAAACATTGGTTAGGCCACAGCTGGAATACTGTGAAAAGGAAGGATGTGATTGCACTGAAGAGGGTGCAGAGGGAGATTCACCAGGATGTTACCTGGGATGGAAAGTCTCAGTTATGAGGAGAGACTGGATAGGAGAAAGTGAGGACTGCAGATGCTGGAGATCAGAGTAGAGAGTGTGGCTTTGGAAATGCACAGCAGATCAGGCAGTATCTGAGCAGGAGAATTGATGTTTCGAGCATAAGCCCTTCCTGATGAAGGGCATATCCTGAAATGTTGATTCTCCTGCTCCTCGGATGCTGCCTGACCTGCTGTGCTTTTCCAGCGCCACACTGAGAGACCAGATAGGCTGGGGTGAGGGAGGCGGTGAGGGGGGTGGATCTGATTGAGGGATACACAATTCTGAGAGGCGCAGATGGGGTAGATTGTGAGAATCTTTTCCCCATGGCAGACATGCTTAAGATCAGAGGGTGTAAGTTGAAGGTGAGGAGCAAGTGGTTCAGAGGGGATCTGAGAAATAATGTATTTTCACCGAAGGTGATAGAAATATAGAAGGTGCTGCTTGAGAGGGTGAAAGGGGCAAGGACTCTCCCAACATTGAAGACACATCTGGATGCGCTCTTAAAACACTGTCAGCTGCGGACCAGGGGCAGGGAAATGGGATTGGTGTTAGTTTGGTGTTTGTCGAGTTAGCATAGACATGGGTTTTCATGCTTATGTTTGTACAGCTGATCGAACATTTAAATGCCTTTGATTAACACTATCCCCATAACCCTTTCCAGAAAAACATGGAAACCAGGAGCAGAAGTATGCCATTCGGCCCTTCAAGCTTTTTGCACCATTCAGTAGGATCATGGCCACATTTGGGAGTACTGTGTACAAGTCTGGTCACCCTGCTATACAAAGGATGTTATTAAACTGGAAAGGATTCCGAAAAGCTTTACAAGGATGTTCCTGTGATTGGAGGGTTTAGGTTTAGGGAGCGGCTAAATGGGCTGGGACTTTTTCCGGATTGTAGGAGGTTGAGAGATGATATTACAGAGGTTTAAAAAATCATGGTGGGCATTAACAAGGGGAATAGGCATGGTCTTTTTTCCCAGGGCAGCAGAGTCCAAAGCTAGAGGGGGTAGGTTTAAGTGAGAGGGGCAAAATTTAAAAGGGACTTAAGGGCAACTTTCTCACACACAGAGGGTGGTGCATGTATGGAATGAACTGCCAGAGGAAGATGTAGAGACTGATACAATTACAACATTTAAAAGACATTTGAGACGTGCATGGATAGGAAATGCTGAGGGGGAAATGGGCCAAACGCAGGGACTAGTTCGGTTTGGGAACTGGGTCGGTATGGATGAGTTGAGCCGAGAAACCTGTTTCTGTGCTGTATGGCTCTGTCTCAACACTACTTTCTCACTTTCTCTCCATTGCCTTTGATGCTTTTAATGTCTAAAAAATTAATAATCCCATTTTTAAACATCTACTCAGTGATGTAGTCTCTGCAACTTTCTTTGGTCAAGAATTCCATAGAGTGACCACCCTTTGAGTGGTGACATATTTCCTCATCTCAATCCAGTATGGTCTATCCTATCTCCTGAGGTTGTGTCCCTTGGTTCCAGAAGGTCCATGTCTGGAGTGTGATGGAATACTTCCCACTTGCCTGGGTACAGCTCCAACAAGAAGCTTGAAACCATCCAGGACAAAGCAATCTACTTGATTGGCACCACACCCACAAGCATCCACTTTCTTCACCACTGATGCTCAGTGGCAGCTGTGTGTATTATCTCCAAGATGGACTGCAGAAATTCACCAAAGATCCATGACCACTTCTGTATGGCACATCAAAGGCAGCAGATAGATGGGAACACCACCACCTGCATGTTCTCTTTCAAACCACTCACTCATTCTGACTTGAAAATATATTGCCCTCGTGTATCCTGACTTAATAGATTAGATACTCTACAGTATGGAAAAAGGCCCTTTGGCCCAACAAGTCCACACCGACCCTCCAAAGAGCAACCCCCCCCAGACCCACTCTCCTACCCTATATTTACCCCTGACTAATGCACCTAACACTGTGGGCAATTTATCATGGCCAATTCACCTGGTCTGCACATCTTTGGATACAAAAGAAGCAGGACAAATCCAACCCGGCCAGTTACTGCCCCATCAGTCTCCTCTCCATCATCAGTAAAGTGATGGAAGGTGTCATCCACAGTGCTATCAAACAGTACCTGCTCAGCAATAACTTGCAAATTGATGCCCAGTTTGGGTTCCCCCAGGGCCACTCAGCTCCTGACCTTATTACAGCCTTGGTTCAAACATGGACAACAGAGCTGTTCCTTCAGTGTCACTGGGTCAATCCTGGAATTCCACCACCCCCCTCCCTCTCCTCCCCAATAGTATTGTGGGTGATAGCACACGCAGCAGTTCAAGAAGGTAGCTAACCACCACCTTCTCAAGGGGCGGGGGCCCAGCCAGACATGCCCATGTCCCATGAGTGAATTAAAAACAAAGTGTGTATGTGGAGACAGAGCCCAGAGAGAGAGAGGGAGGAAGGAAGGGAGTCAGACAAAGGGACGGTTGATAGGAAGCCAGGGAAGGAGAAAAGCTGATAACAGGGACAATGAGTAGGTGAAGATGGGCTAACTGTGCTGAAAGCAGCCCTGGTCATCACAGGGCCTGAGGTGTTGGCAGGGACAGGGAGAAGTTGTTACGGCTGTAAAGTTATTGAACTCGATATTAAGTACTCAAGGCTGCAGGGTCCCCAAGTGGAAGATGAGGACCTTGCGTTGAGTACTCTCGCAGGCTGGGGACAGAAGTGTTTGCCTGGACCATACTGCTGTTTTGAAATAGAAGAAAGAAAGAACAGAAATCCTTTTGCAGAGAGGAGCAGAACTTCGTCAAGATGGGAAACCTGGAAGAGATGTAGCAAGAGTTAAACATTAAATTAAAACACTGTGGATACTGAATATCTGAAACAAAAACAGAAATTGCTGGAGTAAATAAAGCAGATAGTGCCCTTGGCTTTAATAATAGAAATGTAGAGTACAAGAGCAAGGAGGTGATGTTGAACCTGTAAAAGTCCAGAGATGAAAGGCATATCTTATAAGGAGAGATTGAGCAGTTTAGGCCTGTATGTGGTTGGGGCAAAACCTTTTTTTTCAAGGAAGTAGAGTCATAGAGATGTAAAGCACGGAAACAGATCCTTCGGTCCAACCCGTCCATGCCGACCAGATATCCCAACCCAATCTAGTCCCACCTGCCAGCACCCGGCCCATATCCCTCCAAACCCTTCCTATTCATATACCCATCCAAATGCCTCTTAAATGTTGCAATTGTACCAGCCTCCACTACTTCCTCTGGCAGCTCATTCCATGCACGTACCACCCTCTGCGTGAAACAGTTGCCCCTTAGGTCTCTTTTATATCTTTCCCCTCCCTCCCTAAACCTATGCCCTCTAGTTCTGGACTCCCCGACCCCAG
>NC_057716.1:109098093-109099403 GCF_004010195.1 Chiloscyllium plagiosum
GCCTATCACCCTCACCTTAACCTCCTTCCACCTATCGCATTCCCAACACCCCTCCCCAAGTCCCTCCTCCCTACCTTTTATCTTAGCCTTTTTGGCACACCCTCCTCATTCCTGAAGAAGGGCTTATGCCCGAAACGTCAATTCTCCTGATCCCTGGATGCTGCCTGACCTGCTGTGTTTTTCCAGCAACACATTTTCAGCTCTGATCTCCAGCATCTGCAGTCCTCACTTTCTCCTAATCATTATTTTATACACGATTATAAATATGGTGATTGTTTACATAAAGAAGCCTCTGATGTAACGTGGAAGAGATGTGTATTTGGTAAGTATGGTGGACTGTCACTTTAAGAGTCTGACCTCGTAATGATGCTGTTTGGAGGGAAACTGCTCAGTGTAACCTGCTGACGACACAGTGAATACCTTCTTGACAAAGCTCCTGCTGATGTGGAACATTTTGGCTTCCTGGTCCTTGTTGGAATGTGACAGGAGTGAAATCTTATTTAAATGGAAACAATGTGCAGGGTTATGGGGGGAGATTGGCACTAAGTTAACATATTCAGAGAGCTGGTGCAAACACAATGGGCTGAATGGCCTGCTACAACGTAACAATTCTGTGGTACTGTATGATTAGATTACTTACAGTGTGGAAACAGGCCCTTCGGCCCAACAAGTCCACATTGACCCGCCAAAGTGCAACCCACCCAGACCCATTCCCCTACATTTACCTCTGCACCTAACACTACGGGCAATTTAGCATGGCCAATTCACCTAACTTGCACATTTTTGGACTGTAGGAGGAAACCGGTGCACCCGGAGAAAACCCACACACAGACACGGGGAGAATGTGCAAACTCCACACAGTCAGTCACCTGAGGCGGGAATTATTTATCTCAAGAGGGTTGAAATATAAAAGCAGCGATGTGCTATTGAGACTTTATAAAGCTCTGGTTAGGCCCCGTTTGGAGTACTGTTTTGGTCCCCACACCTCAGGAGGGGGCGGGTCCAGCGGAGATTCACACGGATGATCCCTGGAATGGTAGGTCTAACATATGAGGAATGGCTGAGGATCCTGGGATTGTACTCATTGGAGTTTAGAAGGTTAAGGGGAGATCTAATAGAAACTTACAAGATAATACATGGCTGGAGAGGGTGGACGCTAGGAAATTGTTTCCGTTAGGCGGGGAGACTAGGACCCGTGGGCACAGCCTTAGAATTAGAGGGGGTAAATTCAGAACAGAAATGCGGAGACATTTCTTCAGCCAGAGAGTGGTGGGCCTGTGGAATTCATTGCCGCGGAGTGCAGTGGAGGC
>NC_057716.1:109099938-109102313 GCF_004010195.1 Chiloscyllium plagiosum
CTTCCTATCGGAAAGATGTTGTGAAACTTGAAAGGGTTCAGAAAAGATTTACAAGGATGTTGCCAGGGTTGGAGGATTTGAGATATAGGGAGAGGCTGAACAGGCTGGAGCTGTTTTCCCTGGATCGCCGGAGGCTTGGGTGACCTTATAGAAGTTTACAAAATCTTGAGGCGCATGGATAGGATAAATAGACAAAGTCTTTTTCCTGGGGTGGGTGAGTCCAGAATTAGAGGGCGTAGATTTAGGTGAGAGGGGAAAGACATAAAAGAGACCTAAGGGGCAACTTTTTCATGCAGAGGGTGGTACGTGTATGGAATGAGCTGCCAGAGGAAGTGGTGGAGGCTGGTACAATTGCAACATTTAAAAGGCATCTGGATGGGTATATGAATAGGAAGGGTTTGGAGGGATATGGGCCGGGTGCTAGCAGGTGGAACTAGACTGTGTTGGGATATCTGGTCGGCATGGACGGGTCGGACCGAAGGGTCTGTTTCCGTGCTGTATGTCTCTATGACTCTACATGCAAACTCACCACAGACAGTCACCCGTGGCAGGAATTGAACCTAGGTCACTGGTGCTATGGGGCAGCAGTGCTAACCACTGAGCCACCGTACAGCCCATGGTCCAGGGTAGAGAGTTCACTTGGTGAAGCTCCTTGCTTCACACACTTATCACTAGCTCGTTACTAACTTGCTCTTTAATACGCAGTACCACGTACCTGTTCAAACATGAAGGCAAACTCCACACCATTCTTTGCCACATTCTCCACATCCAGGAAGCAGTAGAGCTTGAAATAGAGGCCAGAGAGCCTGGGACCACTCTCAGCACCGAGTTCCAGCCTGCAGGGCACAGAGCACAGAGACGTTACACAGGAGGGGCACAGAGCCGTTACACAGGAAGGGGCACAGGGCCATAATACAGGAGGGGCACAGGGCCGTTACACAGGAGGGGCACAGGGCCATAATACAGGAGGGGCACAGGGCCGTTACACAGGAGGGGCACAGGGCCGTTACACAGGAGGGACACAGGGCCATAATACAGGAGGGACACAGAGCCGTTACACAGGAGGGGCACAGGGCCGTTATACTGGAGGGGCACTGGGTCGTTACACAAGAGGGGCACAGAGCCGTTACACAGGAGGGGCACAGAGCCATTACACAGGAGGGGCACAGGGCCGTTATACAGGAGGGGCACAGGGCCATAATACAGGAGGGGCACAGGGCCGTTACACAGGAGGGGCACAGGGCCGTTACACAGGAGGGACACAGGGCCGTTACACAGGAGGGACACAGGGCCGTTACACAGGAGGGACACAGGGCCGTTACACAGGAAGGGCACAGGGCCGTTACACAGGAAGGGCACAGGGCAGTTACACAGGAGGGGCACAGGGCTGTTACACAGGAGGGGCACAGGGCTGTTATACAGGAGGGGCACAGGGCCGTTACACAGGAAGGGCACAGGGCCGTTACACAGGAGGGGCACCACTCTCACCCTCACTCACTCAGAGTAGACCTTGGTGTAGTGATCGTGATATTAGACTCGTGATGCAGAGCTCCAGGTCAATGATTTGAGCACATGGATTTAAACCCTACCACAGCAGCTGGTTGCATTTAAAAGCATGTCTCACTTTCTGGATAGTGACCAGAAAGAATCAAATTGTTGCACAATATCCATTCTATTTACAATGTCCTTGAGAAAGGACATCCCTACCCAGTCTAGCCTACATGTGACTCCAGACCCACAGCAAATTTGAAGAGCAGCTATACTGTTCCTCTCTCTGAATTCTGCCAGTCCTGTTAGGTTTCTCCATCAATCAGTTTTTGTTCCCACAGTAATGTGGTTGATTGCTCCCTGAAATGATGTGGAGATGCCAGGGTTGGACGTGGATGTGTGAATAGAGTCAGGTTATAGTCCAACAGGTTTATTAGATATTACAAGTGAAATAACCTGACAAAGGGGCAGTGCTCCGAGAGCTTCTGGTTTTAAATAAACCTGTTGAATTATAACCAGGTGTCGTGTGACTTCTAACTTTGCCCTCTGAAATGGCTGAGTAAGGCACTCTGTTCAAGGGCAGTTAGGAATGGCCCCAAATGTTGGCCCAGTCAGTGAACCCACATCCCAAGAAAAAAAAATCCATTATCCCCTCCCACTAACTCTCATCACTCCAGTACCGTGAGCACTGAGTCCTTCTCCCATTCCCAAGCCCTGCCCCAAACCAATCATTCCTGCATCAAGCTGATCCATCACCCCCTGTCTCTGACTCTCTCTCACTGTCTCTGACCCCGTCATCCCCCGTCTCTGACCCCGTCACCCCCCCACCCCACCCCGTCTCTGACCCCCTCACTCCCTGTCTCGGACCCCGTCACCCCCTGTCTCTG
>NC_057716.1:109102383-109127528 GCF_004010195.1 Chiloscyllium plagiosum
CTCTCTCCCTGTCTCTGACCCCCCTCTCTCCCTGTCTCTGACCCCGTCCGCTGATATTTCCCTATTCAGAACCGTGAGTGACAGGTTCTCACCTCTCAAATTTTGCCAAAATATCAGCGACAATGACCCGGCTCTCGATCGCCTTGTCACCATCCTCACTGTGTTCAAAGAGAGCGAACATATTCCTGCTGTTCTCCATCGCCAGGCCACGGATTAACTTCTCGACAACCTGGAAACCAGCAGAAACGGGCAGCTCATTGTCACAGCCATTACCCCACCCGGAATAATCTCCCCCACCCTTCCTGAGAGGGTGTATCAGAAAATAATGCCTCCCCAAAAATGGAGTATCAAGAGAATAACTCTCACTTGTAGAGGGAGTATGAGAAAGTTTTGGGTGGCTCTGTTGTTTGTACTTTTTTATAAATTATGTGGATGAAAATGTCAGTGGTATGATTACAAAGTTTGCAGATGACTTGGAAATTGGGAGTTTTAGACAGTGAGGAAGATTATCAAAGGATACAGCAGGATGTAGATCAGTTGAAAAGTTGTGTGGAGGAATGGCAGATGGAGTTTAATCCAGATAAGTGTGAGGTGATGCAGTATGGGAGGCCAAATACAAGAGGAAAGTATATAGTAGACGGCAGGACCCTTCAGGAGCATCAACATACAGCGTCCACAGCTCCCTGAAAGGAGCAACACAAGTGGATAAGGGATAAAGAAGGCACACAGCATGCTTACCTTCATCATCAAGGCACTGAGTATAAAAGTTGGCAATTCATGTTGCAGCTTTATAAACATTTAGTTAGGTCACATTTGGAGTATTCTGTCCAGCTCTGGCCACCACAGTATAGGAAGATATGAAGACTTTGGAGAGTGATACAAAAATGGCTTCCCAGAATGTTGCATGGATTGAAGTGTAATAGCTTTAAGGTTGAACGAGCTTGGATTTCGCGAGAGAGTCAGGAGCTGAATGCTGACTTGCTAGAAGTGTCTAAATTGATGGATAGACTGGATAGTTGGGGTCTCTTTCCCAGGGTGGAAATGTCAAATATTAGGGGGGATAGGTTTAAAGTGAGAGGGGCAAGTTTAAAGGAGATGAGGGTGATCGGTGCCTGGAATCAGGGAGGTGGGAGAAGTAAATACACTAGCAACATTCCAGAAGCATTTTGACAGACACATGTCCATCCAGGAAATAGAAGGATACAGGCCACGTGCAGGCAGGTGGGAATGACTGAGCCACTGGCTGTGTGGTCGTTGGTTGTTGGGTTAATGGTGACTCACCTCTCCCGCTGTTGTGTGTGAGGTGATGGTGATTTTACAAGCTCCCCCACCATGACAGTAAACAGTCGTCACCATCTCCTGCCGACCAATCAATGCCTGAATCTCTTCCTGTGACGGCACAAACTCCCGCACTTTGGTTTTCTTAAGAGATTCGTTAATGAAATGGGCATATTTCTCAATCTCTGTCTCCAGGAACTGCTCCCTAATCCTGTGGGGAAACACAATTGGAATCAGGCAGTGCCCAGCTATTCACTCAGAAAACAGACGATACAGAGAGAGAAAGAAACAAACCTCAGGGGAGAAGGGAATTGCCCCAGTAACTCTGTCCTGGAGGCGCTCCCCCAATGAAAAACTCACTCCCTCCCGAGAGACGTTTCCACAGAGAGATGCACCCACAGAGAGACACGCCCCCCCCAGAGAGACGCACTCCCCTCCGCCAGAGAGACGCACTCCGCCAGAGAGACGCACTCCGCCAGAGAGACGCACTCCGCCAGAGAGACGCACTCCGCCAGAGAGACGCACTCCGCCAGAGAGACGCACTCCGCCAGAGAGACGCACTCCGCCAGAGAGACGCACTCCGCCAGAGAGACGCACTCCGCCAGAGAGACGCACTCCGCCAGAGAGACGCACTCCGCCAGAGAGACGCACTCCGCCAGAGAGACGCACTCCGCCAGAGAGACGCACTCCGCCAGAGAGACGCACTCCGCCAGAGAGACGCACTCCGCCAGAGAGACGCACTCCGCCAGAGAGACGCACTCCGCCAGAGAGACGCACTCCGCCAGAGAGACGCACTCCGCCAGAGAGACGCACTCCGCCAGAGAGACGCACTCCGCCAGAGAGACGCACTCCGCCAGAGAGACGCACTCCGCCAGAGAGACGCACTCCGCCAGAGAGACCCCCCCCCCCAGAGAGACGCACTCCGCCAGAGAGACGCACTCCGCCAGAGAGACGCACTCCGCCAGAGAGACGCACTCCGCCAGAGAGACGCACTCCGCCAGAGAGATCTCCCTGGGATATTGCTTTAGCATGCAATCAAAGCAGTTTGGAGACAAGGTGCATCACCCGCCCTGGTAATTCGTGAAGTGAGGGTTGTGGAAGAATACGGAGGTAGTCAGGAAGTGATACAGGAGTAGGCAGGTAGTGAGTGATGGGGCGGGGGAAGCAGCGGGGAACATGGGTAGAGGTTGGTGAGGGGAATGGTGGGAGGGAGGATGGAGGGGTGTGCAGAATGGGGAGGTGGTATTGGGAGGACAATGGGGAGAGTGTGTCAGGATGGGGATGTTGGAGGGAGGGGGTGGGGGAAGAGGTGATAGCTGTGAAACAAACCTCTTCAGGTGGAACTTGAGGTAGCGAAGGATGGTGCGGCTGGGCAGGAAGGTGCAGCTCATGCAGCTGAGCAGCCGGCAGTGGTGCAGGTTCCCAGTGCTGTTTGGCTGAGGCATGTGGCTGGTTTGTTTGATGAGCTGACAGTAAACCTCATCCCGCAGCGATCTGAGGTCCTGGCAGGTTTGCAGGATTCCCTGTATGATGGGAATAGGATCGGAGATGGCCTCAAGTTCTTGCAGAGAATGGAAGATCCTGACAGCTTCATCCTGTAGATTTGTGTATCCTTTCTCCTTTTGCACTACAGCCAGTGAGAGATGGAGGTGGTTAAACAGGGGAGACGGGAAGGAGGAGACAGGAAGGTAACAGGTTAGTCTGGAGTCAAAACACATTTAACTACTCAAATAAATAATTTCCCAAAATCCTATCCTTTAACTCCGATTTCCTATCGGAAAGATGTTGTGAAACTTGAAAGGATTCAGAAAAGATTTACAAGGATGTTGCCAGCGTTGGAGGATTTGAGCTACAGGGAGAGGCTGAACAGGCTGGGGCTGTTTTCCCCGGAGCGTCGGGGGCTGCAGGGTGAACTTATAGAGGTTTACAAAATTATGAGGGGCATGGATAGGATAAATAGGCAAAGTCTTTTCCCTGGGGTAGGGGAGTCCAGAACTAGAGGGCATAGGTTGAGGGTGAGAGGGGAAAGATATAAAAGAGACCTAAGGGGCAACTTTTTCACACAGAGGGTGGTACGTGTATGGAATGAGCTGCCAGAGGAAGTGGTGAAGGCTGGTACAATTACAACATTTAAGAGACATTTGGATGGGTATATGAATAGGAAGGGTTTGGACGGATATGGGCCGGGTGCTGGCAGGTGGGACTAGATTGGGTTGGGATACTGGTCGGCATGGATGGGTCGGACTGAAGGGTCTGTTTCCATGTTGTACATCTCTATGACTTTATGACACAACACCACATCAAAACTTAAAGTAAGAGCTCATGGTGCGAGAAGGAACATCTTATCATGGTCAAAGGATTGGTTAGCTCAGAGTGAGGACATTATTTTAATCACTCATGGGGTGTGGGGATCACTGTCTGGGCCCAGCATTTATTGCCTGTCTCCAATTGCCTGTTGAGAAGGTGGGGGTGAGCTGCCTTCTTGAACTGCTGCAGTCCATGTGCTGTAGGTAGACCCACAATGCCCTTAGGGAGGGAATTCTAGGATTCTGACCCAGTGACAGTGAAGGAATGGCGATATATTTCCAAGTCAGGATGGTGAGTGGCTTGGAGGGGAACTTGCAGGGGGTGGCATTCCCATGTATCTGCTGCCCTTGTCCTTCTAGATAGAAGTGCTTGTGGGTTTGGAAGGTGCTGTCTGAGGATATTTGTGAAAGTGGTGCCAATCAAGCGGCTGCTTTGTCCTGGATGGTGTCAAGCTTCTTTAGTGTGGTTGGAGCTGCACCCATCCAGGCAAGTGGGGAATATTCCATCATATTCTTGACTTGTGCCTTGTAGATGGTGGACAGGCTATGGGAGACAGGAGGTGAGTTACTCACTGCAGGATTCCCTGCCTCTGACCTGCCCTTGTAGCTGCTGTGTTTATGTGGCGAGTCTAGTTGAACTTCTGGTCAATGGTAACCTCAAAATGTTGACAGTGAGGGATATGATCTTAAAAATGTGTTGCTGCAAAAGCACAGCAGGTTAGGCAGCATCAAAGGAGCAGGAGAATCGATGTTTCGGGCATAAGCCCTTCTCCAGCAACACATTTTTAAGTTCTGGTCTCCAGCATCTGCAATCCTCACTTTCTCCTCGTGAGGGATATGATGTTGGTAACACCAGTGAATGTCTAGCAGCAGTGGTTAGATTGTTTTTTATCGGTGATGATCATAGCCTGGCATTTTTTGTGGCATCAATGTTACTTGCCACTTGTCAGCTCAAACCTGGATATTGTCCAGATCTTGTTGCATTTGAACATGGACTGCTCCAGTACCTGAGTGGTGGTGAATGGTGCTGAACATTGTGTGATCATCAGCGACCATCCCCACTTCTGACCTTCTGATGGAGGGAAGATCATTGATGAAGCAGCTGAAGATGGTTGGGTCTAGGACACTCCCCTGAGGGACTCCTGCAGAGATGTCCTGGAGCTGAGATGACTGACCTCCAACAACCACAACCATCTTCCTACGTGCCAGGTACAACTCCAACCAGCGGAGAGTTTGCCCCCTGATACCCATTGATTCCAGTTTAGCCAGGGCTCCGTGATGCCACACTTGATGTCAAGGGCTGTCCCTCTCCCTCCCCTCTGGAATTCAGCTCTTTTGTCCATGTTTGACCCAAGGCTGCAATATAGTCAAAGGCTGAGTGGCCCTGGGGGAACCCAAACTGGGCAGTGCTGAGCAGGTTATTGCTGAGTAGGTGCTGCTTGATAGTTCTGTTGATGACCTTCCATCACTTTACTGATGACCGAGAGGAGACTGATGGGGCAGGAATTGGTCAGGTTGGATTTATCCTGCTTTTTATACATGGGACATAACTGGGCAATTGTCCACATCATCAGGTGGATACTGCCCTGTAACAGCTTGTTCTAGAGCACAAGCCTTCGGTACTATTGCCGGAATGTTGTCAGGGCCCATAGCCTTTGCAGTATCCAGTGTCTGCAACAGTTTCTTGATATCATGTGGAGTGAATCGAATTGGCTATTGAGGGAGTGCAGCGTAGGTTCATGAGGTCAATTCCTGGAATGGCGGGACTACCTTACGCTGAAAGACTGGAGTGACTGGGCTTGTATACCCTTGAGTTTAGAAGACTGAGAGGGGATCTGATTGAGACATATAAGATTATTAAAGGATTGGACACTCTGGAGGCAGGAAACATGTTTCCGCTGATGGGTGAGTCCCGAACCAGTGGGCACAGCTTAAATATACGGGGTAGACCATTTAGGACAGAGATGAGGAGAAACTTCTTCACCCAGAGAGTGGTGGCTGTGTGGAATGCTCTGCCCCAGAGGGCAGTGGAAGCCCAGTCTCTGGATTCATTTAAGAAAGAGTTGGATAGAGCTCTCAAGGATAGTGGAATCAAGGATAGTGGAATCAAGGGTTATGGAGATAAGGCAGGAACAGAATACCGATTAAGGATGATCAGCCATGATCATATTGAATGATGCTGCAGGCTCGAAGGGCAGAATGGCCTACTCCTGCACCTATTGTCTATTGGCTGAAGACTGACATCTGTAATGCTGGGGTCCACTGGAGAAGACCAGAGAAGACCGAGATGAATCATCTGCTCGGCACTTCTGACTGAAGATTGTTGCCAATGCTTCAGCATTATCTTTTGCACTGGATGTGCTGGGCTCTTCCATCATAGAGACAGGGATATGCGTGGAGCCTCCTCCTCCTCCAGTGAGTTGTTTTATTCCCTGGAATGGGAGGTTATCTTATGAAGAAAGATTGAAGGGGTTGGTCCTGTAACCATTGGGGTTTAGAGAAATGAGAGATGATCTTATTGATGCATAACAGAAAATGGGGGAGATACGAAACGAGTACTTTGTATCAGTATTTACTGTGGAAAAGGACATAGAAGATATAAACTGTAGGGAAGTAGATGGTGACATCTTGCAAAATGTCCATATTACAGAGGAGGAAGTGCTGGATGTCTTAGAACGCATAAAGGTGGATAAATCTCCAGGACCTGATCAGGTGTGCCCTAGAACTCTGTGGTAAACTAGAGAAGTGATTGCTGGGCCTCTTACTGAGATATTTGTATCATCGATAGTCACAGATGAGGTGCTGGAAGACTGGAGGTTGGCAAACGTGGTGCCACTGTTTAGGAAGGGCAGTAAAGACAAGCCAGGGAACTACCAACCAGTGAGCCTGACGTCAGTGGCGGGCAAGATGTTGGAGGGAATCCTAAGGGACAGGATGTGCATGAATTTGGAAAGGCAAGGACTGATTAGGGATAGTCAACATGGCTTTATGTGTGGGAAATTATGTCTCACAAAATTGATTGAGTTTTTTTGAAGAAGTAACAAAGCGCACCATTTCTGCACTGACTCTGAGCATTTTAATTTTGTGCATTCTCCTGCTTTTCCCCATAACCCCACTGGTTTCTATTTCAATAATCATCTAATTTCCTCTTTAATCCCTCAATTGAATCTGTTGCCACTTCATTTCCAGGCAGTGATCCCCTAGTTACTCGCTGTGTGAAATAATTGTTTTCTCATCTTGCATTTGCTTCTTTTGCAAAACATTTTAAATCTGTCCCCTTGATTCTTAATCATTTCATTGGAGGGAACAGCTTCTCTCTTTCTACTCTATCCAGCCTGCTCATGATTGTGACAATCTCCATCAAATCTCCTCTCAGCTTTCTTCTCTACAATCCATCCTCATTACTGAAGTTTCTCGTTTCTGAACCATTCCCATAAAATGGCGTCTGCGCACTCTCCAATGTAGAGTTGAGGTCGCTATTAACTCAAGCCGTGGTCCTATAGAATAGTGGAAGAGGTCCCAGGGTGGAATGGTCTGTTACTGCTCCAGAATTTGATTTTCCTGATCCAGGGGCCTTGACTCACCCCGAACAATAACCCCTCCTCGAGCCCAACCCAAATTAACATTTGTCGTATTTGAAGATTATTCAACTGGATGAGCATCAGTAATTGCTCCCATTCAGTGTGAAATCTGGAGTGGAGGGTGTTGAGTGTGATGTGAAGTCATTATCAGCAACACTGAGGCTATTCTTTTTGCAAAATTACTGACTCCACCTCTTACCACCAGGGAGATGGAGAAGGGGAAATAGGGGAGGAATTGGAAAAATTGAAAGGAAGACATTTTCAGAGCTTTGAGATTGAGATAGGACAATCTTTCAGAAACTTTTCATGGGCATGATGGGCTGAATTGTCTCTTTCTGTGCTTGGGGTTCTGTGTTTTCACAAATACATGCACTCTTCCCTCACTCACTGTTTCCTGTGAGATTTATTCAGAGGAGCCATCAAGCAGATACTCACAGCTGGGATTTATGTCTCCATAGAGCAATGGTAAAAGAGGGGAGTGCAGGGGGTGTTGGGTATAACGTAGGATTGGATTCCTTCTGTAAATCTGGTCCACAATCTCCACATTTACACTGTTCTCCTGAAAGATAAAAGGAAATAGACTGTGGTCAATATCAAAACCAGACTGCAGCATAGAGTCGTCACTTCCCAAAATCTCTTCACATTTTCAATCAAACCCGAACCAAGCCCCACCTTGAACACACAATAATGAGGGGGGTATTGCCTACATAAAACTGATCCCCAAAAACCAAGCTGGACCTGGCCATTAGACAGGGCCATTGCAGACTAGAATGTGAACTGGACAAGCAGAGTGTGGAAATGAACATACACATTCAGACTCACACACAGACACACAAGAGAATTCAAGTACCATAGCAGGGATGTCTTGCTGCAATTATACTGGGCCTTGGTGAGACCGTACCTGGAGTATTGTGTGCAGTTTTGATCTCCTTATCTGAGGAAGGATGTTCCGGCGATGGAGGGAGTGCAGTGAATGCTGACCCAACTGATTCCTGGGATGGTAGGACTAACGTGTGGAGACAGACTATATCAGTAAGGACTATATTCACTTTAGGAGAATGAAGGATGGATCTCGTATAAATCTATAAAACTCTAACAGGATCAGGAAGGATGTTGACCAGAACCAGGGGGTCACAGTCTAAGGATACATGATAGGCCATTTCAGACTGAGATGAGGAAAGATGTCTTCCCCCAGAGAGTAGGGAGCCCATGGAATTCTTTGCCACAGAAAGTGGTTGAGGTCACGAAAGAGTTAGGTACAGTTCTTGGGGCTAAAGGGATCAAAGGGCATGAGGAGGAAGTAGGAACAGGGGTCTGAGTTGGATAATCGGCTATGAGTATATTGAATTGTCAAGCAGGATCAAAGGACTGAATGGCCTACTCCTGCTCTCTCTGTGTTTAATGTCCATTGACTGTCCTTACCTTGATGTCACGAATCAGCTGCTGCGTTGGGGTTTCTATGGGAACTTTGCTGTCAATGACGTTCTGAATGGCACTCGCCCAGCGTGTGGCCTCATTCAGTAACTTGGTGTAAAGCCGATAGGAGTGTTTCCTTCCGTGAACCACAAAGTGCCAGTAACCTAGAGGCAGCAAAGGGTCAGATCAGACAACACAGTTAGCTCAGGAGTACGGTCACTGATGGGAAGAAACACCAAATAATCTATCACTAAATTACACACCAAAACTCTGGGAGTAATGTTCCCGCTCACTGATACTCCGGGAATAATGCTCCCACTCACCAATACTCCAGGAGTAATGCTCCTGCACACTGATATTCTGGGAGTAATGCACCCACTCACCAATACTCTGGGAGTAATGTTCCCATTCATCAATACTCTGGGAGTAATGTTCCCGCACACCGATACTCTGGAAGTAATGTTCCCATTCATCAATACTCTGGGAGTAATGTTCCCATTCATCAATACTCTGGGAGTAATGTTCCCACTCATCAATACTCCGGGAGTAATGTTCCCGCACACCGATACTCTGGAAGTAATGTTCCCACTCATTGATACTCCGGGAGGAATGCTCCCGCTGACCGATACTCCAGAAGTAACGATCCTAGACACTGGGAACAACATGCTTTTTTTACTGGTATTCTTGGAGTAACTTTCCTGGACACTGATAGTAGGAAGTTGAGAGTGTGGTGCTGGAAAAGCACAACAGATCAGGCAGCATCCGAGGAGCAGACCTCATTCCTGATGAAGGGCTCCAGCCTGAAACATCGATTTTCCTGCTCCTCGGATGCTGCCTGACCTGCTGTGCTTTTCCAGCAACACACTCAACTCTGATCTCCAGCATCTGCATTTCTCACTTTCTCCTAACTGATAATAGGAAGTAAACTGATATCAAGGACATGATTCGGAGATGCCGGTGTTGGACTGGGGTGTACAAAGTTAAAAATCACACAACACCAGGTTATAGTCCAACAGATGGAAATGTGTTGCTGGAAAAGCGCAGCAGGTCAGGCAGCATCTAGGGAACAGGAGAATCGACGTTTCGGGCATTAGCCCTTCTTCCTGAAGAAGGGCTAATGCCCGAAACGTCGATTCTCCTGTTCCCTAGATGCTGCCTGACCTGCTGCGCTTTTCCAGCAACACATTTCCATCTCTGATCTCCAGCATCTGCAGACCTCACTTTCTCCTCAAAGATATAGTCCAACAGGTTTAATTGGAAGCACAATAGCTTTCGGAGCGACGCTCCTTCATCAGGTGATTGTGGAGGGCTCGATCGTAATACAGAATTTATAGCCTATAAGGGCTATAAATTCTGTGTTACGATCGAGCCTTCCATAATTACCTGATGAAGGAGCGTCGCTCCGAAAACTAATGTGCTTCCAATTAAACCTGTTGGACTATAACCTGGTGTTGTGTGATTTTTAACTTGATATCAAAAAGTTACACTCATCGAACAGAGACAGTCGTGGACACTGATAATGGATTAAGAGGTTAGTTAGGAGAATGTTTCAGTAATCATACTCTCTCAGCACCTGTTTCTCTGAAAGTTTTATCGTCAGGTTGAATGACAGAGCAGAGACTGTTCAATACCAAGGTGCCCAACTTGGTTGAGTTTCGTTCAGCAGATTTATAATAATCCAGTGAGTTACTGTTCAGCAAAAACCAACGTTTCTTCAGTTTCAATGACGAGGTTTTCCCACTACTCCTCATCTCTTTATGGAGCCACCCTGGAACGAGAGAACAAGAGATTCAGCACAGAGACCCAGAGTGCCCTCCAGTCCCAGAACGGAAACATCCACTACACGGACACTGAATCTCCACAATTAGAACCCTTGCCACAGGGACCCAACAGATAAAGATTCCTCACAAGAAGCTCCTGCATCCACTGCATTCACCGTTTGTATCTGGCCAGGCAGAGAGTCCCCCTCCCCCACCTGATTGCAAGGGTCAGTACAAAGACATTCCCTCAATGGGGGATTCATCTACTCCCTTCCCCCATGCAAGGGCATATCCAGACAGAGATCCTTCCCCACAGAAACACTCCCATCTTAAAAGGCCTCGATAGCATGGCCAAATAATCTTCCATACAACCGACCTGGCTGCACCTGTGCCCCCACCCTCCACTACTCAGTTTAAAGCTCAATCCTCGTTATACAGTTCTCCAGGTCTCTGGTCCCAGTATGATTCAGGTGGGACACATCCTATTGGGACAGCTCCTTCCTTCCCCAGGGCTGGGGCCAATCCCCCACGAAACTGTTTGAAACTGTTTCTTCCTCATCAATCTTTGAGACACATGTTTACCTCTTGAATCTTATTGACCCTGTGCCAACTTGCTCGTGGCTCAGATAGTGATCCACAGATTATCACCTTTTTGGTCCTGCTTTTTAATTTAGCCTCTAGCTGCTCATATTCCCTCAGCAGAATCATAAAATCCGTACAGTGTGGAAACAGGTCCTTCAGCCCAACAAGTCCACATCGACCCAATGAAGAGTAACCCACCCAGACCCATTTCCCTATCCTATTATCCTATATTTACCCCTGGCTAATGCACCTAGCCTACACATCCCTGAACACAGTGGGCAGTTTAGCATGGCCAATTCACCCTGACCTGCACATCTTTGGACTGTGGGAGGAAACCGGAGCACACGGAGGAAACCCACACAGACACAGGGAGAATGTGCAAACTCCACGCAGACAGTCGCCCGAGGCTGGAATCGAACCTGGGTTCCTGGCACTGTGAGGCAGCAGTGCTAACCACTGAGCCACCGTGTTGTCCCATATTGTTGGTACCTACATGGACCAAGATAATTGGATTTTTCTCCTCCCACACCAAGTTCTCTGCAGCCCAGATGAGAGAACCTGAACCCGGGCACCAGGCAGGCAATACAGCCTTTGGGACTGTCAATCCTACCCAAGGAGTACAGTGTCTATTCCCTGACTATACCATCCCCAATTACAACTACATTTCTCTTTTCTCCTCCTCTTGATTGGCTCTCTGTAGCACTGTGCTCATCCTCTCTATAATCCCCACTCACATCCCCACAGGGAGCAAACAAGTGTAACAAAGTACAAGGTGGCCTTCTCCAGAACAGTGAACAATCAACAGATCAGGACCTCCAAAGTGTTAAATGTTAAGTATTAGTCATTTAAAATCTGTCTCTACTATTTGTGTAATTATTGTACTGGCAACACATGTTTATATCTAACCATGTATATCTGTAAAGGTCAGTTTTCATTCTTTGAAATAGAGGTCTATTATGGTCAGTATGCCTTAAAGGGACGTGCATAATAATAACTGCAGTATTGTAACGTGTTCAAGAAAATTTTATTTATCAATATGAAGATACTAGAGATGGAGCAAAACTTGATCTTCTCTTGGGAAATAAGGCAAGGCAAGTGACTGAAGTATTAGTGGGGGAGCACTTTAGGACCAGTGACCATTATTATGTTAATCTTAAAATATTAATGGAAAAGGATCTTGTATGAAAGTTAAAGTCCTTAATTTGAGTAAGGCAAATTTTGACAGTATGAGACATGAACTTTCAAACGTTAACTGGAGTATACTGTTCACAGGTAAAGAGTCAACTGGCAAGTCGGAGGCTTCCAAAAGTGTTCATAGGAGGTGTTATCAATTCTAGAAGGTGTGAAAGTAGATAAGTCCCCTGGGCTGGATGGGATTTATCCAAGGATTCTCTGGGAAACTAGGGAGGAGATGGCAGAGCCTTTTGGCTTTGATCTTTGAGTCGTCATTATCTACAGGTTTTGTACAAGAGGACTGGAAGATTGAAAACTGTGGTGGTTAGCACTGTTGTCTCACATTGCCAGGGACCCAGGTTCGATTCCCGCCTCGGGTGACTGTCTGTGTGGAGTTTGCACATTCTCCCCTGTTTCTGCGTGGGTTTCCTCCAGGTGCTCTGGTTTCCTCCCACAGTCCAAAGCTGTGCAGGTCAGGTGGAGTGGCCATGCTAAATTGCCCATAGTGTTAGCTGCATTAGACAGGGGTAAATATAGGGAATGGGTCTGGTGGGTTACTCTTTGGAGGATTAGTGTGGACTTGTTGGGCAAAGGGCCTGTTTCCATACTGTAGATAATCTTATCAAATTTTAAAAAAATGTTATGCCCTTGTTCAAGAAGAGTACTAGAGAAGACCCAGGTAATTATAGACCAATGTGTCTTATGTCTGTTGTAGAAAAAGTTTTGAAAAGGATTATGAGAGATAAGATTTATAATCATCGAGCAAATAACAATTTGATTTCAGATAGTCAACATGGTTTTGTCAAGGGCAGGTCATGTCTCACAAATCTCACTGAGTTTTTTGAGAAGGTGACCAAGCATGTAGATGAGGGTAGGACAGTTGCCGTGGTAGACATGGACTTCAGTAAAGCCTTTGATAAGGTTCCACATGGTAGGCTGATGGAGAAAATGCAGAGGCATGGAATTGAGGGTGATTTAGCAGTTTGGATTAGAAACTGGCTTTCTGAAAGAAGGCAATGACTGGTGGTTAATGGAAAATATTCAGTCAGGAGTCCAGTTACTAGTGATGTGCCACATGGATCTGTTTTGGGACCACTGCTGTTTGTCATTTTTATAAATGACTTGGACGCAGGCACAAATGGATGGATTAGTAAGTTTGCAGATGACACTAAAGTCAGTGGAGTAGTGGACAGTTTGGAAGAATGTTACAGGTTGCAGGGGGACTTGGATAAACTGCAGAATTGGGCTGAGAGGTGGCAAATGGAGTTCAATGCAGATAAATGTGAGGTGATGCACTTTGGGAAGAATAACAGGAAGGCAGAGTACTGGGTCGATGGAAAAATTGTTGGTAGTGTGGATGTGTATAGGGATCTTGGTGTCCATGTACATTGATCCCTGAAAGTTGCCACCCAGGTTGATAGTGCTGTTAAGAAGGCATATAGTGTGTTAGGTTTCATCGGTAGAGGGATTGAGGTCCGGAGCCATGATGTCATGTTGCAACTGTACAAAATGCTGGTGCGGCCACACTTGGAATATTGTGTATAGTTCTGGTCACCCCATTGCAGGAAGGATGTGGAAGCATTGGGGAAGGTGCAGAGGAGATTTACCAGGGTGTTGCCTGGTCTGGAGGAAAGGTTTTATAAGGAAAGGCTGAGGGATTTGGGTCTGTTCTCATTGGAAAGAAGAAGGCTAAGAGGGGATTTGATAGAGACATACAAGATGATCAGAAGATTACATAGGGTAGACAGTGAAAGTCTTTTTCCTAGGATGATGATGTCAGCGTGTACGAGGGGGCATAACTACAAATTGAGGGGTGATAGATTTAAGACAGATGTCAGAGGCAGGTTCTTTATCCAGAGAGTGGTAAGGGTGTGGAATGCCCTACTTACCAATGTAGTCAACTCAGCCACATTAGGGAGATTTAAATAATATTTGGATAAGCACATGGATGATGATGGGATAGTGTAGGGGAATGGGCTTAGATTAGTTCACAGGTCGGTGCAACATTGAGGGCCGAAGGGCCTGTTCTGCGCTGTATTGTTCTATATACTATTGGCATTATGTTCCTGTTAGAGTGAAGGATAGGGTTGGTAGGAATAGAGAACAATCGATGAATAAAGTTTTTTTTAGTTTTTCAGTTGAATCATTGGGAATTTGGAATACTAAGATCGGCGGTTAGGGTAGTTGAATGTTCCTCCTGCAGAATGTGGGAGGCAAGGGTCACCACTAGTGTCCTTGCTGACTTCATCTGCGGGTACTGTACCCAACTCCAGCTCCTCAAAAACCACATTAGGGAACTGGAGCTGGAGCTGGTTGAGGTTTGGATCATTCAGGAGGCGGAGGCGGTTATTGAGAGGAGTTACAGGGAGGTATTTACCCCACAGCCACGTGAAGAAGTTAGATGGTTTACTGTCAGGGGTGGGAAAGGGAACTGTCAGGCAGTGCAGGGATCTCCTGTGGCCATTCCCCTCAACAACGAGTATACTGTTTTGGATACTGTCGGGAGGGACAACTTACCAGGAATAAGCAATGGGGCACAGCCTGTCCCTGCTGCCCAGAGGGGAAGGGGGAAGAGGAGCAGAGCAGTTGTCACTGGGGACTCGATAGTTAGGGGGACAGATAGGAGGTTCTGTGGGAACAAGAGAGACTCACAGTTGGTGTGTTGTCTTCCAGGTGCCCGGGTTTGTGATGTCTTTGAACGTCTTTTCGGGATCCTTGAGGGGGAGCGGGAGCAACCCCAAGTCGTGGTCCATATAGGGACCAATGACATAGGGAGGAAGAGAGATGGGGATTTAAAGCAGAAATTGAGGGAGCTAGGGTGGAAGCTTAGTGCTAGAACAAACAGAGTTGTTATCTCTAGTTTGTTGCCTGTGCCACGTGTTAGCAAGGCTGAGAGAGGAGTTGAACACATGGCTACAGGGATGGTGCAGGTTGGAGGGTTTTGGATTCCTGGATAACTGGGGCTCTTTCTGGGGTATGTGGGACCTCTACAAACAGGATGGTCTGCACCTGAACCAGAGGGGCACCAATATCCTGGCAGAGGAAATTTGCTAATGCTTTTCAGGCGGGTTTAAACTAATGCAGCAGGAGGGTGGGAACCTAAATTGTAGTTCATGTATATACATGGATGAGTGTAGTGAAGTCAGAACTAACATTTCAAGATTGCATGAGTGCACTGGCAGGCAGGAAGTTGGTTTGAAGTGTGTTTACTTCAACACCAGGAGCATCTGGAATAAGGCGGGTGAACTTGCAGCATGGGTTAGTACCTGGGACTTCAATGTTGTGGCCATTTCAGAGATATGGGTAGAACAGGGACTGGAATGGTTGGTGCAGTTTCCAGGATTTCGATGTTTCAGTAAGAACAGACAAAATGGTAAAAGAGGGGTAGGTGTGGTATTGTTAGTCAAGAACAGTATTACAGTGGCAGAAAGAAAGTTTGAGGACTCATCAACTGAGGTAGTATGGGCTGAGGTTAGAAATAGGAAAGGAAAGGTCACCCTGTTGGGAGTTTTCTGTAGGCATCTGAATAGTTCCAGGGATTTAGAGGAAAGGATAGCAAAGATGATTCTCGACAGGAGTGAAAGTAACAGGGTAGTTGTTATGGGGGACTTTAACTTTCCAAATATTGACTGGGAATACAAAAGTTCGAGTACTTTAGATGGGTCAGTTTTTGTCCAATGCATGCAGGAATGTTTCCTGACAGTATGTAAACAGGCCAACAAGGATCGATGACACATTGGATTTGGTACTGGGTAATGAATCCGGCCAGGTGTTAGATTTGGAGGTAGATGAGCACTTTGGTGATAGTGACCACAATTCGGTTATGTTTACTTTAGTGATGGAAAGGGATAGGTATATACTGTGGGGCAAGAGTTATAGCTGGGTGAAAGGCAATTATGATGTGATTAGTCAAGATTTAGGATACATAAGATGGGGAAGGAAACTGCAGGGGATGACACACTTGAAATGTGGAGCTTATTCAAGGAACAGCTCCTGTGTGTCCTTGATAAGTATGTACCTGTCAGGCAGGGAGGAAGTGGTTGAGCGAGGGAGCCGTGGTTTACTAAAGAAGTTGAATGTCTTGTAAAGAGGAAGAAGAAGGCTTATGTTAGAATGAGACGTGAAGGCTCAGTTAGGGAGCTTGAGAGTTACAGGTTAGTCAGGAAGAACCTAAAGTGAGAGCTAACAAGAGCCAGGAGGGGACATGAAAAATTGTTGATGGATAGGATCAAGAAAAACCCTAAGGATTTCTATAGGTATATCAGGAATAAAAGAATGACGAGAGTAGGGTTAGGGCCAATCAAGGACAGTATTGTGAAGTTGTGCATGGGATCCAAGGATGAATATGAATATTTTTCATCAGTATTCACACTGGAAAAAGACAATGTTGTCCAAGAGAAGGAGGTGTTAGCAATTCTGGAAAGTGTGAAAATAGATAAGTCCCCTGGGCTAGATGGGATTTATCCTAGGATTCTCTGGGAAGCCAGGGAGGAGATTGCAGAACCTTTGGCTTTGATCTTTATGTCGTGATTGTCCACACGAATAGTGCCAGAAGACTGGACGATAGTAAATGTTGTCCCCTTGTTCAAGAAGGGGAATAGACACAACCCTGGTAATTACAGACCAATGAGCCTTACTTCGATTGTGGGTAAAGTGTTGGAACAGGTTATAAGAGATAGGATTTATAATCATCAAGAAAGGAATAATTTGAATAGGGATAGTCAACACGGTTTTGTGAAGGGTAGGTCGTGCCTCACTAACCTTATTGAGTTCTTTGAGAAGGTGACCAAACAGATGGATGAGAGTAAAGCGGTTGATGTGGTATTTATGGATTTCAGTGAGGCGTTTAATAAGGTTCCCCATGGTAGGCTATGGTACAAAATATGGAGGAATGGGATTGAGGGTGATTTAGCGGTTTTGATCAGAAATTGGCTAGCTGAAAGAAGACAGAGGGTGGTGGTTGATGGGAAATGTTCATCCTGGAGTTCAGTTACAAATGGAGTACCACAAGGATCTGTTTTGGGGCCACTGCTGTTTGTCATTTTTATAAATGACCTGGATGAGGGAGTAGAAGGATGGGTTAGTAAATTTGCGGATGACACTTAAGGTCAGTGGAGTTGTGGGTAGTGACGAAGGATATTGCAGGTTACAGAGGGACATAGAGACATAGATAAGCTGCAGAGCTGGGCTGAGAGGTGGGAAATGGAGTTTAATGCAGAAAAGTGTGAAGTGATTCACTTTGGAAGGAGCAACAGGAATAAGGAGTACTGGGCTAATGGTAAGATTCTTGGTAGTGTAGATGAGGAGAGATATCTTGGTGTCCATGTACACAGATCCTTGAAAGTTGCCACCCAGGTTGACAGGGTTGTTAAGAAGACATATGGTGTGTTAGCTTTTATTGGTAGAAGGATTGAGTTTTGGACCATGAGGTCATGCTGCAGCTGTACAAAACTCTGGTACAGCCGCACTCGGAATACTGCGTACAGTTCTGGTCACCGCATTATAAGAAGGATGTGGAAGCTCTGGAAAGGGTGCAGAGGAGATTTACTCGGATGTTGCCTGATATGGACGGAAGGTCTTACGAGGAAAGGCTGAGGGAGTTGAAGCTGTTTTCGTTAGAGAGAAGAAGGTTGAGAGGTGACTTAATTGAGACATTTAAGATAATCAGTGTTAGATAGGGTGGACAGGGAGAGCCTTTTTCCTCGGATGGTGATGGCTAACACGAGGGGACATAGCTTTAAATTGAGGGGTGATAGACATAGGACAGATGTCAGAGGTAGTCTCTTTACTCAGAGTAGTAGGGGTGTGGAACACACTGCCTGCACAGTAGTAGACTTGCCAACTTTGGGTCATTTAAATGATCATTGGATCGACATATGGATGAAAATGGCATAGTGTAGGTTTGATGGGCTTCGGATTGGTTCCACTGGTCGGCACAACATCGAGGGCCAAAGGGACTGTACTGCGCTGTAATGTTCTATGTTCAATATTGATGTTCTGGAAGCAGACTCCTCTGATGGAATACAATAGCTTAATATTACCCCAGACACTTGTATGTCTGAAGAATGTAAAGTTAGTGTATAATAGTTAATTGCCATAAAGATCTGTTGTATTCTTCAATTTCATGATGTGCACACCCAGTCTCTTACATTACCAAATATAACATTAGCATGGCTGTTTAAACTTAACAAAATCAGTGACAGCTATCCACTTTTTAGTTCTCAGATTACCTTGACCAATCAGAATCAAATGTCTTTATTTAAAATTTAAACAAAGCCTAACAGAGAACTGTCCATCATTATTAATTGCAGCACTTTTCATTTTAACAATATCAATCAAAGTGAAATTGCCAATAAATCAGCACTGTCCACTCATACAGTACAAACATCAACAAGGCACTGAAAGCTAACATGTAGGCGTAACAAGCTATTAGAACATAGAACATAGAAGAATACAGCGCAGTACAGGCCCTTTGGCCCTCGATGTTGCGCCGATCCAAGCCCACCTAACCTATACTAACCCACTATCCTCCATATACCTATCCAATGCCTGCTTAAATGCCCATAAAGAGGGAGAGTCCACCACTGCTACTGGCAGGGCATTCCATGAACTTACGACTCGCTGAGTGAAGAACCTACCCCTAACTTCAGTCCTATATCTACCCCCCCTTAATTTAAAGCTATGCCTCCTTGTAATACCCGACTACATACGCGGGAAAAGGTTCATACTGTCGTCCCTATCTAACCCCCTAATCATCTTGTACACCTCAATCAAGTCACCCCTAAACCTTCTTTTCTCTAGTGAAAACAGCCCCAAGTGCCTCAGTCTTTCCTCATACGATTTTTCTTCCATACCAGGCAACATCCTGGTAAACCTCCTCTGCACCCGTTCCAGTGCCTCCACATCCTTCCTATAGTATGGCGACCAAAACTGCACACAATATTCCAGATGCGGCCGCACCAGAGTTTTATACAACTGCATCATGACCTCAGGACTCCGGAAGTCAATTCCTCTACCAATAAAAGCCAGTACGCCATATGCCTTCCTCACCGCACTATTTACCTGGGTGGGAACTTTCAGAGATCTGTGTACATGGACACCAAGATCCCTCTGCTCATCCACACTACCAAGTATCCGACCATTAGCCCAGTACCCCATCTTTTTGTTATTCTTCCCAAAGTGAGTCACCTCACACTTAGCTACATTGTATTCCATTTGCCACCTTTCTGCCCAGCTCTGCAGCTTCTCTATATCCTGCTGTATCCTGCCACATCCTTCCTCACTGTCAACAACTCCTCCGACTTTTGTGTCATCCGCAAACTTGCTCACCCAACTTTCTAACCCCTCTTCCAGGTCATTTATAAAAATGACAAACAGCAATGGTCCCAAAACAGATCCTTGCGGAACACCGCTAGTGACGGCACTCCATGAAGAAACTTTGCCATCAACTACTACCCTCTGTCTTCTTCCATCCAGCCAATTCCTAATCCAAACCTCCAACTCACCCTCAATGCCATATCTCGTATTTTCTGCAGTAGCCTACCATGGGGAACCTTATCAAACGCCTTACTAAAATCCATATATACCACATCTACCGCTTTCCCCTCATCAACCTCCTTCGTCACCTTTTCAAAGAATTCAATAAGGTTTGTGAGGCACGACCTGCCCTTCACAAAACCATGCTGACTATCCTTGATCACATTATTCCTATCCAGATGTGCATAAATCCTATCCCTTACAATTCTCTCTAAGACTTTGCCCACAACAGAAGTGAGACTCACCGGCCTATAGTTACTAGTAACTATATTAGAAAAGCTAATGGAATGTTAACATTTATTACTGGAGGATTTGAGTACGGGGTGGTGAAGTCTTGCTTCAGTTGTACAGGAACGTGGTTAGATTGCTCCTGGAGTAGTCTGTGCAGTTCTGTCTCTTATCTCTCGAGAGATATTATTGCCATAGGTTCAGCAAACATGTTACTGGGAGGCAGGACTGACCTGTCACCAGTTTGGGCAAACTGGGCCCAGTGCAGACAGCGTAGATGCAGGTAAGATGCTTGCTCTGACTGGGAGAGTCAGTAACTACAATTTAACAATAAAGGAGAAGCCATAGGGCCAAGATGAGGGGAATTTATTTTACTCAGAGTTGTGAACCTTTAGAATTCTCTACCATAGAAACTCGGTATTTGAGTATGTTTAAGGTAAAGACAGAGAAATTTCTGATTCCCAGTGATGTACAACATCAGTGCCGGAGACCCGGGTTCAATTCCCACCTCAGGCAACTCTCTGTGTGGAGTTTGCACATTCTCCCCGTGTCTGCGTGGGTTTCCTCCCACAGTCCAAAAATGTGCAGGTTAGGAGAATTGGCCATGCTAAATTGCCCGTAGTGTTAGGTGAAGGGGTAAATGTAGGGGAATGGGTCTGGGTGGGTGCTCTTCAGAGGGTCGGTGTGGACTTGTTGGGCCGAAGGGCCTGTTTCCACACTGTAAGTAATCTAAAACAAAATCATGACGGTGGAGTGCAGTGGGTAAAAGGCAGTAAACTGTTTCTTCAGCCATGATAATGTTAAATGGTGGTACATGGTCAATGGCCTGAATAGCCTGTTCCTATATTCTAAAATGTTGGCTTTACTCCTTAAATTAATATTTCTCTGAATTGCCCTGATAAGTGTAATACAAAATTCTGGATTAGAGTGGTGCTGGAAAAGCACAGCAGTTCAGGCAGCATCCGAGGAGCAGTAAAATCGACGTTTCGGGCAAAAGCCCTTCATCAGGAATACAGCTTTAACAAAATGTGCCTTTTCTAAGCAATAACCAAATTCCTTAAAACCAAAATAACTGGTGTCCTTTCAGGAGGTAAACCTGACACCCTTACCTACTCTGGCCTAAACCTGACTCCAGACACACAGAAATGTGTTTGATTTTTAACTACCCTTCCAAAATAGCCTAAAAGCTTCTCAGTTCGAGTGTAATTAGGGACAGTCAATAAATGCTGGCAGTGACACTCACATTCGCAATGAGCCAATCTGTGTCCTGTCTGCATGGAGCTAGGACAATCTGTGACCACATGACTCAGAGAGAACAGGAACTCTGACACCAAGGATGGGACACTGAGCAAATGGCAACAGGTAACTGTTCTACATTGGCCTGGCCTACCCCCCCCCCCCCCACCCCTATTCCAGACCTGCCTACCTCCACAAACATACACACATCAGCACCAACCCCTCACCCGACCAGTGTAGAACCAGCATCCCTCCTCCAGTCCCACTCCCTGAGCCGCATTTACCACGAACAATGAATTCTTGTCCCAGATTCATGGCCTCTCCCTTGGATTTCTGAAGCAGAGATATCCAGTGATGCATTTCTTCCGGACTGACAGAGTTACAGTGAATCACACGGGTCGCCAGGATAATGACAAAAGAATTTGGTCTGAAAATACAAAACAGATTGGAAAGTAAATATTCACCTTCTCCACATTCCCATCATGTCCTGAGGAGATGACTCTCACTGGGAAACCGATTCCAATGCAGCCCAGGGTTAGATACAGAGGAAGGCTCTCTCTACACTGTGCCCATCAAACACTCCCAGGACAGAACAGCACTAGAGATTCAATTACAATGTGTCTCCTTGTGCCCATCTCTGCACTTATAAATTATATTCTTAAAAATAGTTAGTATGTCAAACTCCATTCTCTTCTCGGAATCATGGTGACTGATGGATGTTTGATTTTCTAAATGCATTTAGGACTTTACTAAATCACTTTCTAGCCTTTTCCCTATGATTGATGTTTGGTTTAATTAGTTTGTAGTTCTCTATTTTCTCTCTCTCGCTTTCTTCAATATTTGCTAACTTCCCATTGGCTGGTTCCATTCCAGTGTCCCGGGAAATTGAGAAAGAGAGAAGCAGCAGTTCCACTCAGAGTTCAGGTCATTACGGGCTGATGTGTCAGGGAGCACTTCTTCACACAAGGCAAAGGAGAAATCTGTTAGCCCTGGAGGTCAATGCATTCTTACTGGGTAACTGGAATATTAAGAAAGGCAGGGAAATAGAGTAAAGATACAGATCAGCCTGGTCGAGATAACTTTGTAAAATAGCCTCCAGGGCTAACAGGCCTTCCCCTGTTCCTGTGTAATGGACTCCAAAGACTGAATGGCCTCCTCCTTGTTTGTATACCCAGCCCAAGGGGCTAAATGGTCTCCAGTTCCTCAGCCACTCAATATTACCTGTCAGGGTTGTCGGAGGCACACACGGACTCAATCAATCCAACATCCACAGTGCCCTGCACCAAAGAAATAGAATGCAAAGTCAGATTAATCACTGTCAATGGGCACATATGCAAACTTAGTGACACTAATCCTATATCGACCAATCTCAGAATTCTCAATTTTGCAGTTTTCAGATCTCTGGCTGCATATCTCAGGATCCTGCAAACACGAAAGAAAATCTAAGCAACGTCATATGTTAAACAGGTGTCTCCTTTCAGAATAATCCAAAATCAAATTAACACACACAGAGCTGATGCAGAGCTGGGCTGAGGAGTGGCAGATGGAGTTCAACCCTGCCAAGTGTGAGGTTGTCCATTTTGGAAAGATAAATAAGAATGCGGAATACAGGGTTAACGGTAGGGTTCTTAGTAAGGTGGAGGAACAGAGGGATCTTGGGGTCTATGTTCATAGATCTTTGAAAGTTGCCACTCAGGTGGATAGAGCTTGTAAGAAGGCCTATGGTGTATTAGCGTTCATTAGCAGAGGGATTGAATTCAAGAGTCGTGAAGTGATGTTGCATCTGTACAGGACCTTGGTTAGGCCACATTTGGAGTACTGTGTGCAGTTCTGGTCGCCTCACTTTAGGAAAGATGTGGAAGCTTTGGAGAGGGTGCAGAGAAGATTTACCAGGATGTTGCCTGGAATGGAGAATAGGTCGTACGAGGATAGGTTGAGAGTGCTAGGCCTTTTCTCGTTGGAATGGCGAAGGATGAGGGGTGACTTGATAGAGGTTTATAAGATGATCAGAGGAATAGATAGAGTAGACAGTCAGAGACTTTTTCCCAGGGTGCAACAGAGTGTTACAAGGGGACATAAATTTAAGGTGAAGGGTGGAAGGTATAGGGGAGATGTCAGGGGTGGGTTCTTTACCCAGAGAGTAGTGGGGGCATGGAATGCGCTGCCTGTGGGAGTGGCAGAGTCAGAATCATTGGCGAACTTTAAATAGCAATTGGATAGGTACATGGATGGGTGCTTAAGGTAGGACAAATGTTCGGCACAACATCGTGGGCCGAAGGGCCTGTTCTGTGCTGTATTGTTCTATGTTCTAGGGTTAGACTCGGAGTAAAGCTATCTCTACTATTTAAACTTGAAGTAAAGCTCCCTCTACACTGCCACCCCATCAAACCCTCCCAGGACAGGGACAGCACAGGGTTAGATACAGAGTAAAACTCCCACTACACTGCCCCCTATTAAACCCTCCCAGGACAGGGACAGCACAGGGTTAGATACAGAGTAAAGCTTCCTCTACACTGTCCCCCATCAAACCCTCCCAGGACAGGGACAGCACAGGGTTTGATACAGAGTAAAGCTCTATTGACTGCGAGGCTGGTGGAGGAGGGAGGGCTTCAGATACTTAGGCCATTGGGATGCCTTCTGGGGAAGGTGCGATCTGTACATCAAGGACGGGTTGCACCTGAACTGGAGGGGCGCAAATGTCCTGAGTGGGAGATTTGCTCGTGTTGTTCAGGAGGATTTAAACTAGTTTGGCAGGGGGGTGGGAACCACAGCTACACATCCAAGAGTTGGGTGGGGGGGGTCTCTTGTAGATGGGGCAGTGACAGGATGTAGTGCCCAAAGAGAGAAAATGCTGGAAAATCTCAGCGGGTCTGGCAGCATCTGTAAGGAGAGAATAGAGCTGACGTTTCGAGTCTAACTTACCCTTTTCCTTTTCTCTCAGTGTTAGACAAGGTATTTACTAAGACTCACTTCCACAGCCATATTTCCTTCTTTCCTTTTCTGCCACCCACAGGATGTAGTGAATCTATTGGGAAGGTTTTTCACGTGATGAAACAAAGGGATCGGTTAAAGTGTGTCTGCTTTAAAGCAGTTAAAAATCACACAACACCAGGTTATAGTCCAACAGGTTTAATTGGAATCACTAGCTTTCGGAGCGCCGCTCCTTCATCAGGTGGTTGATGACAGCAGCGCTCCGAAAGCTAGTGCTTCCAAGTAAACTTGTTGCACTATAACCTGGTGTTGTGGGATTTTTAACTTTGTACACCCAGTCCAACATTGGTATCTCCAAATCATGCTTTAACGCAAGGAGTGTCAGAAATAAGAGTGATGAACTGAGAGCATGGATCCGTACTTGGGGCTACGATGTTGTGGCCATAACGGAGACGTGGGTTTCACAGGGGCAGGAATGGTTGCGAGGTATTCCAGGACTTAGAACATCTAAAAAGATCAGGGAGGGTGGTAAAAGAGGAGGGGGTGTAGCATTGCTAATCAGAGAGTGCATCACAGCTACAGAAACAAAGGTTGTTGAGGAAGGTTTGTCTATTGAGTCAGTATGGGTGGGAGTTAGGAACAGCAAGGGAACAGTCACCACATTGTGGGTTTTCTACAGACCCCCTAATAGCAGTAGTGAGGTTGAAGATCCTATAGGTGGGCAGATTCTGGAGAAATGCAGATGTAGCAGGGTTGTTGTTATGGGTGACTTCAACTTTCCCAATATCGACTGGAGTTGAAACTTTATTGCTGGAACAGCACAGCAGGTCAGGCAGCATCCAGGGAACAGGAGATTCGACGTTTCGGGCACAGGCCCTTCTTCAGGATGTTATGGGTGACTTCAACTTTCCCAATATCGACTGGAGTTGAAACTTTATTGCTGGAACAGCACAGCAGGTCAGGCAGCATCCAGGGAACAGGAGATTCGACGTTTCGGGCACAGGCCCTTCCTCAGGAATGGTTCCTCCTTCCTGAAGAAGGGCCTGTGCCCGAAACATCGAATCTACTGTTCCCTGGATGCTGCCTGACCTGCTGTGCTGTTCCAGCAATAAAGTTTC
>NC_057716.1:109132005-109139398 GCF_004010195.1 Chiloscyllium plagiosum
ATTTGGCTATCTGGATTCAGAATTGGCTGGCTGACAGAAGGCAGAGAGTGGTTGTAGATGGAAAGTATTCTGCCTGGAGGTCAGTGTTGAGTGGTGTCCCGCAGGGCTCTGTTCTTGGGCATCTGCTCTTTGTAGTTTATATAAATGACTTGGATGAGGAGGTTGAGGGGTGGGTTAGTAAATTTGCAGATGACACAAAGGTTGGAGGTGCCGTTGATAGTATAGAGGGCTACTGCAGGCTGCAGCGTGACATAGACAGGATGCAGAGCTGGGCTGAGAACTGGCAAATTGAGTTCAACCTGGATAAATGCAAAGTGATGCATTTTGGAAGGTTGAACTTGAATGCTGAATATAGGATTAAAGACAGGATCCTTGGCAGTGTGGAGGGACAGAGGGATCTTGGTGTTCAAGTACATAGATCCCTCAAAGTTGCCATCCAAGTGGATAGGGTTATTGAGAAAGCATATGGTGTTTTGGCTTTCATGAACATGGGGATTAAGTTCAAGAGCTGTAAGGTTTTGCTGCAACTCTACAAGACCCTGGTGAGACCACACTTGGAATATTCTGTCAAGTTCTGGTCGCCCTATTACTGGAGAGATACAGAAGCTTTGGAGAGGGTGCAAAGAAGGTTTAACAGGATGCTACCTGGACTGGAGGGTTTGTCTACGAAGAGAGATTGACTAAGCTCGGACTTTTCTCTCTGGAGAGAAGGGGGAAGAGAGGTGACCTGATCGAGATATACAAGGTAATGAGAGGCATGGATAGAGTCAATAGCCAGAGACTTGTCCCCAGGACAGGATTGACTGCCTCGAGGGGTCATAGTTTTATGATATTAGGAGGAATGTATAGAGGAGACGTCAGAGGTAGGTGCTTTATGCAGAGAGTTGTGAATGCATGGAATGCATTGCCAGTGGTGGCGGTGGAAGCAGTCATTAGGGACATTTCAGCGACTGCTAGACATGCACATGGACAGCAGTGAATTGAGGGGTGCGTAGGTTAGGTTACTTTATTTTAGATTTGGAATAATCCTAGGCCCAACATTGTGGGCCAAAGAGCCTGTTCTGTGCTGTACTTTCTATATTCTATGATCTATATTCTTTTAGAACAAAGAACAGTATAGTACAGAAACAGACCCTTTGGCCCAACAAGTCTGTACTGACACAAGATGTCTTTCTAAACTAAAATCCTTTTGCCTCTCCACGGTCCGTATCCCTCTATTTCCTGCCTATTCATGTCTCTGTCAAGATGCCTCATAAACATTGCTGCTGTATCCACCTCCACCCCCTCCTCTGGCAGCACGTTCCAGACACTCACCACCCTCTGTGTAAAAAACCTGCCTCTCACGTCTCCTTTAGACCTATCCCCTTTAACTTTAAACCTATGTCCCAGAGTAATTGACATTTCTACCCTGGGAAAAAGACTTGTGACTCTCCATTCTATCCAGGCCTCTCATCAGTTTGTAAACCTTGTTCAGGTTCCCCCTCAGCCTCTGATGTTCAAGTGTAAACGAACCAAGTATGTCCAATCTCTTCTCATAGCTAATACCTTCCAAACCAGGAAACATCCTGGTAAACCGTTTCCGTACCCTCTCCAAAGCCTCCACATCCTTCTGGTAGTGTGGTGTACACAATATTCCAAATGTGGCCTAACTAAAGTTCTATACAGCTGCAGTGTGACTTGCCAATTTTTATACTCTGTGCCCTGACCAATGAAAACAAACATGCAATACACCTTCTTGACTGCCTATCCACTTGTGTTGCTACTTTCAGGGAACTGTGCATCTCTATGCCTAGATCCCTCAGTCTGTTTATTGTTACGGTATACTTTCCTCCTGCATTAGATCTTCCAAAATGCATCAGCTCACATTTATCCAGATTAATTTCATCTGCAATTTTTCTGCCCAAGTCTCCAGCCTATCCTTATCCTGCTGTATCCTCTGACAATGCTCCACACTACCTGCAGCTCTTCCAATCTTTGTGTCATCCACAATCATGTCACTTACATTCTTCTCCAAATCATTCATATATATTACAAACAACTCTGATCCCTGCAGAACACCACTGGCGACAGATCTTCAGTCAGAAAAACACCTTTCCATTCTTCCAACACTCCTCTCTGTCTTCTATGGCTAAGCCAGTTATAGAACATAGAACATAGAACATAGAACAATACAGCACAGAACAGGCCCTTCGGCCCACGATGTAGTGCCGAACATTTGTCCTAGCTTAAGCACCCATCCATGTACCTATCCGATTGCCGCTTAAAGGTCACCAAAGGTTCTGACTCTACCACTCCCACAGGCAGCGCATTCCATGCCCCCACCACTCTCTGGGTAAAGAACCCACCCCTGACATCTCCCCTATACCTTCCACCCTTCACCTTAAATTTATGTCCCCTTGTAACACTCTGTTGTACCCGGGGAAAAAGTTTCTGACTGTCTACTCTATCTATTCCTTTGATCATCTTATATACCTCTATCAAGTCACCTGTTCCCTGGATGCTGCCTGACCAGCTGCGCTTTTCCAGCAACACATTTTCAGCTCTATCAAGTCACCCCTCATCCTTCGCCGTTCCAACGAGAAAAGGCCTAGCACTCTCAACCTATCCTCGTACGACCTATTCTCCATTCCAGGCAACATCCTGGTATTCATTGTATTCTGTATTCATTGAATACAGAAGGGCTTATGCCCGAAACGTCACGTCGATTCTCCTGTTCCCTGGATGCTGCCTGACCTGCTGCGCTTTTCCAGCAACACATTTTCAGCTCTGTATTCATTTCACCAGCTCACCACACATTCCATGTGACTTCACCTTTTGTATCAGCCTGCCTTTAGGAGCCTCGTCAAGGCCTACGTAGACAATATCCACCACCCTGTCCTCATCAATGATCCTCGTCACCTCCTCTAAAAACTCAATTCAGTTTGTGAGACACAACTTCTCCCACACAAAGCCACGCTGCCTAATGATAATAAGTCCATATTTTTCCAAATGTAAATTGGTCCTGTCCCTAAGCATCTTCTCCAATAATTTCCCCACCACTGATATAAGGCTCACTGACCTGTAAATTTTCTCATTACCCCCGTTGCCTTTCTTAAAAAACAGAACCACTTTGGCTTTTCCCCAGTTTTCTGGGACCTTGCCTATGACAAAAGAGGATGCAGAGATTTCCTACAAGACCCCAGGAATTTCCTCCTTCAACATTTTGGATAGATCCCATCAGGTCCTGGGGACCTGTCTATCTTAATACTTTTCAAAACACCCAACACCTCTCCCCTTTTTATGATGCCCTAGAGTATGAACATGCCCCTCGTAAGACTATTCATCAGGCCCCTCTCCTTTGCAAAGTGTTTGGTAAGGACCTCACCCACTTCCTCCGGATCCACACATAAATTACCTCCTTTGTTCTTGATTTGATCTACTCTTTTCCTGGCTACCATCTTGCTCCTTATATATGTATAAAAACCTTGGGGTTTTTCTTAATCCTGTTTGCCAAAGTCATTCCAAAGCCCTTTGTTTACTTTCTTTCCTGCTTTCTTTACATTTCTCAAGGGCTCTGCCTGTTGTCAGTTTCCTAAATCTTATGTATTCCTCCTTTTTCTTTCTGACAAAGCTCACAATTTCTCTTCTCATCTGAGGTTCCCAAATCTTGCCGTCCTTCCCCTTCACTTTCACAGGAACATGCTGCTCCTCAACTTTAAGTAAACTGGCCTTTACAAGATTCCCACTTGTCAGATGTGGAATTACCCATAAACGGCTGCTCCCAATCTACATTTCTCAATTACTATCATATATTGTATATATATTATAATTAGCCTTTCCCCAGTTTAGTACTTTCACCTGAGGTCTACCTTTGTCCTTATCCAGAAGTGACTGAGAACTTGGGGACTTATGGTCACTCTTCCCCAAATACTCCCCCACTGAAACTACAATCATCTGGCCGGGCCAACTGCCCAGTACCAGGTCTCATACGGCCTCTTCCTTAGCCGGATTATTTATATATTGTTTCAGAATGCAATCCTGGACATAGGAGAAAGTGAGGTCTGCAGATGCTGGAGATCAAAGTTGAAACTTTATTGCTGGAACAGCACAGCAGGTCAGGCAGCATCCAGGGAACAGGAACATAGAACATAGAACATAGAAGAATACAGCGCAGTACAAACATACCTATAGAAAGCCTTAGGGTTTTCCCTAATCCTATCTACTAAGGACCTTTCATGTCCCCTCCTTGCTGCTTTTAGCTCTGAAGATTCGACGTTTCGGGCACAGGCCCTTCTTCAGGAATGGACATACCTAACAAATTCTCCCCCATCCAAGCCACTGGTACAAAAGGAACCCCAGTTAATTTAGGAGAAGTTAAAATTACCCACCACAACAACCCTGTTGTTTTCATATTTTTCCATATTCTGTCCACTTAGCTGTTCCTCTATCACCTGCTGGCTGTTGGGAGGACTGTAGTACAATTCCATCAAAGTGATTCCACCTTTCCAATCCTGAGCTGTACCCATAATGCCTCGCTGGATGAGCCCTCCAAGGTATCCTCCCTTAGTACAGCTGTGACATTCTCCTTGATCAGTAACGCAACTACCCCACCTCTTTTACATCCCTCTCTATCTCGTCCGAAACATCTAAGTCCTAGAATGTTAAGCTGCCAGACTTGCCCGTCTCTCAACCTAGACTCTGTCATAGCTACAGTCACGAGTATGTTGTTGGAAAAGCACAGCAGGTCAGGTAGCATCCAAGGATCAGGAGAATCGACATTTTGGGCATAAGCCCTTCATCAGGAATCTTATGCCCGAAACGTTGATTCTCCTGCTCCTCAGATGCTGCCTGACCTACTGTGCTTTTCCAGCACCACATTCTCGACTCTGATCTCCAACATCTGCAGTCCTCACTTTCTCCCTCTGTCACAGCTACAACATTAGAGTTATATATGTTACTCCAAATGCTAAGTTCATCTGCCTTACTTATCATACTCCTCACAATAAAACAAATACACCTCAGACCACCAGTCCCACACGTTCAGTAACCTTCCCCTGACTGTTCCTCCTCTTCGTCTGGCCTTAGTCTCTAACTCTTCCTCGGTAATCTCACCTGCTGACCTACTGCTCTGATTCCCACCCCCTGCACATCAATTTAAACTCTCCCGAGTAACACTAGCTGTAACTGAGAGTAAAACTCCCTACAGACACTCCCAGGACAGGGACACTATGGGGTTAGACACAGCGTAAAACTTTCTCAACTCTTTTAAACTGAAAGTAAAACCCCCTCAACATTGCACCATCAAACATTTCCTGGAACAGTAGTGTTTGATATAAAGTAAAACTCCCTCTCATGGGGCCTCTCTCCATATAAAAGAATTCGCCATCTCTGATGGCTTCATTCTATGTGTTATCGTGAGTTTGAGGTACAGTAAACTGACACTTACCACTGCGTTCTTTGGATTTGCCTGTTCATCACGCATCTCTCGCAGCTGCTGCTGTGTTGCACTATGAACGCCACTCAGTACATTGAACCAATCACTGTCCAGATAAAACACACCAGTGAACAGCATCTCATCATCACCGTGTCCCCTAATGCACCTTCTCCTCTCTCATCCCTGCCCCACTTTCCACATCTCCTCCACCCATCTATCTCCTCTGCACATTAACACTCACCATCAGCCAATTTTCTCCTCAAGACTCACTTGACAGAAGAGCAACAATTAGCCATTTTGGGGATTGAATCAACACATTGACACCAAAGGTGAGAGAATGGGGATTAGCTCTCAGCATATTTCTCCCATCACAGTCATAACACTCCACCACTGGAGGCTGGGTCTTTAGCTGTCTAGGCCTTGAGGTCAGGGGGCAAGCCCTCTCCCCCTCTCAATATCACTTTACCTTTAAAATGGTCATAACTTTCCTCTGAGTAAATATTTGGTCACCTGACCTAATTCCTAATCCCTCCTTCCCTGTGACATGTTGGAATGTTTCGCTTGTTCCTCTGAGGCGTTGTCTGTTTTTTCACTATGTTCACGAAGGTTTACGAATACAAGTTGTTGCTGATTAATGTACACGTGACTAGGAATAGGAACATGGCTGTCAGGTTACAGGCCAGCTCCTGAGAATAGTTCAACCACAAGGAAATATGTAACTAGATGCTGGAGAGCAGGCCAGCACAGAGTGGTCCTCAGTGAGTACATTGATAGGCTGAATGGCCTCCTGCTGTGTTGGAACCATTGTATAACAAAGGAGGAGCACTCAGAAAGCTTGTGATTTGAAATAAACCTGTTGGACTATAACATGGTTTGTGTGACTTCTGATCTTGTCCACCCAAGTCCAACGGCAGCATCTCCACATCAAAGTCATGACAGCTCAAGAAGGCAGCTCGCAATAGCCTTTGACAAAGCAATTGTAGATGGGCAATAAATGCTATCCCAGCCAGTCACCCACATCCCATCGACACAGCCCCACCAGGTTTCTCTGTCCTGAACCCCTTGGAGAATTGTACCTTTGATCTGCACCTCCTCACTTTACTGAGCAACAAAAGGAAAGAAGGATACCTGGCATCCTGAGGAGACTCAGCGACGATGTGATAGATTCTGTCATTTGTCACCACATCTAGAGCATTTTCCTTCTCTCCATTGTCCACAATTTCTCTGCAGAGACAGCGAAACAACATGATAATACATCATCAACTTTGAGAAGATATATAATAGAGGGAGGACAATCAACACAGAAAAGAGGAGTGCATGATCAACCGAGGGAGATGGCTGATCCATGGCAGATACATCCAGGGAGCTGAGAGGTTAGAGTCATAGAGACGTACAGCATGGAAACAGACCCTTCGGTCCAACCCGTCCATGCCGACCAGATATCCCAACCCAATCTAGTCCCACCTGCCAGCACCCGGCCCATATCCCTCCAAACCCTTCCTATTCAAATACCCTTCCAAATGTCTTTTAAATGTTGCAATTGAACCAGCCTCCACCACTTCCTCTGGCAGCTCATTCCATACACGTACCACCCTCTGTGTGAAAAAGTTGCCCCTTAGGTCTCTTTTATATCTTTCCCCTCTCACCCTAAACCTATGCCCGCTAGTTCTGGACTCCCCAACCCCAGGGAAAAGACTTTGTCTATTTATCCTATCCATGCCCCTCATAATTTTATAAACCTCTATAAGGTCACTCCTCAGCCTCCGATACTCCAGGGAAAACAGCCCCAGCCTGTTCAGCCTCTCCTGATAGCTCAACTCCTCCAACTCTGGCAACATCCTTGTAAATCTTTTCTGAACCCTTTCAAGTTTCACAACATCTATCCGATAGGAAGGAGACCAGAATTGCATGTAATATTCCAACAGTGGCCTAACCAATGTCCTGTACAGCTGCAACATGACCTCCCAACTCCTGTACGCA
>NC_057716.1:109139940-109142675 GCF_004010195.1 Chiloscyllium plagiosum
CTGGTGAGACCACACCTGAAGTATTGTGTGCAGTTCTGGTCTCCAAATTTGAGGAAAGACATTCTGGCTATTGAGGGAGTGCAGCGTAGGTTCACGAGGTCAATTCCTGGAATGGCGGGACTATCTTATGTTGAAAGATTGGAGCAACTGGTCTTGTATACCCTTGATTTTAGAAGACTGAGAGGGGATCTGATTGAGACATATAAGATTATTAAAGGATTGGACACTCTGGAGGCAGGAAACATGTTTCCACTGATGGGTGAGTCCCGAACCAGAGGACACAGCTTAAAAATAAGGAGTAGGCCATTTAGGACAGAGATGAGGAGAAACCTCTTCACCCAGAGAATGGTGGCTGTGTGGAATGCTCTGCCCCAGAAGGCAGTGGAGGCTCAGTCTCTGGATTCATTTAAGAAAGAGTTGGATAGAGCTCTCAAGGATAGTGGGATCAAGGGTTATGGAGATAAGGCAGGAATAGGATACTGATTGAGGATGATCAGCCATGATCATAATGAATGGTGGTGCAGGCTCGAAGGGCAGAATGGCCTACTCCTGCACCTATTGTCTATTGTCTATAACGTGGTGACATGGGGAAGTATAGTCAAGTGGTATTTATCAGCTGAGTGTTAATCCAGAGACCTAGATGTTGGATCCTGGGTTTGAATTCCCCCACAGCAGAGAGTGGAATTTGAATTAAATGAAACTCTGGAATTAACAGTGTAGTGAAGGACATGCTGATTGTTGGAGAAACATCTGGGTCACTAATGTCCTTTAGAGAAGCAAACTGCCTTCCTGACCTAGTCTGGCCTCCATGTGCCTCCAGACCCACAGTGATGGGGTTGACTCCTAACTGTCTGGGATGGTCAATAAATGCTCATCATCCGGTGAATGGATTTTTTAAAAAACTGCATACAGCTCCATCATAACCTTCTTGCTCTTTTATTCAATGCCTTGACTAATCCAGGCAAGTATTCCACGTGCCTTCTTAACCACCTTATCCTGCTGCCTTCAAGAATTTCTGGACCAACTATTCGTCGCATTGTCCTACATCTTGTTCGCCTTCCAAAAAAGCATTATCTTATAATGTTCAGGATTAAATTCCATTTGCCACTTTGTTCAGTCCATCTGACCAGTCCATCTGTCTAAATCATTTGGCAGTCTAAGACTTTCTTGCTCACTGTTTACCATGCCAATGTTCATGTCTAAATCATTAATGTACACAATACACAGCAAGGGTCAAAAAACTGAGACGTGCGGAATCAAGGGTTACAGGAAAAATGCAAGGTTGTTTCCTGTGATGTGAGGAATATCGAATCAGCCATGATCCTATTGAATGGCAGATCATGCTCAAGGAGTTAGTTCTGATTCCATTTCTTATAAGCTCATGGAACTCTACGGGAGGCAGAGTCTGTGATAGATAAGAGTTACAGGGAAGTAGTTACTCCTAGGCACGAAGAAAGCTGGGTAACTATTAGAAGGGGGATAAAACAATCAGTGCAGCGATCCCCTGTGAACAAGTATACCGTTTATTGTTGGGGGGGATGGCTTACCAGGGGGATGCATTGCGGTGCAGGTCTCTGGTACAGAGCCTGTCCTTGTTGCACAGATGGGAAGGGGGGGAAAGGAAGAGAGTGTTAGTCATTGGGGACTCAATAGTTAGAAGCTCAGATAGAAGGTTTGTTGGGAACGAACGAGACTCGCGGTTGGTGTGTTGCCTCCCAGGTGCCAGGGTCTGTGATGTCTCTGATCGTCTCTTTGGGATTCTGAAGAGAGAGGGTGACCAGCCTCAAGTCGTGGTCCATGTCGGTACCAACGGCATAGGTAGAACACCCCTCAACCTCCTCATCCAAGTCATTTATATAAACTCCAAAGAGCAGATGCCCAAGAACAGAGCCCTGTGGGAGCCCACTCAACACTGACCTCCAGGCAGAATACTTTCCATCTACAACCACTCTCTGCCTTCTGTCAGCCAACCAATTCTGAATCCAGATAGACAAATCTCCCTGTATCCCATACTTCCTGACTTTATGAATGAGCCTACCATGGAGAACCCTATCAAATGCCTTGTTGAAGTCCATATAGACAATAGACAATAGGTGCAGGAGTAGGCCATTCTGCCCTTCGAGCCTGCACCACCATTCAATATGATCATGGCTGATCATCCTTAATCAGTATCTTGTTCCTGCCTTATCTCCATAACCCTTGATTCCACAATCCTTGAGAGCTCTACCCAACTCTTTCTTAAATGAACCCAGAGACTGGGCCTCCACTGCCCTCTGGGGCAGAGCAATCCACACAGCCACCACTCTCTGGGTGAACAAGTTTCTCCTCATCTCTGTCCTAAATGGTCTACCCCGTATTTTTAAGCTGTGTCCTCTGTTTCGGCACTCACCCCGCAGCGGAAACATGTTGCCAGCCGCCAGAGTGTCCAATCCTTTGATCATCTTATATGTCTCAACCAGATCCCCTCTCAGTCTTCTAAACTCAAGGGTACACAAGCCCAGTCGCTCCAGTCTTTCAGTGTAAGGTAATCCCGCCATTCCAGGAATTGACCTCGTGAACCTACGCTGCATTCCCTCAATAGCCAGAATGTCTCTCCTCAAATTTGGAGACCAGAACTGCACACAGTACTCCAGGTGTGGTCTCACCAGGGCCCTGTACAGCTGCAGAAGGACCTCTTTGCTTCTATACTCAATCCCTCTTGTTATGAAGGCCAGCATGCTATTAGCCTTCTACAC
>NC_057716.1:109145236-109154019 GCF_004010195.1 Chiloscyllium plagiosum
CAGTGATCCAAGAATTTAAATCCTTGCTTCCTGCACCAGTTCCCCAGCCACACGTTCAAGTCCATTATCTCCCTGTTTCTGGCCTCACCAGCCCGAGGAACTGGAAGCAAGCGGAGATAACCACGTTGGATGTCCTGCTTTTCAGCCTTCTTCCTAGTTCTCCAAAGTCCCGCTGTAGTATGTTCCTCCTCTTCTTCCCGACATCATTTGTGCCGACATGTACCAACACCTCTGGCTCTTCACCTTTGTCCTTAAGGATTTCCTACACCACATCTACTGCTTGACCATTGTCGACCTGTCTTGTCACCTCCTCAAATAACTCAATAAGATTTGTGAGGCATGACCTGTCCCTCACAAAGCCATGCTGACTACCTTTAATCATGCAATGCTTTTCCAAATAGTCATAAATCCTATCCCTCAGACTTCTTTCCAAAACATTGCTGACCACAGACATAAGATTGGTCTGTAATTGCCAGGGATTTTCCCATTCCCCTTATTGAAAAGAGGAACAAGATTCACTTCCCTCCAATCCTGTGGTACAAATACCGTGGAGAGTGAGGAATCAAATATCCTTGCCAGCGGCTTAGCAACCTCCTTTCTCGCTTCCCGGAGAAGCCTAGGGTAAATCTGGTCTGGCCCTGGGGACTTATCAATCTTAATGTTTTCCAAAATTTCCAGCACATCAACTTCATCAATCTTGATCTGGTCAAGCCTGTATCCCAGCTCCTTCATGAAAACCGAAGCAAAAAACTCATTTAGGGCTTCCCCTATCTGCTCAGACTCCACGCACAAGTTCCCTACGTTATCCCTGACTGGCCCAACCATCTCCCTGATCATTCTCTTATTCCTCACATGAGTTAAATGCCTTTGGGTTCTCCTTAATCCTTCCTGCCAAGCCTTCTTCGTGCCCCCTCCTGGCTCTCCTCAGTCCATTTCTGAGCTCCTTCCTAGTAAGCCTGTAATCCTCTAAAGCTGTGCTAGATCCCTGCTTCCTCTGCCTTACGTAAGCTGCCTTCTTCCTTTTGACGAGAAGCTCCTCTGTTCTCATCATTCAAGGTTCCTTAATCTTACCCCTTCTTACCTGTCTCAGTGGAACAAAGTTGTGCATCACTCGCAACAACTGCTCCTTAAATAGTCTCCACATGTCTGCTGTGCCCTTTCTGTGGAACAATTGCTCCCAGTCTGTACATCCCAACTCCTGTCTGATAACGTCATAATTTCCTTTTCCCCAATTAAATATCTTCCATCGGTAACTGCTCCTTTCCCTCTCCAAGGCTATGGTAAATGTGAGGCAGTGTTCTCCTACTGTGAGATCTGACACCTGTCCTGGCTTGTTGCTGAGCACCAAATCCAAAATGCCCTCTCCCCTCGTCGGCCTGTCTACATACTGAGTAAGGAAACCCTCCTGAACACACCTGACAAAAACGGCTCCATCCAAACCATCTGCACTAAGGAGGTTCCAGTCGATATTGAGGAGAAAGTGAGGTCTGCAGATGCTGGAGATCAAAGTTGAAACTTTATTGCTGGAACAGCACAGCAGGTCAGGCAGCATCCAGGGAACAGGAGATTCGACGTTTCGGGCACAGGCCCTTCTTCAGGATTCAGGAAGAAGGGCCTGTGCCCGAAACATCGAATCTCCTGTTCCCTGGATGCTGCCTGACCTGCTGTGCTGTTCCAGCAATAAAGTTTCAACTAAAGAAATTGTATCACTTGTTAAGTCGAAGAGGGAGGCTTATGTGACATTGAGGCAAGATGGTTTAGATGATTTACAGATGGAGAGTTACAGATTATCTAGGAAGGATTTAAAGAGAGAATTAAGAAAACCAAGGAGGGGACATGAGCAGTCTTTAGCAAATAGAATAAAGGAGAATCCTAAAGCTTTCTATAGGTATGTGAGGAATAAAAGGATGACTAGGGTAGGAATAGGGCCAGTCAAAGACAGAAGTAGGAAGTTGAGTGTGGACCCTGTGGAGATCAGAGAGGTGATAAATGAATATTTCTCATCTGTTTTCACTCAGGAAAAAGAGAATATAGTAGAGGAGAAGAATGAGATACGAGATATTCGACTATAAAGGATTGAGGTTAGTAAGGAGGAGGTGTTATCAATTCTAGAATGAGTGAAAGTAGATAAGTCCCCTGGGCCGGATAGGATTTATCCGAATGTTCTCTGGGAAGCCAGGGAGGAGATGGCGGAGCCTTTGGCCTTGATCTTTGAATCGTCATTGTCTCCAGGTTTAGTACCAGAGGACTGGAGGATTGCAAATGTTGTGCCCTTGTTCAAGAAGGGCAGTAGAGATGACCTAGGTAATTATAGACCAGTAAGCCTTAGTTCTGTTGTAGGAAAGGTTTTGGAAAGGATTATAAGAGATAAGAGTTATACTCATCTAGCAAGCAACAATTTGATTTCACGTAGTCAACATGGTTTCGTCAAGGGCAGGTCGTGTCTCACAAAGCTCACTGAGATTTTTGAGACGGTGACCAAGCTGTAGATGAGCGTAGGGCAGTTGACGTGGTATACACGAATTTAAGTAAAGCCTTTGATAAGGTTCTACATAGTAGGCTGTTGGAAAATATGCAGAGGCATCTGGTTGAAGGTGATTTAGCAGTTTGGATTAGAAACTGGCTTTCTGTAAGAAGGTGGTTGATGGAAAATATTCAGCATGGAGTCCAGTTACTAGTGGTGTGCCATAAGGATCTGTTTTGGGAACATTGCTGTTTGTCATTTTTATAAATGACCTGGACGCAGGCATAGGTGGATGGATTAGTAAATTTGCAGACGACACTAAAGTCGGTGGAGTAGTGGACAGTGTGGAAGAATGTTACAGGGGGACTTGGATAAACTGCAGAATTGGGCTGTGAGGTGGAAAATAGACTTCAATGCAGCTAAATGTGAGGTGATGCACTTTGGGATTAACAACAGGAAGGCAGAATGGTCAATGGAAAGATTCTTGGTAGTGTGGATGTGCAGAGGGATCTTGGTGTCCATGTACATAGATCCCTGAAAGTTGCCACCCAGGTGGATAGTGCTGTTAAGAAGGCATATGGTGTGTTAGGTTTCATTGCTAGAGGGATTGAGTTCCGGAGCTGTGATGTCATGCTGCAACTATACAAAACGCTGGTGCGGCCACACTTGGAATATTGTGTACAATTCTGGTCGCCATATTTTGGGAAGGATGTGGAAGCGTTGGAAAAGGTGCAGATGAGATTTACCAGGATGTTGCCTGGTCTGGAGGGAAGGTCTTATGAGGAAAGGCTGAGGGACTTGGGTCTGTTCTCCTTTGAGAGAAGAAGGCTAAGAGGGGATTTGGTACAGATATACAAGATGATCAGAGGATTAGATAGCAAAAAGAAAATGCTGGAAATTTCAGCAGGTCTGGCAGCATCTGTAAGGAGAGAAAAGAGCTGAAGTTTTGAGTCTAACTGACCCTTTGTCAAAGCTGGATAACAAAGCTTTGACAAAGGGTCAGTCAGACTCAAAACGTTAGCTCTTTTATCTCCTTACAGATGCTGCCAGGCCTGCTGAGATTTTCCAGCATTTTCTCTTTTGGTTCAGATTCCAGCATCTGCAGTAATTTGCTTTTATCCAGAGGACTAGAGAGGGTAGACAGTGAAAGTCTTTTTCCTAGGATGATGATGTCAGCGTGTACGAGGGGGCATAGCTACAAATTAAGGGGTGATAGATTTAAAACAGATGTTAGAGGCAGGTTCTTTACTCAGAGAGTGGTAAGGGTGTGGAATGCCCTATTTGCCAATGTAGTTAACTCAGCCACATTAGGGAGATTTAAACAATCCTCGGATAAGCACATGGATGATGATGGGATAGTGTAGGGGGATGGGCTTAGATTAGTTCACAGGTTGGCGCAACATCGAGGGCTAAAGGGCCTGTTCTGCGCTGTATTCTTCTATGTTCTATGGACACTGGCTTCCAGTCACAAAAATAGCCTTAGACCATCTACTTCCTGTCACTAAGCCAATTTTGGATTTAAATTGCTAAAGTGCTCTGGATCCCATGTGCTATTAACCTCTGAGTCTTCCATGAGAGACCTGAACAAAATCTTGACTGAAGTCCATGCAGACTACATCTGTTGCATTGCCCTCATCTGCACATTTAGTAACTCGTCAAAAAATTCAATCAATCCTGTCAGACATGATCTCTGCTGACTATCCTTGATGAGTCCTGGCCTCTCCAACTGGAAATTAATTTTGGCCCTATGAATTTTCAGACTACAGATATCAGACTCAGTGGCCTGTATTTCCTGGTTTATCCCTCCTACACATCTTGAATTATGGTACAACAATATCTGTCCTCCAGACCTCTGCACCCATCCTGTGGCCAAAGAGGAATTCAAAATTATTTCAGGGCTCCTGCAATTTCATCTCCTACTTCCCACAGTACCTCGGGATACATCTCATGCAGGCCTGACACCCTCTCCTTCTCAATGCCAGTGTGTTCAAGGAGATTATAATCCTAGCTCTGATTTGGAGACTTGCATTATCCTCTGGCATGGGAATCCAGATGTGTAGCTGTATCTTCTAGCTGCACACACTGATTGCTACTTTGATCCCTAACAGACCCTACTCTTTCCCTAGTTATTCTTACATCCCTTATACTTATAATTCGGAGATGCCGGTGTTGGACTTGGGTAGACAAAGTTAAAAATCACACAACCCCAGCTTACAGTCCAACAGGTTTGTTTGGAAGCACAATTATTGGAGCATTGCTCCTTCATCAGATGGTTGTGAGCAGTGCGCCGAAAGCTGGTGTTTCCAAATAAACCTGTCAGACTATAACCTGGTGTTGTGTGATTTTTAGCCTTATACTTATATAATGCCTTTGGAATTTCCTTAATGTTATCCACCAGGGTTCTTTCATATCTGCTGTTTGCTCTATGTTTTTATTCTACGATTCTATCCTAATTTTGCTTTAACATAACCCACTGTATTTTGAATATTCCTTAAGGGCACCTGCTGTTTCAAGTCTCAGTATCTAACATAAACCTTACTTTTATTTCTTACCCATCTTGTATATCCCTTGATAACCAGCATTCTCTGTACTTGTTGGTCCTAGACATCACCTTTATCTGATCAAGTTGGCCCTACACTGCTGATTATCCTTTTGAATGTCTCCCACTGCTCTGACGTGTATGTTCCTACAACTAGCTACTCCCAGTTCACTTTGGCCAGATCCTGTGTTATTTTATGAAAATTGACCCTCGATTACAATCAGTGTTTGGGGATGTGGGGGTGGGGATGGGAGGGATGGGGTTGGGGGATCGGGTGGTGGGGGGGGGGGGGGGGGGTAACAGCTGAACTGAATAGGTGGAGGTGGCTCTGCCTCACCTTGCCCCTCGGATATCGATCGTCCCTTTCAGCTTCTCTTCACTATCATTCTCAAAATACATGAGTCGGGTTTCTCGCAGCACAAACCAGCGACGTTTCCAGTTCCTGCGAGACAGTGTGGACATTCCACCACCTTTCTTGTACAGCCAGCCTGACTTAAGGGCCTCCTGCTTGGCACGGAACCACATGAAGGTCTCATCCTTCAGCACACACCAGCGTCGTTTCCACGGGATCATCAGGCCTCCTGAATAAGTCAAACAGCACTGGTCAGACAAGGACAATGGGAAACGGCAAAGGATAATCCCCAACAACCCCCCCATACCCTGTGAGACTGGGCCATACGAACCCCACAAGCGGGGCTGTGTGAGACTGAGTGCTCCCTACCCGCCCTGGAGTCTTGAGAGACTAGGCCTTCCCCACTCCACCCCCCCCCAACCCCATCCCAACCAGTGGGAGCTGTGTGGGGCAGTGCCCTTCCTACAACACTGATCCCTGTGGGACTCGGCTGACCTGTTATTGTCCTTTGGGACCAGGCTCGACACCCCACTGATTGGAGCATTCCCCCAGTGCCAGCAAGACTGAGCCCAAACTCAGTCATAACAGGGACACAGCATGGAAACAGACCCTTCGGTCCAACCAGTCCTTACCAACCATAATCCCAAACTTAACTAGCCCCTCCCCCACCACCACTGGCTGTACTTGGCCCATATCCCTCCGAACATTTCTTATTCATGTGTTTATCTGAATGTCTTTTAAATGTTGTAACTGTGCCCACATCCACCACTTCCTCAGGAAGTTTATTCCACACATGAACCACACAGTAAAAAACTTACCTTTCATGTATTTTTTAAATCTTTCTCCTCTCATCTTAAAAATATGCTCCCTGTTCTTGAAATTCCCACCCTAGGGAAAAGACACCTGCCATTAACCTTATCTATACCTCCCATTATTTCATAAGCCTCCAGATGATCACCTCTCAACCTCCTACCCTCAGACTCTCTGCTCCCCAGTATTGTGGTCCAGAGAGTAGCTCACCTTTCATGTAGAGGTAACCATGGAAGTATGGGGCCCTGGACCCGCTGGTAATGGGCATTCGACAAGTGTTGAACTCTTCATCAGTATCTGCTCGAAGGTCAAGCTCCTCCTCACTGTCCATGAACTGTCCAGAAAGAGTGATAATGAGTGATTCCAGAAGCCCCGTGTACGATAACAATATAAGAACTAGGAGCATGGGGAGGCAATTCAGCCCCTTCAAGCCTGCTCCACCATTTCAAATGATCATAGCTGATCTCATCACTTTCCTGTCTGCATAATCGTTATAATCGTTCCCATAACCCTTCTAAATATTACTAATTTTAAAGCTGACTGTCTACTGCACTCTGTGTTAGTGAATTCCACAGATGTACAAACCTTTGAGAGAAGTGATTGTGTCTCAGAGTCATAGAGCACAAAAACAGACCCTTCGGCCTGACCAGCCATCCCAATCTGACGTAGTCCCATTTGCCAGCACTTGGCTTATGTCCCTCTAAACCCTTCCTATTCATATACCCAACCTGATGCCTTTTAAATGTTGTAATTGTACCAGCCTCCACCACCTCGTCTGACAGCACAGTCCATACACACACCATCCTCTGCATGAAAACTTTGCCCCTCAGGTCCCTTTCTAAATCTTTCCCCTCTCACCTTAAACTATGCCCTCAAGTTTTGGACTTCCCCATCCTAGGAAGACGACCTTGGCTATCGACCCGATCCATGCCCCTCATGATTTTATAAACTTCTATAAGGTCACCCTTCAGCCTCCGTGCTCCAGGAAAAACAGCCCCAGCCTGTTCAGCCTCTCCCTATAACTCAAACCCTCCAACCTTGGCAATATTCTTGTAAATCTTTCATGAACCCTGAAGTTTAGCATTTTTCCTGTGGAAGGATGATCAGAACTGTCTTCTAAAAGTGACCCCATCAATGTTGTGATGACATCCCAACTTCTATACTCAATGTTCTGGCCAATGAAGACAAATGTGCCAAATGCCTTCTTCACTATCCTATCTACCTGAACTCTACTTTTAGGGAACTATGCACCTGCATCCCAAGGTCTCTTTGATTGGCAACACTCCCCAGGACCTTACCATTAAGTGTGTAAGTCCTGCCCTGATTTACTGTTCCAATATGCAATTCTTCACATTTATCTAAATTAAACTCCATCTCCCACTCCTCAGCCCATTCATCCATCTGATCAAGGTCCCATTGCACTCAGAGATCACCTTCTCCACTTTACCAGCTATTTTGGTGTCATCTGCAAACTTACTAACCACACCTCCTATATTTTCATCAAAATCCTTGTGGCACACGGCTGGTCACAGGCCTCCAGTCTGAAAAGCAACCCTCTACCAACACCCTCTGTCTCCTACTTTCAAATCAATTTTGTAGCCAATTGGCTAGCCCCCTCTGGACCCCATGTGATCTAATCTTATTAAACAGTCTACCATGTAGAACCTTGTCAAACACTTTGATGAAGTCTATATGGAGAACATCTACAACTCTACCTTCATTAATCCTCTTCATTACTTCAAAAAAACTCAATCAAATTAGTGAGACACTATTTCCCATGCACAAGGCTATGCTGACTATCCCTAATCACTCCTTGCCTTTCCAAATGCAAGTAAATCCTGTCCCTCAGGATCTCCTCCAACAACTTACTCCTCCACCACTGACATTAGGCTCTCTAGTCTACAGTTCCCTGGCTTTTCCTTACAACCTTTCTTAAATAATGGCACCATGTTAACCAACGTCCAGTCTTCTGGCACCTCACCCATTTCTGATCTAAATATCTCAGCAAGGGGCCCTAGCATCCAACAAAGGTTTGGGATTCACCTGATCAGGTCCCAGGGATTTAAAGACAAAGAAAATGGATCCAAAGAAAGGGAGTTCATGCAATGCTGACAGGGTGGCTTTTTGGAACATCGTGTGATGGAGCCCACAAGGGAGCGGGCTATTCTGGACTTAGTGCTTTGTAATAGAACATAGAACACAGAACAGTACAGCACAGAACAGGCCCTTCAGCCCATGATGTTGTGCTGACCACTGATCCTCATTTATGCACCCTCAAATTTCTGTGACCATATGTATGTCGAGGAGTCTCTTAAATGTCCCCAATGACCCTGCCTCCACAACTGCTGCTGGCAACGCATTCCATGCTCTCACAACTCTCTGTGTAAAGAACCCGCCTCTGACATCCCCTCTATACTTTCCTCCAACCAGCTTAAAACTATGACCCCTCGTGTTAGTCATTTCTGCCCTGGGAAATAGTCTCTGGCTATCAACTCTATCTATGCCTCTCATTACCTTGTATACCTCAATTAGATCCCCTCTCCTCCTCCTTTTCTCCAATGAAAAAAGTCAGAGCTCAGTCAACCTCTCCTTATAAGATAAGCCCTCCAGTCAAGGCA
>NC_057716.1:109156276-109158811 GCF_004010195.1 Chiloscyllium plagiosum
CTGCCCCGGCTCATTGCCGAGCACCAAGTCCAGAGTGGCCTCTCCCCTCGTCGGCCTGTCAATGTACTGAGTTAGGAAACCCTCCTGAACACACCTTACAAAAACAGCTCCATTCAAATCTTCTGCTCGAAGGAGGTTCCAATCAATATTGGGAAAGTTAAAGTCACAATGAGCCAGACTTTATAAAAGATCTTAAAGTAAGGGAACACTTAGGAGGCAGCGATCATAATATGGTAGAGTTCAGACTGCAGTTTGAAAGAGAGAAGGCAAAATCGGATGTAATAGTGTTAGAGTTAAATAAAGGTAATTATAAGGGCTTGAGAGAGGAACTGACAAAAATAGACTGGAAGGAGAGTCTCGTGGGGAAAACAGTAGAGCAACAATGGCAGGGGTTTCTGGATGTAATTGAGGACACAGTACAGAGGTTCATCCCCAAGAAAAGAAAGATTATCCGGGGAGGGATTAGACAGCCATGGCTGACAAAGGAAGTCAGGAAATGTATCATAGAAAAAGAGAGAGCCTATATTGTGGCCAAGAGCACTGGGAAATCAGAAGATTGGGAAGACTACAAAAACAAACAGAGGATAACAAAGACGGAAATAAGGAAGGAGAGGATCAAATATGAAGGTAAGCTAGCCAGTAATATTAGAAATAATAGTAAAAGTTTCTTTCAATACATAAGAAACAAACGAGAGGCAAAAGTAGAAATTGGGCCGCCTCCAAATTGATGCAGGAAGGCTAGTGATGGGCAATAAGCAAATAGCTGGAGAACTGAATAAATACTTTGTGTCAGTCTTCACAGAGGAAGACATGAGTAATATCCCAACAGTTAAGGAGAGTCAGGGGCAGAGTTGAGTATGGTAAACATTACAAAAGAGAAAGTGGTTGAAAAGCTAAAAGGTCTAAAAGTTGATAAATCGCCTGGCCCCGATGGGCTACATCCTAGAGTTCTGAAGGAGGTGGCTGAGGAAATAGCGGAAGCATTGGTTGTAATCTTTCAAAAACCACTGGAGTCAGGGAAAGTCCCAGATGATTGAAAAATCGCTTTTGTAACCCTCTTGTTCAAGAAAGGATCAAGACAAAAGATGGAAAACTATAGGCCGATTAGCCTAACCTCGGTGGTAGATAAAATTCTAGAATCCATCGTTAAGGATGAGATTTCTAAATTCTTGCAAGTGCAGGGTCAGATTAGAACAAGTCAGCATGGATTTAGTAAGGGGAGGTCGTGCCTAACAAACCTGTTAGAATTCTTTGAAGAGGTAACAAGTAGGTTAGACCAGGAAAACCCAGTAGATGTTATCTGTCTAGATTTCCAAAAGGTCTTTAATAAGGTGCCTCACGGGACGCTGTTGAGTAAGGGGAGGGCCCATGGTTTTCGAGGTGAAAAAGGTCTTTAATAAGGTGCCTCACGGGACGCTGTTGAGTAAGGGGAGGGCCCATGGTTTTCGAGGTGAGCTATTGGCATGGATTGAGGATTGGCTGTCTGACAGAAGACAGAGAGTTGGGATAAAAGGCTCTTTTTTGGAATGGCAGCTGGTGAGAAGTGGTGTCCTGCAGGGTTTAGTGTTGGGGCCACAGCTGTTCACTTTATATACTAATGATCTGGACGAACGGACTGTGGGTGTCCTGGCGAAATTCGCCGATGATACGAAGTTAGGTGGACAGGCAGGTGATACTGAGGAGGTGGGGAGACTGCAGAAAGATTTAGACAGTTTCGGAGAGTGGTTCAGGAAATGGCTGATGAAATTCAATGTGAGGTCTTAAACTTTGAAAAAAGGATACAAGCATGGACTATTTTCTAAACGGTGAGAAAATTCATAAAGCCAAAGTATAAAGGGATCTGGGTGTGCTAGTCGCGGATTCTCTAAAGGTTGACTTGCAGGTTGAGTCCATGGTTACGAAAGCAAATGTAATGTTGTCATTTATTTCAAGAGGGTTGGAATATAAAAGCAGCGATGTGCTTCTGAGAATTTATAAAGCTCTGGTTCGGCCACATTTAGAATACCGTGTCCAGTTTTGGGTCCCACACCTCAAAGGACATACTGGCACTGGCGCGTGTCCAGTGGAGATTCACACGGATGATCCCTGGAACGGTAGGCCTAATATACGATGAATGGCGGAGGATCCTGGGATTGTACTCATTGGAGTTTAGAAGGTTGAGGGGAGATCTAATAGAAACTTACAGGATAATGCATGGCTTAGAAAGGGTGGACGCTGGGAAATTGTTTCCATCAGAATGGTAGTAGTCATGGGCGATTTCAAATTCCCAAATATTGATTGGAAGCTCTTTAGATCAAGTAGATTGGATGGGGCGGTGTTTGTGCAGTGTGTCCAGGAAGCTTTTCTAACTCAGTATGTAGATTGTCCGACCAGAGGGGAGGCCATTTTGGATTTGGTACTCGGTAACGAACCGGGACAAGTGATGGGCTTGTTAGTGGGTGAACGTTTTGGTGATGGTGACCACAATTCTGTGACTTTCACCTGGGTTATGGAGAGAGATAGGTGCGTGCAACAGGGTAGGTCTTACAATTGGGG
>NC_057716.1:109161103-109187701 GCF_004010195.1 Chiloscyllium plagiosum
TTGAGTGGCAATTGGATAGGTACATGGATGGGTGCTTAAGCTAGGACAAATGTTCAGCACAACATCGTGGGCCTAAGGGCCTGTTCTGTGCTGTATTGTTCTATGTTCTATGGGGATACTAAGAGGAAAGGCTGAGGGAACTGAGGCTGTTTTCGTTGGAGAGAAGAAGGTTGAGAGGTGACTTAATAGAGACATATAAGATAATCAGAGGGTTAGATAGGGTGGACAGTGAGAGCCTTTTTCCTTGGATGGTGAAGGCTAACACGAGGGGTCACAGCTTTAAATTGAGGGGTGATAGATTTAGGACAGATACTCAGGGTAGTTTCTTCACTCAGAGAGTCGTAGGGGCATGGAATGGTCTGCGTGCAACAGTAGTAGACTCGCTGACATTAAGGACATTTAAATGGGCATTGGACACACATATGGATAATAATGGAATGGTTTAGGTTAGATGGGCATCAGATTAATTTCACAGGTTGACACAACCTCAAGGGCCAAAGGGCCTGTCCTGCACTGTAACATTCTGTGTTCTATGTTCTAAATCACTTCTTTACTTCCTTCCATACTCTATTCCTTTAGCAATAAATGCCAAGCTTCCATTTGCCATTCTTGTTACCTGCTGTTACCTGCATACTAGTTTTCCGTTATTCATGCACAGGGACACCCAGATCCCTCTGTACTGAAGTATTCTGAGGTTTCTCTCCATTTCGATAATAAGTTACCTTTCTCTTCGTCTGACCAAAATGGAGAACCTCACACTTAAACCACACACGTTAAGCACCATCGACCACATTTTGGCCCATTCACCTAATCTTAGTAAAATTCATATTTGTTGGATATTGGGGAAGGTGGGACTATTACAAAATGGATGGTCTACATCTGAACCAGACCGGAAGCAATGTCCTTGGGGGAGTTTTTGCTACTGATGTTGGGGAGGTTTTAAACTAATGTGGCAGGGGGCTGGGAGCCAGAAGAAAAGACAATTAGGCAGCGAGGTGGAGACTGGAGACTGTAAGAATTATGAAGATAGCATTAATAAAGGGAAGAATAGGCAGAGAGCAGATGAACGCAAAAGAACTGGTGGCCTGAAATGTATCTACTTTAATGCAAGGAGTATAGTGTGTAAGGCAGATGAACTTAGGGTTTGGATTGGTGCCTGGGAGTATGACGTTATTGCAATCAGAGACTTGGCTGAAGGAAGGGCATGATGATTGGCAACTAAATGTTCCAAGTATGGGGACGGCAAACACGAGGGGACACAACTTTAAAGTGAGGGGAGATAGGTATAAGACAGATGTCAGAGGTAGTTTCTTTACTCAGAGAGTAGTAAGGGTATGGAATGCTTTGCCTGCAATGGTAGTAGATTCGCCAAGTTTAAGTGCATTTAAGTCGTCATTGGACAGGCAAGTGGACATACATGGAAGAGTGTAGGTGGGATGGGCTTCAGATTAGTATAACAGGGTGGCGCAACATCAAGGGCCGAAGGGCCTGTACTGCGCTGTAATGTTCTATGTTCTATGATATAGACACTTCAGACAGGACAGGGAGGGAAGTAAAAGAGGGGGGGTGGAGTTGCATTGCTGGTCAGGGATGATATCATGGCTGTGCTAAAGGAGGACACTATGGAGGTATTGGGTAGTGAGGCATTATGTGTTGGAGCTGAGAAATAAGAAGGGTGCAGTTACATTGTTGGAGCTGTATTACAGACCACCCAACAGTGAGCGTGAGGTAGAGGAACAAATAGATAAACAGATTATGGAAAGATGTAGAGGCAACAGGGTAGTGGTGATGGGAGATTTTAATTTTCCCAACATCGACTGGGATACATTTAGCGTCGGAGGTCTGGATGGGGTAGAATTTGTAAGAAGCGCCCAGGAGAGTTTTCTAGAGCAGTATGTCAATAGTCCAACAAGGGAAGGGGCCATATTGGACCTGGTCTATGGGAATGAGCCAGGACAAGTGGTAGAAGTTGCAGTGGGGGATTTCTTTGGGAGCAGTGACCACAATTCTGTAAGTTTTAGAATACTCGAAGATAAAGAAGAGAGTGGTCCTAAGGAAAGAGTACTAAACTGGGCCAAGAGTAAGTATATCAAAATTAGGCAGGAGCTCGGAAATGTGGACTGGACAGAGCTATTTGAAAGGAAGTCCATATTTGAGATGTGGGAGGCTTTCAAAGATAGGTTAAAGATAGTGCAGGATAAGCATGTCCCATTGAAGGCAGAGGGTAGGAAGGGCAAGATTCGTGAACTGTGGATGACAGGAGAAATTGTACGACTAGCCAAGAGGAAAAGGGAAGCGTACATAAGGTGCAGGCAGCTAAGAACAGAACAGGCCCTGGAGGAATATCGAGAGAGTAGGACGAGTCTTAAACAAGGAAACAAGCGAGCTAAAAGGGGTCATGAAATAGCTTTAGCGAGCAGAATTAAGGAGAATCCCAAAGCATTTTATTCTTCTATAAGAAGTAAGCGGGTAACTAAAGGATTGGTCCACTAAAAGACAATGAAAGAAGGCTGTGTGCTGAACCTGAGAGAATGGGTGAGATTCTGAATGATTACTTTGCATCAGTGTTCACTGAGGAGGGGAACATGATGAATCTTGAGATTAGAGATAGAAGTTTGATTAGCCTGGATCATGTTGGCATAAGTAGGGAAGATGTGTTGGGTAGGCTAGAGGTTATTAAGGTGGACAAATCCCCAGGACCGGGTGGGATCTATCCAAAGTTGCTGAGGGAGGCGAGAGAGGAAATAGCTGGGGCCCTGACAGATATCTTCGTGGCATCCTTAAATACAGGTGAGGTGCTGGAGGACTGGAAGGTTGCTCATGTTGTCCCCCCTGTACAAGAAGGGTAGTAGGGATATTCCGGGTAACTACAGACCAGTGAGCCTGACCTCGGTGGTGGGGGAGTTACTGGAGTGGGTACTGAGAGATAGGATCTATATATATTTGGAAAGGAATGAGCTTATCGGTGATGGGCAGCATGGTTTTGTGCTGCAGAGATCGTGCCTTACCAACTTAATAGAGTTATTCGAGGAAGTGACCAAGTTGATTGATGAAGGAAGGGCTGTTGATGTCATACACATTGACTTTAGTAAGGCGTTTGATAAGGTTCCCCATTGTAGACTAATGGAGAAAGTGAAGTCACATGGTGTGCAGGGTGTTCTAGCAGGTGGATAAAGAACTGGTTGTGCAACAGGAGACAGAGAGTAGTAGTTGAAGGGGGTTTCTCGAAATGGAGAAAGGTGACCAGTGGTGTTCCACAGGGGTCAGTGTTGGGGCCACTGTTGTTTGTAATATACATAAATGATCTGGAAGAGGGCACTGTTGGTCTGATCAGCAAGTTTGCAGATGACACGAAGATTGGTGGAGGAGCAGAAATCATAAGGGACTGTCAGAGAATACAGGAGGATATAGATAGACTGGAGAGTTGGGCGGTAAAGTGGCAGATAGTTTTCATTCCAGACAAATGTGAGGTGATGCATTTAGGCAAGTCTAATTCTAGAGCGAATTATACAATGAATGGAAGAGCCTTGGGAAAAGTTGATGGGCAGATAGATCTGGGAGTGCAGGTCCATTGTACCCTGAAGGTTGCTGCACAGGTGGATAGAGTGGTCAAGAAGGCATATGATATGCTTGCCTTCATTGAACAGGGTATTGAGTATAAGAGCTGGCAAGTCATGTTAAAATGTACAAGACATTGATTCGACTGCATTTAGAATACTGTGTACAGTTCTGGTCGCCACATTACCAAAAGGATGGGGACGCTTTGGAGATGGTGCAGAGAAGGTTTACGAGGATGTTGCCTGGTATGGAAGGTGCTAGCTATGAAGAAAGGTTGAGTAGGTTAGGTTTGTTTTCATTAGAAAAAATGAGATTAAGGAGGGACTTGATTGAGGTTTACAAAATCATGAAGGGTGTAGACAGGGTGGATAGAGACAAGCTTTTTCCCAGGGTGAAGGATTCAATAACTAGAGGTCACGCTTTCAAGGTGAAAGGCGGAAAGTTTAAGGGGGATACACGCGGCAAGTACTTCACACAGAGGCTGGTGGGCAACTGGAACACGTTGCCAGCAGAGGTGGTAGAGGCAGGCACGGTGGATTCATTTAAGATACGTCTGGACAGATGCATGAGTAAGTGGGGAACAGAAGGATGCAGATGCTTAGGAATTGACCAACAGGTTTAGACAGTACATTTGGATTGGCTCAGGCTTGGAGGGTCTGTTCCTGGGCTATACATTTTCTTTGTTCTTCTTTGTTCTTTGTTCATTGCAACCTAGTTTGGTGTGATTTGCAAATTTGGCTGTTGAGCCTCCTATCCCTGCATCCAAGTTATTAATATTGATTGTAAATCATTGGGGCACAAGGACAAAATCCTGTGGCACCCCACTAGTCACATTTTACCAAACAGAAAAAGATCCAGATATCCTGAATCTCTGCTTTCTATTGGTTAGCCAATCATCTAATATATTCCTAACCCGATGTGACTGTACCATTTGTATTAACCTTTTGTGCAGCACCTTATCAAATGCCTTCTGGAAGTGCAGGTACACTACAAAACAACCTCGATTATCCGGACGAGACGAAGGGAGTACTTTGTTCAGATAACTGAGTTTGGGTAACGGATTGTTCTGATAATGGATGGCATTTTTAACGGGAGCTTGAGATCTTATTTGGATAATCTTAAATTCAGATAATTGATGTTCAGATAATTAAGGTTATTCTGTATATCTCCAGGATCCCCATTATCCACATTGCTTGTTACGCCTTTGAAGAACTCTAACAAATTAGTTAAACATTTGTTTAATTTACCCTTCAAAGAAACATTTTATATAGCCGTACAGGACGGAAACAGACCCTTCAGTCCAACTCGTCCATGCTGACTAAATACCCTAAATTAATCTAGTTACATTTGCCATCACTTGTCCCATATCCCACCAAACCCTTCCTATTCATATACCCATCCAAATGCTTTTTAAATGTTGTAATTGTACCAGCGTCCACCACTTCCTCTGGCAGCTCATTCCATACACGTACCATCCTCTGCGTGAAAAAGTTGCCCCTTAGGTCTTTTTTATATCTTTCCCCTCTCACCCTAAACCTATGCCCTCTAATTCTGGACTTCCCCACCCCAGGGAAAAGACTTTTCTATTTACCCTATCCATGCCCCTCGTGATTTTATAAACCTCTATGAAGTCACCCCTCGGCCTCTGATGCTCCAGGGAAAACCCTCCAATCCTGGCAACATCCTTGGAAATCTTTTCTGAACCCTTTGAAGTTTAATACCTTTCTGATAGGAAGGAGACCAAAATTGCACGCAATATTCCAACAGTGGCCTAACCAATGTCCTGTACAGCCACAACATGACCTCCCAACTCCTGTACTCAATACTCTGACCAATAAAGGAAAGCATACCAAATGTTACCAAATGTCATCCAAACCTGGTAAAGCAACAACATGAGTTAAAATCTTTCATCTTTGTTTACAAATTCCTCTGTGGCCTCACCCTTCCCTGTCTCTGTAATCCCCTTTTGCCCTATAACCTCCGCTGATTCTGGTTCTCTAACACTTCCTGATATTAATCACTTTGTCATTAGTTGCATGGACCTAAGTTATAGAATTCTCTCTCAATCCTCTCCACCTCCCTATCCTCATCCGATCAGAGTGAACCACGCAGTCCGAGTGAGGGAGACTTCACCAGAGTAAGCCTGAGACAGAGTGAGTATCCAGATATTTGGGTCAAATTGAGGAACGAGTAGGAAAATTGTTTGCAAATTTACTTTAACCAGATGGGAAGACTGGCGTATGAAGAGAAACTGTATCAGTTACGACTATATTCACTGGAGTTTAAAAAAATGATGGGCGGGGGGAGACCTATAAAATACTAACATAACAAAACAGAGTAAATGCAGGAAGGACGTTGGTGATGACTGAGGAGTACAGAACTAGGGTATCATAGCTTAACGCCATGGGGTTGGCCATTTAGGAATCAGATGAGGAGAAGTGTCTTCACTCAGAGAGTAGCAAATTTGTGGGATTCTCTGTCATAGAAAGCCATTGAGGTCAAACACTGAATGTTTACAAGGTGGAATTAAATATCATTATAACGTCTAAAGGGAGCAAAGGGCATGGGGGGAAAGTGGGATATTGAAGAGAAAAAGACAAGAAAGAAAAGGAGGTGGACATGTTCTAATAAATGATGGGATCAGAATATTCATAAGGGAGGTCTCAATGGCCCGGTCGGGTGTGTCCCTGCACTGCCCTCTAGTGGCCTGGTTGGGGTGTGGTTTAACCAGAGCTTTGGACAGCTGAACATATTCGATCCCCTTGTATTCTGGGCATCTGGATATGAAGACCAGTGTTCCTTTAGCCCCGGAAGATTGTTTTCTGATTCTGTTTGGAATCTGCCCTGCGCTGCTCTTACTCTGTTAATGGACAGGAAGAAATCATCCCCTCTTGAGGACAGGGGGTTCGAGAACAAGGACAAAACCTGAACATTCAGGTCAGGGTCAGGTGTTAAGTCAGAAAATACTTCCCCACACAAACAGGAGTGCATTTACATAGAACATAGAAGAATACAGCGCAGTACAGGCCCTTCGGCCCTCGATGTTGCGCCGATCCAAGCCTACCTAACCTACACTAGCCCACTATCCTCCATATGCCTATCCAATGCCCACTTAAATGCCCATAATGAGGGAGAGTCCACCACTGCTACTGGCAGGGCATTCCATGAACTCACAACTCGCTGAGTAAAGAACCTACCCCTAACATCTGTCCTATACCTACCCCCCCTTAATTTAAAGCTATGCCCCCTTGTAATAGCTGACTCCATACGTGGAAAAAGATTCTCACTGTCGACCCTATCTAAACCCCTAATCATCTTGTACGCCTCTATCAAGTCACCCCAAACCTTCTTTTCTCCAATGAAAACAACCCCAAGTGCCTCAGCCTTTCCTCATACGATCTTTCTACCATACCAGGCAACATCCTGGTAAACCTCCTCTGCACCCGTTCCAGTGCCTCCACATCCTTCCTATAGTATGGCGACCAAAACTGCACACAATACTCCAGATGCGGCCAAATAATGGAAGGGTTCCAGTCAAGATTATGAATGCAGTCAAGATTCAGATCAACCAATACCAATCAATAGTGGGGCAGGGTGGCTCAATGGTCAACACTGCTACCTCACAGCACCAGGGACCACCCTCAGGCAACTGGCTGTGTGGAGTTTGCACATTCTCCCTGTGTTTCCCCTGGGTGCTCCAGTTTCCTCCCAGTCTAAAGATATGGAGGTTAGGTGAATTGGCCATGATAAATTACACATAGTGTTCAGAGATGTGTAAGGCTAGGTGCATTAGTCAGGGGTAAATGTAGAGTAATAGGGTAGGGGAATTGGTCTGGATGGGTTACTCCTCGGAGGGTCGATGTGGACTTGTTGGGCCGAAGGGCCTGTTTCCACACTGGAGGGATTCTATAATCGCAATCTAACTGAATGCTGGAACAGTCTTGAGGGGCTGAATGACCTTCTCTTTATTCCATCTTGTTATATCACCTCACATTCACTGCAAACTCAGATCCTTTGAAACAGAGATTGGGGTCTGGGAGGGGTATAGGTTCTGTGAGAGGGTATAGGTTCTGTGAGAGGGTACGAGTCTGTGAGGGGGTTCAGGCTCTGTGAGGGTGTATTGGCACCATGAAATGCAGTTCGTTCTAAACCAAGTCACTGCGTTATGACTCCCATTCCCTACAAACACTGCTCTGTCTTGCTGAATGTGTAGCAACCTCTCTGTTCCTAATGAAGACTGAAGCCTGCAGAGCTGCAATGATTTTTTTTTGTAAGTCAGTATCTCACCGAGTCACTACTGCAATGATACATCCCCACGCTCCTGGGATTAAAGCTGGATATTTTCAAACTGTCTTGTGACTGACTTGTGACTGGATCATCAAACTCATCATGATCATAATCTGACTCAACGTCAGGGGGAAGATTGTAAATTGGTTCTTCAATGTCAGTTGTGTAGAGAGAGGCAGACCCAGTGTTTGCAATTTCCTCACTCTCCCACTTCAGACTCTGTTTCCTGCTTCCCCCATCCTGGGAAGTATCTCTCTCCTCTGGTGTTTCACTGGATAAAGGTAAGTTCATGTACACATTATCCTGCACTTCACTCGCTGATCCATCAGTCTGACCTGTACAGGTCACTGTTGACATCTCCTCAGCAGTTTGAAATTCCTTGTCCAGCTCTTGCTCAGGATACTGCCCAGAGGAGCTATTGCTGTGGAGATTGTCCCTACTGGATAGACTCCGGCCACTCTCATCCAACCCTCCAAAGTTCAGCAGCTCCAAGAATTCCTGTGCCACCCTGGAGGCTTCCTTCTCTAAGCGTCTTATCTCCTCCTTACGCTGGCTCTCCATCTCCCTCAGGGATAGAGCACAGATGGGACTCCCACAGCTCAATCCCCTCCCATTCTGCAACCGTTGGATTTCATGCTCGAGACGCACTATCTCCTGAATCTGTTTCCTTTCTGCCTGTGCCAAATCCGACAGCTCCTCGACATCATTCTCCTCCTCCACCAACACAATCCCTTCATTCAGCTGAAGAAAGGACACAAAACACAACATTAATAATCCAGTTTGCAAAACCTTCCAACTGCAATATTGAGCTCAGTGCACAGACCTGGACCAGGAGCGTGTGAAGGTGATGGCGGGGGTGGAGATCCAGTGAGAATCCCACATCATCACTTCTCAGGAAGGTCCATTACATCAAGTGTTGCCCGGTTAGTTGATCAGACTGGGGCGAATCCCCTGCCCCTTTTGGAACAATCCAAGGCTAGCAGCTCGACTGAAAATCAGCATCATAGAGAAGGCATGGTAGCTGCCAGTGCAGCACCCACCCTGAGTCTCAGCATCACAGAGGGGGGAGGTTTTAAAAAATTCAAGAGATTTGGGTGCTGCTGGCTTGGTCAGCATTTATTACCTGCCCATAGTTACACCGAAACACAGAAAATAGGAGAAGTAGGAGGCCATTCGGCCCTTCAGGTCTGCTCTACCATTCTGTATGATTATGGCTGTTAATCTAATGCAAGCCCCTGTTCTCACTTTCTCCCTAAACTCTTCGATCCCTTTAGCCATAAGAACTATATCAAATTCTTTCTTGAAAACATTCAATGTTTTCACCTCAACCATTTTCTGTGACAGTGAATTCCACAGGCTCCCCAGTCTCTTGGTAAGAAAGTTCTCCTCATCTCTGTTCTAAATAGCTTATCTCATATCCTGAAACTGTGACCCCTGGTTCTGTACCTCGCATCTCCTACTGGAGCCATTGTAGAGAGCAGTTAAGAGTCAAAAACATCTGCCAGACCAGGTAAGGATGGCCTATTTCCTTCCCCAAAGTACATTAGGTGAACCAGGTGGGGTTTTAAAATAATGATAGTTTTATGGTTACCATTATTAAGGCTAGCTTTCAATTCCAGATTTATTAATTGAATCTAAATTCCACCAGCTGGTATGGTTAGTATTTGAACCCCGGGACATTAACCAAGGGTTCTGGATGACTAGTTTAGTGACAATACCTCTACATCACTAAGTGCCTAAAGATTATAGGGAGTTAATTGGTAAGTCAACACAAGGGAGAGGGTGGACCAAGAGCACTGAAGACTAGAAGGGAGGGTGAAGGGAAAGAGAGTTGGGTAGGGCAGAGGAAGTGTCAGAAAGAGAGAAGCTCGCGGGGCCAGAGACATGTTTATGGGCAAGGGGAAGGGGGAGGCCAGGGAGAGGAGAGGAGATCAGGAAGAGAAGGGGTCAGGTAAGAGTATGGTCTGTGCACTTCCTAATCAATCTCTAATTACCATCAAACAGGCAAAAGACCACATTGAGATGGTGCATCTAGAGGAATGAGAAGCAGACAGCCCGTTACCTGGTTGGGTGATAATGGTACTTCCTGCCTTTCATGACATCTGCATGGAAAGAAAAGGAAAAATTTATTGTAAGAAAGAACAAGATTCCAACCCCATATCTGTCCTTTCACTGAGACGGCCTGTGGTAACCGCTGAAACATCACCTGACGCTGCCCCATCTCATCTTCATCCATTGCTGAAGCCCCTATCTCACCTTCATTCCCATCAGTCACTTTGCAACTCACTCCTGGCTGCTCTTTAATTCACCTGTAAACTCAAGATCATCCAAATCTCTACTGCCCTCATCTTAATTCACATTAACTCTTATTTCTCTGTCACTAGTTGATCTACATTGACCCTTGGTAATACAATAGCTTGGTTTTGAAATTCTCAACCTCGTATACCTCACCCCTCCCTATCTCTGTGATCACCTGCACCACAATCTCCAAAGTACATGATATAGTCAAGCAGAAGCAGCATGGCTTCATGAAGGGAAACTATTGCCTGACACATTTGTTAGAATTTTGTTAAGATCACAAGCAGGGTATGATAAAGGGGAAATAGTCAATGTACTTGCTAGTAATTTTCAGAAGATGCTTGATAAGATATCATACATTAGTTTTCTTAAGGGCCCATGGTGTCAAAGGTCGTGTGTTAGTATGGATAGAGGATTGACTAACTAATAGCAGACAGATTTGAAATAAGGGGGGCATTTTTAGGATGGCAACCTGTAAGTAATGGAGGGCCAGAGGAATCATTGCTGGGGCCATGATTATGGTTAAGCAAGTGGGCAGAAACTTGACAAATGGTGTATAATGTGGAGAAATGTAAAATAATGCACATTGGCAGGAAGTTTAGAGGAGGTGAATATTATTTAAATGATGAAAGACTGCAGAAAGCTAGAGCACAGCGTGATACTGATTCCTCATGCATAAATCAGAAAAACCTAGCTGACAATAGTGGGCAACAGACAAGGCACATGGAATGCTGGCTTTTAATTCAAAAGAAACGGAGTACAGAAGCTGCACGGTTTTGCTAAAACTGTCCTCGCACTAGTCAGTCCACAGCTGGAATACAACAAATGGTTTTGGGCCCCTTACCTCAGGAAAGATTTACTAACGTTGAAAGGCTGAGCATTGATAGGCTGAAGGATCTTCTGCTCCGACATTGTTTTGGTCCTATCGCTACACTCCACCGATGTCAGTATCTTAAATATTCCCCAATTCCGGCTGCTCCACCATTTGGAGGCCATCCCTTCAGCTACCCTGGCCCAGAGCTCAGGAATTCCCTCCCTTAACCCCTCCACCTTGACCTCTCTTTCCCCTTTAAAACACTCCTTAGAACCAACCTCTGTGACCAAGCATTGAGTATTCTTGTTGTTCAGCATCAAATTTTGTTGATAATGTTGGTATGAAGTACCTTGTGTTATTCTTCCTGTTCTCAATGGGCTGTATTACATTGTAGTGTGTTTGAACAGCAGGAAACTCCATACCTTACTTCATCCACTTGCTGCAAGTTCTCCTCCTCGGCCAGCTGCCCTTGGTTCTCCTCTTGCCAGTCCAGTCTGTTCTCCTCATCTCTCCTTCTCTGTTCTTCCAGTTCTTGCTGTTGCTCCTCTAACAGCTGCTTTTTTGCTTTCAGCTGCAGGAACACACGGCGTGCGAGCTGCCCTCTGCGATGTTTCTGGAAAACAATTGCTGCTGAGCGCAAACGTAAGAAGACTTTTCTCCAGAAGTGAGCTCGGTAATTCTTCTGAATGATCAGTAAGCTTGCCAGAACCTTGCGGTAGTGTCTCCTACAGCCCAGACAGGAGAGAGACAAGACACTGACAGGAGACAGTGCAATGAGACACTTGCACATTGATTTACACCTTTTCACAGCACGTGGGTGGTAGCTCCCTGGGCCAACATTTGTTGCCCATCCCTAATTGCCCCGAGGGTAGTTCAGAATCACTCACATTATTGTGGGGCTGGAGTCACATGTAGGCCAGATCGGTTACGGATATCGGTGAACCGGACAGGTTTATAGACGTCAGTGGAAGTTTTATCGTCACTATCACAGAGATGACTTTCACAGGCATTTCCTAAACAACCTGTTCACAGATGCTATGACACACTTCTGCGGCAGGTAAAACTAAACCATAGGGCACTGGGCCAAAGAGAGGGACACTATCAGTACAGCAAACGTGAGCTCTGTGATGACCATTTCATTCCACATTTATTAGTTCAAATAGCAGCCACAGTCAGATTTGATTTAATTTCACAAAAGTAGGAGCCTGGCCCTCTGGATATTGCTCTAACAACAGACCAGTGAGAGTCAGTGTGTGTGGGAGTGTACCCCAGTGAGGGTCAGTGTGTGTGGGAGTGTACCCCAGTGAGGGTCAGTGCGTGCGGGACTGTATCCCAGTGAGGGTCAGTCTGTGTGGGAGTATACCCCAGTGAGGGTCAGTTTGTGTGGGAGTGTACCCCAGTGAGAGTCAGTGTGTGTGTGGGACTGTACCCCAGTGAGAGTCAGTGTGTGTGTGGGACTGTACCCCAAGGAGAGTCAGTGTGTGTGGGACTGTACCCCAAGGAGAGTCAGTGTGTGTGGGACTGTACCCCAGTGAGAGTCAGTGTGTGTGGGACTGTACCCCAGTGAGAGACTATGCGGTCCCACACAAACTGAATCACACTGGGGTACACTCCCACACACACTGACCCTCACTGGGGTAGAAAGTGAGGACTGCAGATGCTGGAGATCAGAGCTAAAAATGTGTTGCTGGGAAAGTGCAGCAGGTCAGGCAGCATCCAGGGAACAGGAGAATGGATGTTTCGGCATGAGCCTGAAATATTCCCCAATTCCCACACACACATTGACTCTCATTGGGGTACAGTCCCACACACACTGACTCTCACTGGGGTACACTCCCACACACACACTGACTCTCACTGGGGTACACTCCCACACACACACTGACACTCACTGGGGTACACTCCCACACACACACTGACACTCACTGGGGTACATTCCCACACACACACTGACCCTCACTGGGGTACAGTCCCACACACACTGACCCTCACTGGGGTACACTCCCACACACACTGACTCATACTGGGGTATGGGACCCACACAAAAACTGACTCACACTGGGATACAGTCGCACTCACAGACCCCAGTGAGAATCAGTATGTGTTGGTCTGTACCTCCAGAGTGAGTCAGCGTATATGGGACTGTACCTCAGTGAGAATCGCTGTGTGTCGGACTGTATGCCAGCGCGGGTCAGTGTGTGTGGGAGTGTACCCCAATGAGGGTCAGTGTGTGTAGGACTGTATCCAGTGAGGGTCAGTGTGTGTAGGACTGTATCCCAGTGAGAGACAGTGTGTGTGGGACTGTATCCCAGTGAGAGTCAGTGTGTGTGGGACTGTACCACAATGAGAGTCAGTGTGTGTGGGTCTGTACCCCAATGAGAGTCAGTGTGTGTGGGAGAGTACCCCAGTGAGGGTCAGTGTGTGTGGGACTGTACCCCAATGAGAGTCAGTGTGTGTGGGTCTGTACCCCAATGAGAGTCAGTGTGTGTGGGAGAGTACCCCAGTGAGAGTCAGTGTGTGTGGGAGTGTACCCCAGTGAGAGTCAGTGTGTGTGGGACTGTACCCCAGTGAGGGTCAGTGTGTGTGGGACTGTACCCCAATGAGAGTCAGTGTGTGAGGGAGCTGTACCCCAGTGAGAGTCAGTGTGTGTGGGACTGTACCCCAATGAGAGTCAGTGTGTGTGGGACTGTACCCCAGTGAGAGTCAGTGTGTGTGGGAGTGTCTGTGTGAGTAAATGTGTGTGGACTGTGCTGATTGCTGTGCCACCGATAGTGAACACTAACCTTGCCTGATAGCCCATGATATGAGCCCGTACGACCATGGCTGCTCTCCGCAACTCCTCTGCTCGAACTTTCTCCAGTTTCTGTTCCAAAGCTTCCTTCAAAAAAACCTGCAAAAAAGTCAGTCAACAGTTGAGTGAATTGGGAATGGTTAAACAGCATCATTTCAAAGACTTTGGGTAAGGGAGAGCAATAGGCAGAAAAGAGAGAGAGAGAGAGAGAGAGAGAGAGAGAGCGATGTTCCACTGTGAACAGGCTCCTGACTTGCCTGCAGTCTGTCTGCTTGGTTTACCACAAGGGTTTTTTTTAAAAAGTGGTTTACTTTAATTAAATCTCCCTGGTCCCTAGCACAGTCCCGTAATCTCTTCAAAGATGTGATTTAAATATAGTCCCTGCAGAGAATGCAGGCTGTGTCTCTGTCTGCCAACGGCTGGCTCATTACAGACTAGAACTTGCTAACTCTCCTAATTACTCATTCACTCACGTTTCTCGCTCTCTCCCTCACTCACACACACTCCCTCTGAACAAGTGGATAAAGAACTTTACTTTTCCATTGTTACTGGACGTCTATTCGCTCAGATACAGACAGTGTAACCAATCACAGCTAATTCATCTCTGCTACAGATTGTTTAACCCCTTCAGTACCAAATCTCGTGAAAATGAAGTTTAATGTGTACAGGTGAGTGAAGACAAAGCCGAGTCAAGTGTGACTTTTGAATCAAAGCAAAAACACAGCAAGAACACCCCAAACTTTAACCCACTTCAAACCCCAATCCCACCCCAAACCCCAATCCCACCCCAAACCCCTTAACCCAGCCCAAACCCCAATCCCACCCCAAACCCCAATCCCACCCCAAACCCCTTAACCCAGCCCAAACCCCAATCCCACCCCAAACCCCAATCCCACCCCAAACCCCTTAACCCAGCCCAAACCCCAATCCCACCCCAAACCCCAATCCCACCCCAAACCCCTTAACCTCTAATCCCACCCTGAACCAGTCAATCCACCACAAATCTATGAACCCACACAAAGCATCCTAACCCCCTCCCGGGGACCCTGAACCCACATCAAAAACAGACACCTTTGTCCCAAACCTCTCATCCAAGCCCATTAAACTGATCCCAAACCATTAAACCCACCCCTAAACTGAAACCCTTCAGACAGTCCCCTGCTTCAGCACATTCTCTATCAAGCCCCTCATTCAAACCAATGAAAACCCCCATCCCTATGTGTCACTATCACCGCTCCCTCCTCCAGATGTTACTAACACAGCTGTGCTCATTTCCTTCCTGGAACTGCAAATCCTTGCAATTCACTCGAATTTCAGAACAATTAACAGCAGTAAAATTAGAAGCACATTCATCTTTCACAGGAAGTCAGTCCCATGACCAATAATAGCACCAGATGAATTTAACACATAGAAGAAATGAAATACTCAGAACAGAAGTGGGCTACTCAGCTCCTCAAGCCTGTTACAGCATTCTGCTAGGTCATGGTAGAATGTTATTTCAAATACATTTATTATTTGGTTACCTAGATTTAATCACCACACCCAAAAATGAGTCGAGAGTGCAGTGCTGGAAAAGGAGAATCAGAGAAGAAAAATCAACGTTTCAGGCAAAAGCCTTTCAATACATTCCCAATGAAGGACTTTTGCCCGAAACGTCGCGTCTCCTGCCCCTCGGATGCTACCTGACCTGCTGTGCTTTTCCAGCACCACACTCTCGACTCTGATCTCCAGCATCTGCAGACCTCACTTACAACCAAAAATAATCCATTCATAATGTCAGTCCACAAAGCTACAATCGTATTATGGGTCCCACACACACTGACTCTCACTGGGGTATGGGTCCCACACACACTGACTCTCACTGGGGTACAGTCCCACACACACTGACCCTTACTGGGGTACAGTCCCACACACACTGACTCTCAATGGGGTACAGTCCTACACACACTGACTCTCACTGGGGTACAGTCCCATATACACTGACCCTCACTGGGGTACAGTCCCACACATACTGACTCTCACTGGGGTACACTCCCACACACACACTGACCCTCACTGGGGTACAGTCCTACACACACTGACTCCCACTAGGGTACACTCCCACACACACTGACCTTCACTGGTGTACACTCCCACACACACTGACCCTCACTGGGGTATACTCCCACACACACTGACTCTCACTGGGGTACACTCCCACACATTACTGACGTGAATCACGTGGTGAGGGAAGTTAAGGGTTAATAAGTTCCAGTGGCTGCTGTCGTAACAATCAAATGAAGTGGTTTAGCAACTCTGACCACTGACCCTGGAATGACAATAAGCCTCTTTCAGTGAGCAGCCACCCGCTCCCTGGCTCCCTGTCTCCGTTCATGATGAATATAAATCTTCCAAACTGAATGGTGGCCTTTCACTGGTTTAATCTTCTCTGCTCTTGCTTGGATCACTTTGTTCCAACTGGCATTGTAATTGTTCCTGTGCCCAGTCAACTCCATTAAAAGCAAGACTGAAAACTAAATATTCAAGAATATTATATGGGATCTGTTTGGGTAGAGCAATGAAACAGCAAGGGACAGCAGTGGCAAGGGAATGGAGAGAAGTGAGAATGACCGGTCCTTAACATCGACACTGCATTTAACTGAGAGGAGCACAAAGGAGCCCCAGCAAACTGGAGTCAAAGGGAATTAGGGAAAACTCTCTCCCAGTTGCAATCATACTTGACATAAAAGAAGATTGTTTTGGTTGCTGGATGTTCGTCATCTCAACTCCAAGAACTCTGCAGGATTCCTCAGGACAGGGTCCTAGGCCCAACCATCTTCAGTTGCTTCAACTCAGACCTTCACTCCATCATAACGTCAGAATGAGCATGTTCACTGATGACCGCACAATATTCAACACCATTCACCACTCCCCCAGATACTGAAGCAGACCATGTACAAATGGAACAGGATCTGGACAATATCCAGGCTTGGGCTGACAAGTGACAAGTAATAATTGCACTACACAAATACCAAAAAAGATCATCTCCAATAAGAAACAATTGAACCAGCCCCTTGACATCCATTAGCATTGCCATCACTGAGTTCCTCATGATCAACATCCTGGAGATTACCGTTGACCACATATTAAACAAGACATGCACATAATTACAGTGGATACTAGGAGCAAGTTAGAAGCTAGGAATACTCATAGAATCCCTATAGTATGGAAGCAGGCCATTCAGCCCATCAAGTCCACACCATCCCTCCAAAGAGCATCCCAACCTGTACCCTATCCCTGAACCCTGCATTTCCCACAGCTAATTCACATATGTTTGGACACGGTGGGCAATTTAGCACGGCCATTCCACCTAACTTACACATCTTTGGATTGTGGGTGGAAACGGGAGCACCCAGAGGAAACCCATGCAGACATAGGGAGAATGTGCAAACCCCACACAAACAGTTGTCCAGGGGTGGAATCAAACCCAGGTCTCTGGCGCTGTGAGGCAAAAGTGAGGACTGCAGATGTTGGAGATCAGAGTCTAGATTAGATTGGTGCTGGAAAAGTACAGCAGGTCAGGCAGCATCCGAGGAGCAAGAAAATTGATGTTTGGGGAAAAGCCCTTCATCAGGAATGAAAGGCGCTGTGAGGCAGCAGTGCTAACCGCTGAGCCACTGTGCCACCCCATGGAATACTGTGGCGAGTAACTCCCCTCCTGACTCCCCAAATCCTGTCGCAAGTCAGGAGTGTGATGGAGTACTCCCCATTTGCCCTGGATGGGGGCAGCTCCAACAACACTCAAGGAGCTCGACACCATCCAGGACAAAGCAGCCACTTGATTGGCACCACATCCACAAACATCCACTCCCTCCACCACTGACAGCAGCAGTGTGTACCCATCTACAAGATGCACTGCAGAAATTCACAAAGGCTTTTCTGACAGCATTTTTCAAGCTGACAACCACTTCCATCTAGAACGGCAGTAGGTTCATGGGAATCCCACTCCCTTCATGTTTCCCTCCAAGCCACTCACCATCCTGACTTGAAAATGTATCGCCGTTCCTTCAGTGTCACTGGGTCTGAATCCTGGAATTGCCTCCCTAAGGGGCATTGTGGGTCAACCTAAACACAGACTGCAGCGGTTCAAGAAGGCAGCTCACCCCCATCTACTCAAAGGCAAGAAGAATGGGCAATAAATGCTGGTGCAGCCAGCGATGCCCAGGTCATACAGTCCTACATCACGGAGTCAGGCCAAAATGTCCATCCACACTAACCCCATTTCCCTGCACTTGGCCCATATCCTTCTAATCCTTTCCTATCCATGTATTTATCCAGTGCCTCTTAAATGTTGTTAATGTACCCGCCTCAACCACTTCCATTGGCAGCTCATTCCATATGTGCACCACCCTCTGTGTAAAAGCATTGCCCCTCAAGTTCCTTTTTATTCTTTCCCGTCTAACCTTAACCTGATGCCCTCTTGTCCTCGATTCCCCAACCTTGGGAAAAAGACTGAGTGCATTCACCCTTTCCATGCCTCTCATGATCTTATACATCTCTACAAGGTACCCCCTCAGTCTTCTACGTTCTAAAGAAAAAGTCCTCGCTTGTCCAACCTCTTCCTAAAACTTAGACCATCGAGTTCTGGCAACATCCTTGTAAATTTGCTCTGCACTCTTTCCAGTTTAATAATATCCTTCCCCTAGCAAGGTGACCAAAACTGAACACAATACACCAAATGCAGCCTCACCAATGTCCTGTACAACTGCAACATAACTTCCCAACTTCTATACTCAATGCCCTGACTGATGAAGGCCAGTGTGCCAAAAGCTTTCTTCACTGCCCTGTCCACCTGGGACTCCACTTTCAGAGAACTGTGCACCTGAACTCCAAAGTCCCTCTATTCCACTGCACTCCTTAAGGCCCTACCATTCACCATGAAACCCCTGCCTTGATTTGACTTTCCAAAATGCAAGACCTCACACTTAATGATATTAAACTCCATTTGGGTGAAAGTGAGGACTGCAGATGCTAAAACCAGAGTCTAGATCAGAGTGGAGAAAGTGAGGTCTGCAGATGCTGGAGATCAGAGCTGGAAATGTGTTGCTGGAAAAGCGCAGCAGGTCAGGCAGCATCCAGGGAACAGGAGAATCGACGTTTCGGGCATAAGCCCTTCTTCTTCCTGAAGAAGGGCTTATGCCCGAAACGTCGATTCTCCTGTTCCCTGGATGCTGCCTGACCTGCTGCGCTTTTCCAGCAACACATTTCCAGCTCTAGATCAGAGTGGTGCTGGAAAAGCACAGCAGGTCAGGAAGCATCCGGAGAGCCGAAAAATTGACGTTTCAGGCAAAAGCTTTTGGGCTTTTGCTCGAAACATTAAACTCTATTTGCCATTTCTCGGCCCACTTCCCCAACTGATAATGGTCCTGCTGCAATTTCTGAGAACCTTCCTCACTGTACACAATATCGCCTATTTTAGTGTCATCTGCAAACTTACTAACCATGCCTTGTACATTCTCATCCAAATCATTGATATAGATAACAAACAGTAATGGCCCAGCACCGACCCCTGAGGCACTCCACTGGTCACAGGCCTCCAGTCCAATAACTATCCCTCCTCTATTACCCTCTGCTTCCTGCCATCGAGCCAATTGTGTATCCAATTTGCCAGCTCCCCTTGGATTCCATGCACCCTAAGAAAAAAGTTTTTAAGTAAAAAGATTAGTTACTTGCAGGCCACTAAATAGTATAGTAGTGTGGGCCATGGTATTAATCAGGAGATTATTGAAGTGTGTAGCATGGGTAATACAGTAATGGATGAGTTCAATCTTCGAATAGACCAGTTAACCCGAGTAAGCACCAATTCAGTGCATATACAAATTGAGGTGACCATGATAATCATGTTAGCCTGGCTCCAATCTTCCCTTCGCTCCTGATTAATAGCAGACTTGGTAGCCTAGAAATTAATCAGCTACTCTTCGCTACGCCCAAACATTTCATACATTTTTCAATATGGTAACGGCCAGGGTAGGCAATGGCCTAGTGGTAATACATGAGACAATTAACCCAGGGACGCAGGTAATGTTCTGAGGATCCAGGTTCAAATGCCACAGTGACAGGATTAAGAGTCTAATGATGACTCTGAAACCATTGTTGAGGGAAAAACCCATCTGGTTCACTAATGTCCTTTAGGGAAGGAAACTGCCATCCTTACCTGGTCTGCAACATGGTTGGTGAGTGGGTAAAAACAATGACTGCAGATGCTGGAAACCAGATTCTGAAGTAGAGTGGTGTTGGAAAAGCACAGCAGTTCAGGCAGCATCTGAGAAGCAGGGAAATCGACGTTTCAGGCAAAAGCCCTTCATCAGGAATACTGTATTCCTGATGAGGGGCTTTTGCCCGAAACGTCGATTTTCCTGCTCCTCGAATGCTGCCTGAACTGCTGTGCTTTTCCAACACCACTCTACTTCAGAATCCTTTGGTGAGTGGGCAATTAGTTCTGGCTAAGCCAATGATAACCACATCCTGTGAATGAAGTTTTTAGAAACTGCCTGATGTATCTAAACCTTACTAATATGCTGATCATATTATCAGTGCAGTAGGAAATAGAGACATGGCAAAAGGAGCCAAATTATTACTTTGTGTCTGTTTTCACTGAGAAAGATGCAAGCAATCTGCTGAAGTTCTTAAGAAGTCAGACCTGATCTGAAACATTAACTGTTTCTCTCTCCACAGATGTTGTCCAACTGTTTGTCTTCACTTTCTTTGGGCTCGCTCCCACTTGTTGTTTGCTCCTTATTCCCTCTCCCTCACTTAATCGTCTGTAGCTAAACTGATATCTTCCTAGCTACCATCAGTTCCGAGGAAGGGTCACCAAACCTGAAACATTAACTCTGATTTCCCTTCACAGATGCTGCTAGACCTGCTGAGCTTTTTCAGCAATTTCTGGTTTTGTTTCTGATTTACAGCAATCGCAGTTTTTTCAGTTTTTATTCCCTAACCCGCGGTGACATTTTCTAACTGAGTTTATTATCTTTAAGCTGGGTTACATATACTAACTAGGTTAACATAGAGCATAGAAAAGTCCAGCACAGAACAAGCCCTTAGGCTCACGATGTTGTGCCGAGACCCAATCTTAATGTAAAATATAGTAATTTAACCTACGCACCCCTCAACTCACTGCTATCCATGTGCATGTCCAGCAGTCGCTTAAATGTCCCCAATGACTCTGCTTCCAGCACCACCGCTGGCAACGCATTCCATGCATTCACATCTCTCTGCGTAAAAAACCTACCTCTGATGTCTCCTTTATACCTTCCTCCTAATATCTTCAAACTATGACTCCTCGTACCAGTCAATCCTGCCCTGGGGAAAAGTCTGTGGCTATTGGATTTTGCCTGTCCTCGGATGCTGCCTGAATTGCTGTGCTCTTCCAGCACCACTAATCCAGAATCTGGTTTCCAGCATCTGCAGTCATTGTTTTTACCCCGCTATTGACACTATCTATTCCTCTCATTATTTTGTACACCTCAATCAGGTCTCCTCTCTTCCTCCTTCTCTCCAGAGAGAAATGTCTGAGCTTATTCAATCTTTCTTCATAAGGCAAGCCCTCCAGTACAGGCAGTGTCCTGGTAAACCTTCTTTGCACCCTCTCCAAAGCTCTGTTTCTTTCCTATAGTAGGGCAACCAGAACTGGACACAATATTCCAAGTGTGGGACTTGTAGAGCTGCAGCAAAACCTCATGGCTCTTAAACTCGATCCCCCTGTTAATAAAAGCCAAAACACCATATGCTTTCTTAACAACCCTATCCACTTGGGTGCCAACTTTGAGGGATTTATGTACTTGCACACCCAGATCCCTCTGTTCCTCCACACTGCCAAGAATCCTGTCTTTAATCCTATATTCAGCATTCGAGTTCAACCTTCTAAAATGCATCACTTCGCATTTATTCAGGTTGAACTCCATCTGCCATTTGTCAGCCCAGCTCTGCATCCTGTCTATGTCGCGCTGCAGCCTGCAGTAGCCCTCTATACTATCGACAACAACTCCAACCTCTGTGTCATCTGCAAATTTACTAACCCACCCCTCAACCTCCCCATCCAAGTCATTTATAAAAACTCCAAAGAGCAGAGGCCCAAGAACAGAGCCCTGCGGGACCCCACTCAAAACTGTCTTCCAGGCAGAATACTTTCCATCTACAACCACTCTCTGCCTTCTGTCAGCCAGCCAGTTCTGAATCCAGAAGCCAAATACTTCCTGACTTTATGAATGAGCCTACCATGGGGAACCCTATCAAATGCTTTGCTGAAATCCATATACACCACATCCACTGTTCGACCGTCGTCGACCTGGCTTGACACCTCCTCAAAGAACTCAATAAGATTTGTGAGGCATGACCTGCCCCTCACAAAGCCATGCTGACTGCCTTTAATCACACTATGCTTTGCCAAATAGTCATAAATCCTATCCCTCAGAATTCTTTCCACAACTTTGCTGACCACAGACGTAAGACTGACTGGTCTGTAATTGCCAGGGATTTCCCTATTACCCTTCTTGAAAAGTGGAACAACATTTTCCTCCTTCCAATCCTCCAGTATGACTCCTGTGGAGAGTGAGGAGGCAAAGATCCTTGCCAGCGGCTTAGCAACCTCCTTTCTCACTTCCTGGAGCAGTCTAGGATAAATCTGGTCTGGTCCTGGGGACTTATCAATCTTAATGTTTTCCAAAATTTGCAGCACATCATCTTCATCAATCTTGATCTGGTCAGGACTGTATCCCAGCTCCTCTAAGTTTTCATTTACAACAAGGTCACTTTCCTTGTGAAAACCGAAGCAAAAAACTCATTTAGGCTTCCCCTATCTGCTCAGTCTCCACGCACATGTTCCCTCCGCTATCCCTGATCGGCCCTACCTTCTCCCTGATCATTCTCTTATTCCTCACATATGAGTAAAAGCCTTTGGGTTCTCCCTAATTCTTCCTGCCAACCCTTTTTAGTGCACCCTCCTGGCTCTCCTCAGTCCATGCTGATAATGTGTTGCTGGAAAAGCGCAGCAGGTCAGGCAGCATCCAAGGAGCAGGAGAATCGGCGTTTTGGGCATGAGCCCTTCTTCAGGATTCCTGAAGAAGGGCTCATGCCCGAAACGTCGATTCTCCTGCTCCTTGGATGCTGCCTGACCTGCTGCGCTTTTCCAGCAACACATTTTTAAGCTCTGATCTCCAGCATCTGCAGTCCTCACTTTCTCCCTTCTCCTCAGTCCATTTCTGAGTTCCTTTCTAGCAAGCCTTTGCTACCTCCACCTTACGTAAACTGCCTTCCTCCTTTTGACAAGAAGCTCCTCTGTTCTCATCATCCAAGGTTCCTTAATCTGACCCCCTCTTACCTGTCTCAGAGGAAAGAATTTGTACATCACTCGCAACAACTGTTCCTTAAATAGTCTCCACATGTCTGTTGTGCCCTTTCTATGGAACAATTGCTCCCAGTTTGTACTTCCCAATTCCTGTCTGATAGCGTCATAGTTTCCTTTTCCCCAATTAAATATCTTCCCTCAGTAACTGCACCTTTCACTCTCCAAGGCTCTGCTAAATGTGAGGCAGTTGTGATCACTTTCACCAAAGTGCTCTCCCACCGCGAGATCTGAAACCTGTCCTGGCTCGTTGCCGAGCACCAAATCCAAAATGGCCTCTCCCCTCGTCGGTCTGTCTACATGCACTAACAGGACTAATACACACTAACTGTGTTAACTAACCTTGGACTTTCCCATACGCCAGTGAGAATTGGTCCCGTCATAGAGTTTTAGCAGCATTGTGCAGCGCTCCTTCCCATCCTCCGGGATCTTATGATTTTTCAGGAGCATCTTGTACCTAAGGAGGAATAAAAAGCAAGGTGGAAATAGTTCACTTTGCATTTGGTGGTGATGTGCATCCAGACAAGAATGTGGTGGGAGTGCACAGACAGCTGTCCATCAACATCACCCTTCCAAGGCTGCACTGCCCTGATTACCTGGGCACAGCAATACCTTACAGACCAAATACAACAACACCTGCATGATATAGTCTATTTAACGTAATAACATTCTCCAAAGTGCTTTACAAGAGCATTATCAAAGAAAACGTTTCACTGTGACACATAAGATCAGATGATCAACAGGTTCAGGGAGGCAATTCCAGAATTTAGACCCAGTAGCTAGGGAACAGTTGCCAATGATGATGATTAAAATTGGGAATGCGTAATAGTCCAGAACCAAAGGAGCACAGAGATCTCAGAGATTAGAGAAATAGGAAGGAGGGATTTGAACACAAGGAGAATTTTAAAATCAATGTAGGAAATAAGACCTGTGTGTTGTTGAAATTAGGACATGAGATTTGAATCAACCAAGTTTATGGAGGGCAGATGCTGGGAGTATACGGAATTGTTTAGTTCAGTTGGCCAGTCAATCAGCGTATAGCTTAGAATAATACCTACAGCACAGGCTTGATTCCTCACTCACCACCTTACTCTGAGATTGGTCAGCAATGCTATACCACCACTGACAAACCTGCCAGGATCAGCTCAGGATGGAGATTGGTACTCAGTAAGGATTTGTCTTTGGGCAAAGTATATGGTGAATGGAAAGATACAAAGAACAGTACAGCACAGGAACAGGTCCCTCTGCTCACCAAAACTGTGCCGACATATTGTGCCTTTCTAAACTAAAAGCCATTTCCCTCTCCATGATCTGAATCCCTCTATTCCCCATTTATTCATGTATCTACCTCTACAACATCCTCTGGCAACACATTCCAGGCACCTCCCACTGTCTGTGTGAAAAACCTGCCTCTCACATCTCCTTTAAACTTACCCCCTTTTACCTTCAACCTATGTCCCTGAGTAATTGACATTTCTCCCCTGGGAAAAAGACTCAGACTATCCATTCTATCCAAGCATCTCATAATTTTGTAAACTTCTATCAGTCGCCCCTCATCCTTTGATGTTCAAATAAAAACAATCCAAGCTTGTCCAATCTCTCCTCAAGGCTAATACCCTCCAAACCAGGACACATCCTGGTAAACTGTTCCTGTATCTTCTCCAAAGCCTCCACATCCTTCCGGTAGTGTGGCAACTGGAACTGCACACAATATTCCAAATGTGGCCTGACTATAATTCTATACAACTCCAACTCAACTTGCCAATTTTTATACTCTGTTCCCTAACCGATGAAGGCAAGCATGTCATATGCCACCTTGACCACCTTATCCAGTTGTGTTGCCACTTTCAGGAAACTATGGACCTGTTCCCCGAGATCCCTCGGTATGTTGATGGTACTAAGGGTCCTGCCATTAACTGTTGACTTCACCCCTGCATTAGACCTTCCAAGGGCAACTAGGGATTAGCAATAAATACTGACCAGCCAGAGACACACACGTTCCACACGAGAATTAAAATACTAGAGAGAGAGGCACAGAACTACAAAGAGAGACAGAAATATAGGGTGACACAGACACAGAGACACACGAAGATACAGTCAATGAGACAGAAACACAGAGACTTTTGTTGGTACCGACCCAATGAGTCAAAGGTCCTTTTCTGTACTGTGTGCTTCTATGATTCTATTTGTATACAAACAGTCAGGGATAGTGAGAGAAACAGAAACACAGCAGATTATAGAAACACAGAGAGAGACATAGATATAGGGAGACACAGGGGAACTCAGATGGATATCTCCACCAGAGTATTTCCAATCGCTAACTCCTGTGATTTCCCGTCAATTTCCCATGTCATAGAACATAGAACAATACAGCACAGAACAGGCCCTTTGGCCCACGATGTTGTGCCGAACATTTGTCCTAGCTTAAGCACCCATCCATGTACCTATCCAATTGCCACTTAAAGGTCACCAATGATTCTGACTCTGCCACTCCCACAGGCAGCGCATTCCATGCCCCCATCACTCTCTGGGTAAAGAACCTACCCTTGACATCTCCCCTATATCTTCCACCCTTCACCTTAAATTTATGTCCCCTTGTAACACTCTGTTGTACCCAGGGTAAAAGTTTCTGATTGTCTACTCTATCTATTCCCCTGATCATCTTATACACCTCTATCAAGTCACCCCTCATAATTCTCCGTTCCAATGAGAAAAGGCCTAACACTCTCAACCTATCCTCGTACAACCTATTCTCCATTCCAGGCAACATCCTGGTAAATCTTCTCTGCACCCTCTCCAAAGCTTCCACATCTTTCCTAAAGTGAGGCGACCAGAACTGCACATAGTACTCCAAATGTGGCCAAACCAAAGTCCTGTACAGCTGTAACATCACTTCACGACTCTTGAATTCAATCCCTCTGCTAATGAACGCTAATACACCATAGGCCTTCTTACAAGCTCTATCCACCTGAGTGGCAACTTTCAAAGATCTATGAACATAGACCCCAAGATCCCTCTGCTCCTCCACCTTAGTTGGCGGCACGGTGGCACAGTGGTTAGCACTACTGCCTCACAGCGCCGGAGACCCGAGTTCAATTGCCGCCTCAGGCGACTGACTGTGTGGAGTTTGCACATTCTCCCCGTGTCTGCGTGGGTTTCCTCCAGGTGCTCCGGTTTCCTCCCACAGTCCAAAGATGTGCAGGTTAGGTTAATTGGCCATGCTAAATTGCCCGTAGTGTTAGGTGAAGGGGTAAATGTAGGGGTATGGGTGGGTTGCGCTTCGGCGGGTCGGTGTGGACTTGTTGGGCCGAAGGGCCTGTTTCCACACTGTAATGTAATCTAATCTAAAAAAAATCTAATCTTACTAGGAACCCTACCGTTAACCCTGTATTCCGAATTCTTATTTGTCTTTCCAAAATGGACAACCTCACACTTGGCAGAGTTGAACTCCATCTGCCACTCCTC
>NC_057716.1:109190134-109207547 GCF_004010195.1 Chiloscyllium plagiosum
ACCTTATTTCTGATACTCCTTGCGTTGAAGTATACGCACTTGAACCCATCTCTGTGTCCGCAAGTATTCCCTGTCTGTGCTACCTTCTTCACAGTCTCCCTACATTCTTGGACATCCTGAGAAACAGCTACTCTACTTGCTGGACTACAAGTCCGGATCCCATCCCCCTGCCAAATTAGTTTAAACCCCCCCGCAGAGTGCTAGCAAACCTACCTCCCAGGATATTGGTGCCCTTCTGGTTCAGGTGCAACCCGTCCTGCTTGTACAGGTCCCACCTTCCCCAGAATTCAGTCCAATTGTCCAGATACCTGAAGCCCTCCCTCCTACACCATCCTTGCAGCCACGTGTTCAACTGCACTCTCTCCCTATTCCTTGCCTCACTGTCACGTGGCACCGGCAACAACCCACAGATGGCGACTCTGTCTGTCCTAGCTTTTAGCCTAACTCCCTGAGCTCCTGAATGACCTCCCCACCCCTCTTCCTACCTATGTTGTTGGTGCCAACGTGCACTCTGGCACCCGGGAGGCAACAAACCATCCGAGAGTCTCGCCCATGTCCACAGACCCGCCTGTCCGTCCCTCTAACTAAAGAGTCTCCTATAACTAGCGCTCTCCTCCTCTCCCCCTTTCCCTTCTGAGCCTCAGAGCCGGACCTCGTGCCAGAGACACGGTCACTGCAGCTTACCCCTGCTAGGCCGTTGCTCTCAATAACCCAACAAACCAACACTTCATTATCGTCTCTCCTAATGCTTGGTCTCTGACAGAGAACTCTGAAATATGATAGATATTTAAACACTTTTTTTAGAAAGGGTCACAAGATGGTGGGAAATTCTAACTTGCACCTCAGATAAAATTCCTGGAAAGGTCGTCGGACCGGGAATCCTGCACGTCGAATTTTCACCATTTCAAGCATCCCAGAATAACGTAGCTGGTTCCGAACAAATCCCTCATCAAACAGTTGCGGCCTCTGGGAATTACAAAAGAAAATTCTTCATTATCTTTGAAATTTTCTGCACCTCCACTCCCAAATGTACTTATCCAAGCAAGTTGGTCCCTAAGATATCAATTTCCTCGGAGTAATTGTTCTGAATCCCAGAGAACACCAACTTCAAAACACTCAAGAAACAAACTCCCAACTTATTTTCTTTGCCCCACAGGCATATTATCACAGGGGCCGTGTCTCCTCAGGGGCCAGGTCTCCCCAGGGGCCGGGTCTCCCCAGGGGCCGGGTCTCCCTGTGACCGGCTCTCCCCAGGGGCCAGGTCTCCCCAGGGACCATGTCTCCCAGTGACCAGGTCTCCCCAGGGGCTTTGTCTCCTCAGGAGCCGGGTCTCCCCATGACCATGTCTCCCCAGGGGCCGTGTCACCCCATGACCGTGTCTCTCCACTGGCCGTGTCTCCCCAGGGGCTGTATCTCCCCAGGGGCTTTGTCTCCCCGATTGTATAAAAAACAGAAAATGCTGAAAATACTCAGCAGATCTAGAACCAGCTCTGAAGAGAGATTCAGTGAATATTTCTTGCATTTGCAATTGTTATTCCATATTTTAGCACCTGCAGTATTTTGATGTGGCCTTATTTGTTCATGTACATCCCTACAATTGGACCCTAAGACTATAGGAGCAGAAATTAGGCCATTCGGCCTATCAAGTCTGCTCCGCCATTCAATCATGGCTGATAAATTTCTCAACCCCGTTCTCCCTCTTTCTCTCTGTAACCCTTGATCCCCTTGATACTCAAGAATCTAACTATCTCCATCTTAAATATACTCAATGACCTGGTCTCCACAACCTTCTGTGGGAGTGAATTCCATAGATTCACCACTCTCTGGCTGAAGAAATTTCTCCTTACCTCCATTCTAAAAGATCTTTTAGAAGGTCTAAAAACTCCAAGGCTGTGCCCTCGGGTCTTAATCTCTCCTACCAATGGAAACATCTTCCCAGCATCCACTTTGTCCATTCAGTACTCTGTAAGCTTCAATTAGATCCCCCTCTCATCCTTCTAAACTCCATTGAGTATAGACCCAAAGTCCTCAAATGTTCCTCATCTGTTAAGCTTTTCATTCCTGGGATCATTCTTGGGAACCTTCTCTGGACCCATTCCAGGGCCAGTACATCCTTCCAGGGATATAGGGCCCAAAACTGCACACAATATTCCAAATGTGTTCTGACCAGAGCCCTACAGGGCCTCAGAAGTACAATTATAGAGTCATAGAGATGTACAGCACCGAAACAGACTCGTCCATGCCAACCAGATATCACAACCCAATCTAGTTCCATTTGCCAGCATCTGGCCCATATCCCTCCAAATCCTTCCTATTCATATACCCATCCAGAAGTATTTTAAATTTTGTAATTGTACCAGCCTCCACTACTTCCTCTGGCAGCTCAGACCGTACATGCACCACCCTCTGTGTGAAAAGATGCCCCTTAGGTCCCTTATATATCTTTCCCCTCTCACCCTAAACCTATGTCCTCTAGTTCTGGACTCCCCCACCCCAGCGAAAAGACTTTGTCTTTTTACCCTACTCATGCCCCTCATGATTTTATAAACCTCTGAAAGGTCACCCCTCAATCTCCAATGCTCCAGGGAAAACAGCCCAGCCTTACTTAGATTAGATTAGATTCCCTACTGTGTGGAAACAGACCATTTGGCCCAACAAGTCCAGACCGAACCTCCGAAGAGTAACCCACCCAGAACCATTTTCCTCTGACCAACACTATGGGCAATTTAGCACGTCCAATTCACTTAAGCTGCACATCTTTGGACTGTGGCAGGAAACCGGAGCACCCGGAGGAATCCCACGCAGACACAGGGAGACTGTGCAAACTCCACACAGACAGCGTATTCAACTTCTCCCTATAGCTCAAATCCTCCAACCCTGGCAATATCCTTGTAAATCTTTTCTGAACCTTTTCAAGTTTCACAACATTTTTCTGATAGGAAGGAGATCAGAATTGCAGGCAATATTCCAAAAATGTCCCAACCAATTGCTATGTGCTGCATATTATTCATGAGATGAAGGGAGCAGATAGACAAACTGGCAGGATCAGACAATTCTAAGATTTTTAGTGTGCCAGCTAATTGAAAACAATGTCTATCACAATCTGCTAATTCAGTTCCCATTCACTACTCGTAAGTCTCAAGCCCTGGCATTACCATACAGTCCTTTGATCACATCCCCAGGATTAATATGCCCCTCAGGATTCTATTAGTTGCTTTTCTCAATCAGCAGAGAATCTCACTCCATTTTCAGAGTAATCCTGAGGTCAACAGGGAAATCTTACTCCAACTGTACAAGGTGCTACTGAGACACGTCAGGGGTACTGTGAGCAGTTTAATTTGTTAGATATTATTCTGCTGGAGGCTGTTCAGAAAAGGATGATTTCCAGTATGGCGGGATTCTCTTATCCACAGAGACTAAACAGGTTCGGACTTTACTCACTGGAATTGAAACATATCAGATTCTTAAGGGGTTTGGCAGGGTCAATGCTGAGAGGTTCTTGCCTCCTATGGGAGAGTCTAGGACCATAGGGCAAAGTCTCAGAATAAAGGGTACCAATTGTAGACCGAGAGGAGGAGGAATTTCTTCTTTCAGAGGATTGGGAGTCTTTGGAACTCCTTGCCACAGAGAGCTGTGGGGGCAGAGTCCGCGTGGATATTTAAGGCTGTCAGAGAGATTCTTGATCAGTTGGGGAATCAAGGGTTAAGGGGAACAGACAGGAAAGGGGATGTGGGAGAGGTCAGATCAGATGTAATCCTACTGATTGGTGGAGCAGGCTCAAGGGGCCAAAGGCATATTCCTGCTCTTATATTATGGTCATAACACAAAGCACAGAGCTGAAACTAGAAGTGACATGTGCCTGGGGAGCTCTCACACTTAAAGAAACCACATCGCATGCCACTGCCCAAACTTTACAATGTGCAATTGATCACTCCCTCAAATTCCCTCTTAACTTCACAGTGTAATACTGAGCTCACCTTTTGATTGTTGGGTTTGATGCAGCGAATGAAAAAGGGATTTGAAGAGCTGAGGGTTGCCATGAGTGAGTGCAGAGAGTCCTAGAGGGAACAAACACAGTGGTGAGGGAAGAATCAGCATAATCTCCATCAGCGCCACCAACGCAGTCAGTCACTCCAACAAATCTTCTCAGCCTCACCCTTATCCACCCTTCCCCTCTATCACACAACCCCACTCCTCCTCCCCATCCCCAGCATAGAAGGGCTGAGTCAGTGTGCTGAGGGTGCATGGAGAGCTCAGAAGTGAAGGATGGAAATACTACTGTCCAAGCAGAAACTATCCAAAATCCCAAGCCCTTTTGAAAATTGTGTTCCCTTTGGCACCAAGTCAAGGGAATTCTCAAATTTTGTTAATTCCACCTGGGGTGAATATCATCAGTCCTGGGGAGAAAGGGATGATGTCAGCAAATAACTTTGTGGGTTGGTCAAGGCACAAGGAATCAGATAGTCAGGGGGTCAAAGCTTCAGAGGTCAGGGATCAGTACTTTGAAGGTAAGGGGGTCAGAGTTTGAGTAGTCTAGTGTTTAGGACTCAACAGGTTAAAAGTCAAAATTTCATGGGTTGAGGGGTCAGGATTTGATTGTCATGGTGTCAGGGTTCAGAGTAGGAGATCAGGGCTTGTGAGGTCATGAGTAAGTGGGGGGTCACGGTTTCAGGGGTCAAGGTGTCTTAGCTGAAAGAGTCAGGGTTCAAGGGTAAGCTGGGCACACGCTTACCCGGAACTGGGAGCTAACAGTTGGTTTGCGCCGCTGTGTTCCCATCTTCATTGTGTCGTCACCATTATTACGACTGTAAACTCGCTCAAACAAATCGTATATAAAATCCAGCCTGAAATACAGGATCCCAGAACATGGGGCATAAACACAGCAAGCAGATATCAATATAACGAGAAAATTGCTTCTCACAGTTTGGAGATGTAATCATTAAAACAGACCCAGAGAGAGAGAGAGAGACTGACAGACAGATATAGAAAGGGAGAAACAGAGAGAGAGTGACAGTGAGAGAAAGAGAGCTTTGGAGACAGACACAGAGAGAGACAGACAGAGACAGTGGGGAGGACAGAGAGGGATATAGAGAAAGAGAGAAAGGAGTGATAGATGAAGAGAGTCAGATAGGCAGACAGAAAGAGAAACAGACAGGAACAGAGAGAAAGAGGGAGCGAGGCAGAGAAAGAGACTGTTAACTGAATTTTGACAATCCTGTGGACAGAGGGGATAGAGCCAAGACCAAACCTGGACATTAATGACTGTCTCTTTTGACAACAGTCAGCCCCTGATCGGTCTGATCTGGGCTGACATGATGGGGACATGAGGATATCATGGGAATGTTCACTGAGTTAGGCATTTGGTAAGAGGACGGAGGCCATCGATGCTTGTTTATCAACCAAATACTGAGAGGCATTGGTCACGACTGCTATGCAGTTAGCTCCTCCCACACTATGGGACCATGACATGCAGGATTTTTACTTTGACCCAGTCCTGGAGAGAGTGCCTCCATCTTGTACCCTGCGGTCTCCTGCCAGTCTCGGCAGTGTTCTCCCTTCCCAGTTAAGCATCAAGCCCTGCCCGTGGACCTTCCTCAGCCGTGCTGCATCCACTCTAATTATCTGCATGGGGCCCTAAGGCAGCTGCTAAATCCGTGAAATATCCAGCCAAGTCCAGCTCCAGGAAGCAAGCAGTCATACCGGCTATCCTTCAGGAGGTTTAGAATGTCATCTCGAAAAGTGTCCCTGTTCTTCTCAAGGAACCCGTGAACATCGTACATGACCTAGGACAGGAAGTAGGCAGTGTCAGAGTGTCAGGGACACGCAAGTATGGAGATAGTGCTGTCCTCAGGAAGAGGTTCCTGCAACTTTCTGCACTATGTGAGATAAAGACAATGATACAGATGATTAAAGCATAAAACAACTTCAACTTTATCAACAGATTAATAATGCCAAGTCCCAGTCTAATGCTCCATTTGAACATGGGTTCAAATCGCACCTTGCAGCTCACAGAATTTAAATTTGGCTAATATGACCGGACCTTAAAACTTGTCTCAGTGTCGGTGACCATGGTACTATCATCAATTGATATAAAATTCCAATTAGTTTGCTAATGTCCTTTAGGGAAGGAAATTTGCCATCACTATTTGGTGTAGACAGGCAGGAGGCTGGGGGAACACAGCAAGGCAGGCAGCATCAGGAGGTGCAGAAGTTGATGTTTCAGGTGTAACCCTTCTTTAGGACCCATCTCCAACTCCTGATGCTGCCTGCCTTGCTGTGTTCCCCCAGCTTCCTGCCTGTCCCTCCTGATGCTGCCTGCCTTGCTGTGTTCCCCCAGCCTCCTGCCTGTCCCTCCTGATGCTGCCTGCCTTGCTGTGTTCCCCCAGCCTCTTGCCTGTCCCTCCTGATGCTGCCTGCCTTGCTGTGTTCCCCCAGCCTCCTGCCTGTCTTCCTTGGATTCCAGCATCTACAGTTTTTTTGTCTCTAATCATTATTTGGTGTGGCCTACATGTGATTCTGGATTCTTAGAAATGTTATTAACACTTAGCTGGCCAATAATACGCGATGAGCAACAAATGCTAGCTTTATCAGCAATGCCCACAGCCAATGTAAAATACAGGAAAAAATCTTCATTAGGAGGACAAGAGCAAGGTGGTGAGACTGAACTTGAATAAAACACAAGTTCAGCTTCAACAGGAGTATTACGCACAGTTCTGGGCTACACACTTTTGAAAGGATGTGGATCCATTGGACAGTGTGCAGAAGAGGATTATCAAAGATTGTTTCCAGGAATTCTAGTTATGAAGATGGATTGGAGAAGTTGGGACTGTTTCCATTGAGAAGAGAAGGTTGAGGGGAGATTTGATGATGGCGTTCCAAACCATAAGGGAGAAAGAGCTGGTGGAGACCAACTGGTAGAAAGACCAACAACAAGACAGTACAGATTCAAGGCAATTGGCAAACGCAGCAAATTTGGCACAAGGAGGAATTTTATCACGGGGTGGTTACGATCTGGAATACATTGTCTGACAGTGTGGTGGCAGCTTCAGTCAAGGTATTCAAAAGGGAATTACGACTGCTAACTGAAAAGAATGGAAAGGGTTACAGGAAAAAGTCAAAAGAATACCATTAAGTGAAATGCTCAAAGGACTAGCACAGGCACGATGGGTCAAAAAACCTCCTCCTGGACTGTTAATATTCTAAGATTCTATCGTGGAATCAGAGAATCACACGGTACAGAAGAAGCCATTTGGCTCATTGAGTCTACACCGAAAAAACTACTCCAAATCTACACCAGTCCCACTTTCGAGTATTTAGCCCATAGCCTTGAATGTTATGACACTTAAGAAGCTTATCCAAGTACATTTTGAAGGTTAAGCAGTTTCCTGCATCAGTTATCCTCCCATGCAGTGAATTCCAGACCCCCACCATCCTCTGGGTGAAAAAAGCATTTTCTCAAATCCTTTCTAAACCTTCTGCCTTTGACCTTAAAATTATGGCCCCTCATTACTAATTTTTCAACCAAGGGGAATAGTTACTTTCTATGTCGCTGTCCATGCCTCTGATAATCTTATACACCTCTATCAGATCCCTTCTTTGCTTTTAAGAAAACAGCTGAAATGCCCAGACACCATCCTGGTGAATCTCCCTCTGCACCCCCTCCAGTGCAATCCCATCCTTCCCATTGTGTGGGGACCAGAACTGCACACAATACTCCAGCTGTGGTCTAAGCAAAGTCCTGTACAGCTCCAACATCACCTGCCTGCTGTTTTAATCTATTCCATGATGAATAAAGGCAAGTGTCCTGTGTGCCTTCTTAACCGCCCTATTAACATGTCCTTCAGGGACCTGTGGACAAGCACTCAAGATGCCTCTGTTCCTCTGAGCTTTCTCATGTCCAGCCATCTATAAAGTACTGCCTTGTCGTGTTCCTTTTTCCAAAGTGCTTCACCTCACATTTTTCAGGCTTCAAGTCCATCTGCAACTGATTTGCACACCTGACCAATTTGTCTATATCCTCCTCTAACCTAAGACCTATCTCCTCCCTTCAACCATCATAGAATCACTATGTCATTTGCAAATTTACCAATCATTGCAACCAACTCCCATCTCCCCCCTCCCCAAAACCGCCCATAGATATATATCACAAACATAAGGATACCAGCACTGATGCCTGTCTATACAATATGGACATTACATACTATAGGCACTGTGTGATACAATGGTCGCTGTATGCTATTGTTACAATGAGATATCAACATTGCATGAAACTGTGTGATACAGGCCTGGTATCAGACTACTGTCAGACAGACTCACCTCACCAGCATAATGTCTTATCCCAAACTGGTCATCAGTTACCCGTGGCTTCACATAGAATGAGTTACACTGCAAAAGACAGTAAAACATCCTTCAGTCTTGTGGAACTGGAGTGTAAGAATATAGAGAGTGAGTAAGAAACTGAAAATGAATGAAGAGGTGGAGAAGAAGAGAGTGAGGAAGTAAGAAAGGAGGGAGTGAGGAGATGGAGAGAGAGAAATAATGCAGATAGAGAAAGTGAGACGGTGTTCTGACAGATCCCAGCAAAGACCCCCTCACCTGGTGCTGAGTGTGCAATTTCTCAAGCAGTGTGCAGTCAGTGCCTTTGGGAAACCGACTCTCTTCATTGATCAGAGCAAGGACGCCCAGCTTCTATAAAGAGAAAAACCAAGCATGGCATACCAGTTAGACACAGAGGAAAGCTCTCTCTACACTGTCCCCCATCAAACACTCCCAGGACAGGGACAGCACGGGGTTAGATACCCAGAGTAAAGCTTCTCTACACTGTTCCCCATCAAACACTCCCAGGACAGGGACAGCAATGGGTTAGATACCCAAGGTAAAGTTCCCTCTACACTGTCCCCCATCAAACACTCCCAAGACAGGGGCAGCATGGAGTTAGATACAGAGTAAAGCTCCCTCTACACTGTCCTCCCCTCCCCACCCCACCCCCCACCAAACACTCCCAGGACAGGGGCAATACGGGGTTAGCTACAGAGTAAAGCTCTCTCTACACAGTCCCCATCAAACACTCCCAGGACAATGACAGCACAGGGTTAGATACAGAGTAAAGCTCCTTCTATACTGTCCCCAAAAAACACTCCCAGGTCAGGGACAGTATGGGGTTTTATACAGAGTAAAGCTCACTCTACAATGTCCCCAACAAATACAAACAGCACAGGATTATAAGTTCTGGTCAACTTGCTATAGGAAGGATATAATTAAATTGGAGAGGGTTAAGAAAAGATTTACCAAGTTGTTTCTGGAAATGGAAGTTATGAGTTGTATGGAAATGCTGGGGCTTTTATCGCTGGAGCAGAGGAGGCTGAAGGGTGACCATATACAGGTTTACAACATCATTAGGGGCTTGGATAAAGTGATTAGGAAGGGTCTTTTACCAAGGGTGGGGGAGTTCAAAACAAAGGGGCAAACTTTGTAAGGTGAGAGGAGAACGTTTTAAAAAGAACATGAGGAGCAACTTTTTTACGTGGAGAATGGTTTGTGTGTGGAACCAACTGCCAAAGGAAGTGTTCAAAATAGGTACAGTTATAGCATTTACAGTCAGATAGTCCTCACGAGGTATAGCACAAAAACAGACCCTTTGGTCCAACCCATCTGTACAACCAACATACTAAATTAATCTAGTCCCATTTGCCAGCATTTGGCCCACAACCCTCTAAACCCTTCCTATTCATATACACATCCAGACGCCTTTTAAATGTTGAATATACCAGCCTCCAGAATTCTTTGAGGAAGTGACAAAGTTCATTGATGAGGGAAGGTCTGTAGATGTCATATACATGAACTTCAGTAAGGCGTTTGATAAGGTTCCCCGTGGTAGGCTGATGGAGAAAGTGAAGTTGCATGGGGTCCAGGATGTTCTAACTGGATGGATAGAGAACTAGCTGGGCAACAGGAGACAGAGAGTAGTAGTGGAAAGGAGTTTCTCAAAATGGAGACCTGTGACCAGTGGTGTCCCACAGGGATCCGTGCTGGGACCACTGTTGTTTGTGATATACATAAATGATCTGGAGGAATGTATAGGTGGTCTGATTGGCAAGTTTGTAGATGACACTAAGATTGGTGGAGTAGCAGATAGTGAAGGGGATTGTCAGAGAAGATAGATAGTTTGGAGAGTTGGACAGAGAAATGACAGATGGAGTTCAATCCGGGCAAATGCGAGGTGATGCATTTTGGACGATCCAATTCCAGAGCAAACCTTATAGTAAATGGAAAAGTCCTGGGGAAACGGATGTACAGTGAGATCTGGGTGTTCAGGTCCATTGTTTCCTGAAAGTGGCAATGGAGGTTATTAGAAAGGTGAGGAAGGCATATGGTATGCTTTCCTTCATCGGACAGGGTGTTGACTACAAGAGTTGGCAGGTCACATTACAGTTGTATAGGGCTTTAGTTTGGACACATTTGGAATACTGCGTATAGTTCTGGTCGGCACATTACAAGGATGTGGATGCTTTGGAGAGGGTGCAGAGGAGGTTCACCAGGATGTTGCCTGGTATGGAGGGCACTAGCTATGAAGAGAAGATGAGTAGATTAGGATTATTTTCATTAGAAAGATGGAGGTTGAGGTGGGACCTGATTGAGGTCTACAAAATCATGAGAGGTGCAGACAGGGTGGATAGCAAGAAGCTTTTTCCCAGAGTGGGGGACTCAATTACTAGGGGTCATGAGTTCAAAGTGAGAGGGGAAAGGTTTAAGGGAAAGCTCTTTACACAAATGGTGGTGGGTGCCAGGAACACATTGTCAGCAGGGACGGTAGAGTTGGGCACGATAGCATTATTTAAGATGTATCTAGACAGAAAGTGAGAAGAGGGATACAGATCCTTAGAAAATAGGTGAGATACAGGTTTGTTATTTGGGCATCATACAATCTGGGATTTCTGGAATACTTCCTAGAATTTCTGCTGATTTCCTGGCCTTCATGAACTGCAAAATCTCCTACCTTTTCAATCAGGTCTAAACACTCGGCATTATCCATCCAATCAATTGCTTCCCAACTCATTCCTTCTCTGCAGAAATAAAGAAGTGGATATGAGCTGGTGTGATTTTCCACAGGCGAGAGAATGACATCAGTGGGCTGCACTTCGAAAGGGCAGGGCAGGTTTAAGGTTGGGCTCAGAGGTTTGAGCTTGCTGAGGTCACCTCACCTGTTATACTCCAGCTGCTCCAAGGAGAAGATGTGTTTGTTGAAATATTCCTGCAGTTTCTCATTGGCATAGTTAATATTGAATTGTTCAAACCGATTAATCTGTGTCAAGAGAAGTCAGTGTCAGCTCTGCAATGCTCAATTCTCATCTCTCATACCTCAACCAGAACATCTAGGTCCCTTACCCCTCACTCACATCCTCTGCTCCAACCATAACTTCTCAAACCCTCATTCTACAATCCATCATCCCTCATTTAGGACAACATCTCAACCCCTTACCCCTTAACTCCTCACCCAAACCTGTTAACCGCTCACCCCCCAGCCACACACGCCCAGCCTTTCATCCTTGAATCTCCATCACAACTTCTCAAAGTCTCCTCACAATCTTTCAACCTCTTACCTTCAACCATGATCTCATGGCTCCTCACCCCTTCACCAGAATGTTTTGACTCCCTCACAACACAACAAACTCCTTGATACCTCAGACTTTGTTTGTGGATGGAACTGAGGGTTTGGAGATGGCAGACCTCTCCCCACCCTCTTTCTCCTCAGTTAGAGCCTGAACTATTCACCCACCTCAAAGTTTTCAAAACCAAAGATGTCAAGAATGGCGATGGATTTGAAACTCTCCTTTCCTTTGATCTTTGTGTTAATTTTCCTAATGATCCAGGAAAAGCACTGGGAATAGAGTGCCATGGCCATGGAATCCCGGGAGTCAGCAGCCTGAAATACAGGGAACGGAACATTAGTGTACACTCACAGACAGATTCACAGCACAAGAACAGAATTAAACCCTTCGCACCTTCCTGCTGCTTCAGACATGACATGGACTGAGAGGCACAGGGTACTGTTATAAAGCGGAGGTTGATCTCCCTCTGACAACTAAAACAGAATCACCAAAAGGGGAGCGTCTCACCCTATAATCTGTTAAAAAGCATTTGAAAAAGGATGGGATTCATTTTTCAGCAACTTCTAGTGGTTAAGTAAAAGAAATCTCTGACACTCACTTCACAATCAACAAGTGACATTTTATTTATCTAATTCTAACAGTGAACAACTTAACTAAACTATCAACAAACCAAACAATTCCTAACTACATTCTGGATCAGTGGTGCTGGAAGAGCACAGCAATTCAGGCAGCATCCGAGGACAGGCAAAATCAAAAATATGGATATACTAAAATTGGAACGATACAGAGAAGATTAGCATGGCCCCTGCGCAAGGATGACACGCAAATTCGTGAAGCGTTCCATATTTTTGATTTTGCCTGTCCTCGGATGCTGCCTGAATTGCTGTGCTCTTCCAGCACCACTGATCCAGAATCTGGTTTCCAACATCTGCAGTCATTGTTTTTACCTTTTTAATTCCTAACTACAAACTATTCCTGAATGATGCAAGATTCTCATAGTCATGGTATGCTGTTCCAATAAATACAAGTCCCATTCTATATAACAAAACAATAGAATTTAGTCTCTCGAAATTACAGCCAGATTATACGTCTTCCAGAATATTCTGTGTCTTCTCCGCTAGAATCTTTTGCCAGGACTTTAGATAGTGTTCTGTGGTACCATAGTAAATAGATGGTGCTTTCTCTAAAAGTTGTGAGCTGTTATCTCTTAGCAGACAGTAATTGGCTTTCCCCGATATTCCAAATGCCCTTATCTTTTATACTCTTGATGGCCTACCAATATGTTTACAATCGGATTGGTCCCAGGTTATCAAAATTATTGGATTTAAATTTAGAACATAGAAAAATACAACACAGAACAGGCCCTTCGGCCCATAGTGTTGTGCCGAAGATTATTCCTAAACCAGAATAAATTAACCTAACCCATGCACCCCTCAAATCACTGCTATCCATGTGCATGTCCAGCAGTCACTTAAATGTCCCCAATGACTCTGCTTCCACCACCACAGCTGGCAACGCATTCCATGCATTCACATCTCTTTGCATAAAGAAACTTCCTATGATGTCCCCTCTATACCTTCCTCCTAATGTCTTAAAACTATGACCCCCCATGCCAGTCAATCCTGCCCTGGGGAAAAGTCTCTGGCTATTGACTCTATCCATGTCTCTCATTACTTTGTATACCTCGATCAGGTCTCCTCTCTTCATCCTTCTCTCCAGAGAGAAAAATCCGAGCTTAGTCAACCTCTCTTCATAAGGCAAGCCCTCCAGTCCAGGCAGCATCCTGGTAAACCTTCTTTGCACCCTCTCCAAAGCCTCTGTATCTTTCCTATAGTAGGGCAATCAGAACTGGACACGATATTCCAAGTGTGTTCTCACCAGGGACTTGTAGAGCTGCAGCAAAACCTCATGGCTCTTAAACTCGATCCCCCTGTTAATGAAAGCCAAAACACCATATGCTTTCTTAACAACCCTATCGACTTGGGTGCCAACTTTGAGGGATCTATGTACTTGCACACCCAGATCCCTCTGTCCCTCCACATTGCCAAGAATCCTGTCTTTAATCCTATATTCAGCATTAGAGTTCGACCTTCCAAAATGCAACACTTTGCATTTACCCAGGTTGAACTTCATCTGCCATTTCTCAGCCCAGCTCTGCATCCTGTCTATGTCGCACTGCAGCCTGCAATAGCCCTTGATACTATCAACGGCACCTCCAACCTTTGTGTCATCTGCAAATTTACTAACCCACCCCTCAACCTCCTCATCCAAGTCATTTACAAAACTGCAAAGAGCAGAGGCCCAAAACAGAGCCCTGCGGGACACCATTCAACGCTGACCTCCAGGTACATTACTTTCCATCTACAACCACTCTCTGCCTTCTGTCAGCCAGCCAATTCTGAATCCAGATAGCCAAATCTCCCTGTATTGCATACCTCCTGACCTTCTGAATGAGCCTACCATGGGGAACCTTATCAAATGCCTTGCTGAGGTCCATATGCACCACATCCACTGCTTGACCTTCGTCGACCTGTCACCTCCTCAAAGAACTCAAAATTTGTGAGGCATGACCTGCCCCTCACAAAGCCATGCTGACTGCCTTTAATCACGCTATGATTTTTCAAATAGTCATAAATCCTATCCCTCAGAATTCTTTCCAAAACCTTGCTGACCACAGAGGTAAGACTGACTGGTCTGTAATTGCCAGGGATTTCCCAATTACCCTTGAAAAAAGGAACAACATTCGCCTCCTTCCAATCCTCCGGTACAACTCCCGTGGAGAGTGAGGAGGCAAATATCCTCGCCAGCGGCTTAGCAACCTCCTTTCTCGCTTTCCGAGCAGTCTAGGATACATCTGGTCTGGCCCTGGGGAAGTTCCCTTTCCTTGGTGAAAACCGAAGCAAAAAACTAATTTAGGGGTTCCCCGATCTGCTCAGACTCCATGCACAAGTTCCGCCCGCTATCTATGATCAGCCCTACCTTCTCCCTGATCATTCTCTTATTCCTCAAGTGTGGGTAAAAGGCTTTTGGGTTCTCCCTAATCCTTCTTGCCAAGCCTTTTCGTGCCCCCTTCTGGCTCTCCTCAGTCCATTTCTGAGCTCCTTTCTAGCAAGCCTGTAATCCTCTAAAGCTGATCCTTGCTTCCTCCACCTTACATAATCTGCCTTCTTCCTTTTGATGGGACGTTCCTCTGTTCTCGTCATCCAAGGTTCCTTAATCTTACCCTTTCTTACCTGTCTCAGTGGAACAAATTTGTGCATCACTCGCAACAACTGCTCCTTAAATAGTCTCCACATGTCTGCTGTACCCTTTCTGTGGAACAATTGCTCCCAGTCTGTACTTCCCAACTGCTGTCTGATAGCATCATAATTTCCTTTTCCCCAATTAAATATCTTCCCTCGGTAACTGCTCCTTTCCCTCTTCAAGGCTATAGTAAATGTGAGGCAGTTGTGGTTACTCCACTCTCACCACTCTCACCGCGAATTGAATAGGTTTTTGGTAGCTAAGGGCCTAAAAAAAATTGATTGGCTAAATTTAAAAAGACTGCTGCTTGGCCTTTCGATACAAAATGTTCTCTGTGTACTAGGAAACTCAAGCTGCTGCCAGACATCCATTTTAACTCTAAGACGTTTGCTCCAGTATGAGCTGTGCCCTGGAAAGGCGAATGGTGCAGGAGGGTTTGAACAGAGCAACAGTGAAGTCATGCTTCAATTCTATAGGAGCTTGGTTAGACCACACCTGGAGCGCTGTGTACATTTGGTCTCAAGTTCCAAAGAGGGAGTGCAACAAATGTTCACCAAACCTGTTCCCAGGAAGGCAGTACTAACCTATGACGAGAGACTGGGCAAAATGTGCCTGTATTCTGTAGAATTTCAAAGAATGAGAGATGATCTCATCAAAACCTACAAGACACTTAAAAAAACAGAGTAGATGCAGGTAAAATTATTCCCAGGTTGTGTAGTCTGGGACAATGTTTAACAATGAGGATGATGTGACTTAGGTCCGGGATGAGGAGAATTTTGTTTTAAAACTCAGTGTTGTGAATTTTCAGAATTCCATCCCATAGAGGGCTGTGGAGGATCCAGCTTTAAGTATGTTTAAGGTAAAGAATGAAAGATTTCTGGTCACCAATGGTTATGGGGTTATGTGAATAGAGTGGGTAAAGGCATTGGCCTGCCCAATCAGCCATTATTGTATTGAATGGAAGGCAGCATCAATAGGCAGAATGGCCTACTCCTGTTGCTATGTTATAAGATCCTGCCCAAGCTGTTCCAGTACAGTTACAACACTGGCATCTACCCAACAATATGGAAAATTGCGCAGGTATGCCCTGTACACAAAAAGCAGGACAAATCCAAAACAGCCAGTTATTGTCCCATCCTGTCCCACTGCTACTCTCAATCATCAGTAAAGTGATGGAAGGTGTCATCAACAAAGCTATCAAGCAGCACCTACTCAGCAATAACCTGCTCAGTGATGCCCAGTTTGGGTTCCCAGGGTCACTCAGCTCCTGACCTCATTACAGCCTTGGGTCAAACATGTACAAAAGAGCTGAATTCCAGAGGGGAGGGGAGAGGAACAGCCCTTGACATCAAGGCTGCATTCGACCGAGTGTGGCATCACGGAGCCCTGGCTAAACTGGAATCAATGATAATTGGGGGAACCTCGCCTGTGGCTGGAGTCATACCTGACACATAGGAAGATGGTTGTGGTTGTTGGAGGTCAGTCATCTCAGCTCCAGGACATCTCTGCAGGAGTCCCTCAGGGAAATGTCCTCGGTCCAGCTGTCTCAGCTACTTCATTTATGACTTTCCCTCCATTAGAAGTGGGGATGTTTGCCAGTAACTGCACAATGTTCAGCACCATTCACTATTCCTCAGATACTGAAGTGGTCCATGTCCAAATGCAGCAAGGGCTGGACACTATCCAGGCTGGGACTGAAGAGGCACATTGCACAAGTCCCAGAAGATCTCCAACAAGACAGAATTTAACCATTGTCTCATGGCTTTCAATGGCATTACTATCCCTGAATACCTGTATCAACATCATGGGGGAGGTATATTTGGCCAGAAACTAAACTGGATTAGCTTTACAAATACAGTAGCTATGAAAGCAGGTCAGAGACTACGAGTTATGTGGCAAGTAACTCACCTCCTGATTCACCAAATCTAGTCAATCATCTACAAGGCACAAGTCAGGAGTGTGATGGAATACTCCCCACTTGCCCCTGGATGGGTGCAGCCCAGTGACACTCAAGAAGCTTGACACCATCCAGGACAAAGCAGCCGCTTGATTGGCACCACACCCACAAACACCCACTCCCTCCACCACCAACGCTCAGAAGCAGCAGTGTGTACTATCCATAAGATGCACTGCAGAAATTCACCAAAGACCCTCAGACAGCACCTTCCAAACCCACAACCGCTTCCATCTAGAAGGACATGGGCAGCAGATACATGGGAACACCACCCCCTGCAAGCTCCTCTCTAAGCCACAGGACTGATTTGGAAATATATAGCTGAAAATGTGCTGTTGGAAAAGTGCAGCAGGTCAGGCAGCATCCAAGGAGCAGGAGAATCAACGTTTCGGGCATGAGCCCTTCTTCAGGAATGAGGAAAGTGTGTCCAGCAGGCTAAGATAAAAGGTAGGGAGGAGGGACTTGGGGGAGGGGCGTTGGAAATGCGATAGGTGGAAGGAGGTTAAGGTGAAGGTGATAAGGTGAGGGTGATAGGCCGGAGAGGGGTGGGGGTGGAGAGGTCAGGAAGAAGATTGCAGGTTAGGAAGGCGGTGCTGAGTTCGAGGGA
>NC_057716.1:109208536-109237527 GCF_004010195.1 Chiloscyllium plagiosum
TACCTTTTATCTTAGCCTGCTTGGTACACTCTCCTCATTCCTGAAGAAGGGCTCATGCCCGAAACATCAATTCTCCTGCTCCTTGGATGCTGCCTGACCTGCTGCGCTTTTCCAGCAACACATTTTCAGCTCTGATCTCCAGCATCTGCAGTCCTCACTTTCTCCTTGGAAATATATTGCCATTCCTTCATTGTTGCTGGGTCAAAATCCTGCAGTAATCTCCCTGACAGCATTCTGGGTCTACCCATGGCACATGGACTACAGCAGTTTATGGAAGCAACTCACCATCACCTTCTCAAGGGCAACAGGGATGGGTATTAAATGCTGGTCTAGCCAGCAACAGACACATTCAATGAACGGATATACTTTAAAAGTAATTGTTCAGGCCTGACCAGAGGTGTATGGGATATACAGCTACATCACACCAACTGTTGATTTCTATGAATCTCTATTTTAGGGTTTCATTATAGAACATTACAGTGCGGTACAGGCCCTTCGGCCCTCGATGTTGCACTGCCCTGTCATACTAATCTGAAGCCCATCCCACCTACACTATTTCATGTACGTCCATATGCCTGTCCAATGACGACTTAAATGCACTTAAACTTGGCGAATCTACTACCGATGCAGGCAAAGCATTCCATACCCTTACTACTCTCAGTTCAGTTCTTGACTTCAGTTGTGCTCCCATATAAAGAACAGACAGGAACTGTGGTCGTTGGTTTTGGTGATGTATGTTTGTACCATATGTGTCTGTAAACAAATACTGTAACCATGGCAAGATTGGTTCCAGTTTTAGCTCTCACCTCCTGATGTCTTTGGCCAGTCTAGATCCCACTGTGAAGCTCAGTAAAGGATGAAGAAGGGTATAGGATATAGCTCTGTATCCCAGATCACTGAGCTGAGATGTTGAACTTTGCCTCATCAATGATATGCCTTCTATTAAGTAAGTGTATCTTAAATCCATCTCTCAACAGGAGTTCCCATAAGGAGAGAGATTTAAATTCCAGATACCTGCTGAGTTTGAACTATCTGACAGGACCCCCTAAAACATCATAGAGACTTTTTTCAGCCATTTGTGTTTTTAAGATGTCAGCATTTTTCTGTCTTGCAGTCAGTTTTAATCGATGGCAACTCTGTGACGATCAGCTGGTTTATGCAACCCACACAAGTCTCAGCCCCAGCACACATAAAGGCTCAAGTTACTGCCTGCAACTCGCAAAGGTCAAAGTATCTGATCCTCTCACACTGAATCTGGAACATGACATCAGTCTGAAAGAATGTGCAGAATGTGGAGACAAGGTTTCCTGCCACTGCCCACTGAGACCACAGTGAGAAAGCTTGTCCACACAGTACATTGACAATGAGACAGCACATTATACAGTCCCCCTCCTTCCAGGAATCAGACAATAGTTTTAGGCCAAGAATCTACACAGTCACATAACAAACACACAGGACAAAGGGATAGAGTCAGTGTTCAGTCCTGGGGTGGGAGCTGCGAACTGCCCAAGAGATGTTTTAGTGGATACATTTATGAATCCCCAGGGCCTGATGAGATGTATCCTAGACTGCTATGGGAGGTAAGGGAGGAGTTTGCTGGAGCCCTGGTGGAGATATTTAATACCTCGCTGGCCATAGGTGAAGTGCCAGATTACTGGAGAATAGCTAATGGGGTTCCTTTGTTCAACACAGACAGCAGGGAGAGGCCAGGTAATTACACAGCAGTTAGTCTGACAGCAGTGGTAGAGAAATTGTGGGAAAACATTCTGAGGGACAGGACTAATCAACATTTGGAAAGGCAGGGATTGATTAGGGATAGTAAGCATGATTTGTTAGAGGGAGACCCTCAATTTAGTTAAATTTTTGAAAATGTGACCAAGTACAGTCGGTTCTTGTCATGCGTGCTTCTTTAACGCAAATTGGCTTTAATGTGATTGAAGAATTTAGACCGCTATTTGTAGAACACAAACTATCCTTACCTGTATTGGCTACAATGCGATTCCAGCCCCATTAATTTAAATGGCATGGCTATTGTGAGATTTTCTTATAACGTGAGATCATATAACAGCAGAACTATCGCGTTATATCAGAACCGACTAAATATTGATGAGGATAGTGCAGTTGATATGGTTTACATGGACTTCAGTAAATTCTTTGACAAGGTTGGTCAAAAAGTAACAGTTGAAACTTTATTGCTGGAACAGCACAGCAGGTCAGGCAGCATCCAGGGAACAGGAGATTCGACGTTTCGGGCACAGGCCCTTCTTCAGGAATGAGCAGAGAGTGTTCAGCAGGAGAAGATAAAAGGTAGGGAGGAGGGACTTGGAGGAGGGGAGTTGGAAATGACTTTCTACCCAAAAAGTAACAGCCTATAGGATCCAAGGCAAGTTGGCAAACTAGATGCAAAATTGGAGGCAAAAGATGAAGGTGGAGAGTTGTTGCTGTTTATGGCACATGAATGACTTGCTTAAAAATGAAGGCATAGTTAGGAAATTTGCAGGCGCCACAAAAATTGTTGCCGATAGTGAGGAGGATGATCTCAGACTATAATCTGATATCAATCAGCTGCTAAATGGGCCAGAGTAATGGCAGAAGAAACTTAATTACAATAGTTAAAGGATTAGTACGGGATAGAGTGGGGCCCATAAGAAACAGGCAGGGTAAACTGCTCACTGAAGCTAAGGATATGACAGAGGTACTGAATTAAGATTTTGCTTCTCTCTTTACCAAACCAGAAAATGGTGGCAATGGCCTAGTTGAAAATATATGTGTTGAGCAACTGAAATGTGTCGTGTTAGATAAAGAAGAAGTAATAAAAAGGCTGGCAGCACTCCAGATTGAGCCATCCCCAGACCCAAATAGAGAGCATCTTAGATTTCTAAGCAGTTAGGGGAGCAAATCGCAGAGCCATTGATAGAAATTTTCCCGGTCTGTCTGAACACAGGATTAGTCCCAGGGGAACTGGAGGATTGCAAATTTGACACCATTGTTTAAGAAAAGGACAAAGGATAATCCAGGAAACTCAATAGTGGAAAAACTGATGGAGGCCATAATATGGGATAAGGTAAACATACACTTATAGAAAAATAAATTAATACTAGCCAATCAGCATAGCTTCGTCAAGGTCAGGTCATATCTGACAGATTTGTTTGAGTTCATTGATGAGGGGACCCAGGAGTGGATAAGGGTGGATGTTGGATATTTGGACTTTCGGAAAGCATTTGTCACATGGCAGGTTGGTTAGCAAATTAGAAATGCTTGGGATTGATTGGTCCTTGGCAGAACAGATTAGAAGTTGGATAAAAGATAGGAAACAGAGGGTAAAAAATGGGCATTTGTCAAATTGGAGACAAGTTGAAAGTGGTGTTCCCCAGGGATCAGGGTTGAGGCCCTTGCTTTTTCTAATTTAAATAAACCATTTGGAAATCAATGTTGAGGGCAAAATCTCTCTATTTACTAAGCCAGGGAAAATAGCTAGGGAGGATGGTGTTGAGTGGCTTCATAGAGACATTGATAAGTTGTCCAAATGGGCAGACATTTAGCAGATGAATTTCAATGCAGAGAAATGTGAGGGAATGTATTTAGATAGAAGAATCACAGAGAGACAATGCAGGTGCAATGGTGCAACTCCGGGGGGACTACAGAGGCAGAGGGACCTCGGGGTTAACATCCACAATTCTCAGAATGTAGCCAGGCAAGTTGAAACAATTGTTAAGGCGGCTTATAGGATCCTTGGGCCTTTGAATAGAGGCATTGAGTATAAAAGAAATGATGCCAGCATTTATTGCCCTTCCCTAATTGCCCAGAGGGCAGTTAAGAGTCACCCACATTACTGTGGGTCTGGAGTCGCATGTAGGCCAGACCAGGTAAGGGTGGCAGTTTCTTTCCCTTAAGGGCATTAGTGAACCAGGGTGTTTTTCCAACAATCAACAATGGATTCATGGCCATTAGACTTTTAACTGCAGATTTTTTTTTTAAAATGAATTCCAATTCGCCATTTGTTGTGGTGGGATTCAAATCCAAGTTACCAGAATATGACCTGGGTCTCTGGATTAATGGGTCGGTGATAATACCATTAATGGGCCAGTGATAATACCATTAATAGGCCGGTGATAATGCCATCAGTGATAATACCATTAATAGGCCGGTGATAATGCCATTAATGGGCCAGTGATAATACCATTAATGGGCCGGTGATAATACCATTAATAGGCCGGTGATAATGCCATTAATGGGCCGGTGATAATGCCATTAGGCACTGCCTTCCTCCTTGACGCTCTTTATCCCACTCTCAGTCTGTGTTTATTTTATTCATTGTTGAGACATGGATGCTTCTGGCTTGACCAAGGTTTCTTGTCCATCCCTAGATGATAGACACAACCTGGGGAGTTAAGGGGAAAATGGGCTTGACACACAATTCCTGGCTTGTATAATATCTCCAAAGGGCAGGCATGGGCTCAATGGGCTGAACAGCCTTGTTCAGCTCTGTTTCAGAATATGAAAGGGACTATTGTTCACTAATAGTTAGTGGTCAGTGGCCCAGGGCCTTCACGTGGGTCTGTGAATCCAAATGAGATCCAAGTGAGACGCTCAGTGAATCTGATCTGACACTGACACCTACTGGTAATATCATCGGCTTAGATCAATCAGCCAGGTTAATTAATGACTGGTTATCATCTCAACATATGGAAAAATATTATTTGAATCACAACAAATCAGATAGTTCAGGAACATCACATTGCTCATTAATCTTACTAGATGTACAATTAAGTTAGCATTCACATTACAGGGAAAACATTTTAAGCCAATTTAATACTGACAGGAAACAGCAAAACCACAGAAATTCCAAACATGTTTTGGACAGAAATGTCCAAAAACGTCAGTAAACAGACAGTTCTGTTCTGCGATTGCAGCATGCAACAGAGGGATGGGCTTTAACAAATAGTCTTATACTGAGATCAGAGAGAGGAGTATTATCATAGAAGGCATCATACAGACAGCCATTCAGCCCATCAAGTCCAATGCTAGCTTTATCGAAAATTAATCCCATTAGTACAATGACCCTGCTCATTTTTCACAACAGCACTGAACTTTTCACTCCATAATTCAGTCAATTCTCTTTAAGAAGCAATGGTTGAATCTATGTCCACTACGCTCTCAGGCAGTATTTTCCAAACCCAACCTCAGACGAAAACTGTTTTTCTCTCATCTAGTCAATCACATTAAACACATTTATACGCTGAAACAGAACTGGGACTAACTGACAAGATAGACCTGTAGCTGTACCTTCTTATTTCACTCATCCAGATGATTGCAAGAACGGACTCTCCTCCAGGACAATGGTCATCCTCCAGGACAATGGACTCTCCTCCAGGACAGTGGCCATCCTCCAGGACAATGGACTCTCCTCCAGGACAATGGCCATCCTCCAGAACAGTGGACTCTCCTCCAGGATAATGGTCATCCTCCAGGACAGTGGACTCTCCTCCAGGACAATGGCTATCCTCCAGGATAATGGACTCTCCTCCAGGACAATGGCCATTCTCCAGGACAGTGGCCATTCTCCAGGACAGTGGACTCTCCTTCAGGACAATGGCCATCCTCCAGGACAGTGGACTCTCCTCCAGGACAATGGTCATCCTCCAGTACAGTGGCCATCCTCCAGGACAATGGCCATCCTCCAGGATAGTGGCCATTCTCCAGGATAGTGGCCATCCTCCAGAATAATGGTTATAGATGGCACTTACTGAATGTCCCTGATTGCGCCAACAGATCCACTAACAGCCAATTTAAGATTATCAGTCAATCTCTAAGCGTGATTCATTTGTACTTGTTTGAAGTCATAACATTTCGAGGCAGGGGCCCATTCTCTGCAAACAAAACTAATATGTTCAAGCGTTTTGATCAGCTGGGAACTTGAAAAGTTCATAATTGCCCACTGCTTTCTTCATAACAATACCTCAGCCAAACTGATTCGACTTGCCAACTATTCAGCATCCTTTTATGTTATAGTCATTGTTGTGATTGTTTAAAACTGGGCATTTTTGCATTGCTCTTGCTGAATGCAAGATGAAAAGCTTCAGGATTATTTTGGGATTTCAATTTCCCCATCATTAATTGGGAGAGTCATTGTGTAATGTGGGGCTGGTTTTCTTGAAATGCATTCAAGAGAGCTTGTAATGTCAACATGTAAAGGTCCAACACGAGACGATGCAGTGACAGACTTAATTCGGGGAAATTAAGTTGGACTGGTGATAGAGATGGCAATGGTGGAACATTTTAGCGATAGCAGCCAATGATCCTTCTAAGCTGGGTGGTTGTATGTGCTCAGCCACTTAGATATACCATGCACAGCGATCAGTGTTGGGAAACCGAATGCAGCATTCACTTCCAGTTCCAGAAATAGTTTCTGTCCACGGACCTCAAAGGTGCATGCAGCCAGTAAAATATTCCAGGGAATGCTGATAGCAACCACAACGGTGTGGTTTACGTTTGTTATGGAAAAGGAAAAAGATGTTCTTCAAAAGGGAGTTTGGATTGAGGGATTGATGTGGAAGTAGTGATGTTGGACTGAGGTGGACAAGGGCATAAGACTTAGAACATAGAACATAAAAAAAAACAGCGCAGCACAGGACCTTTGGCCCTCGATGTTGCGCCGATCCAAACCCACCTAATCTACACTAGCCCACTATCCTCCATATGCCTATCCAATGCCCGCTTAAATGCCCATAAAGAGGGAGAGTCCACCACTGCTACTGGCAGGGCATTCCATGAACTCATGACTCGCTGAGTAAAGAATCTACCCCTAACATCTGACCAAAACTGCACACAATATTCCAGATGCGGCCGCACCAGAGTCTTATACAACTGCAACATGACCTCAGGTCTCCGGAACTCAATTCCTCTACCAATAAAAGCCAGAACGCCATATGCCTTCTTCACCGCACTATTTACCTGGGTGGCAACTTTCAGAGATCTGTGTACATGGACACCAAGATCCCTCTGCTCATCCACACTACCAAGTATCCGACCGTTAGCCCAGTACCCCGTCTTCTTCATCACCTGATGAAGCAGCAGTATTCCGAAAGCTTGTGAATTCAAATAAACATAGAACATAGAACGTTACAGCGCAGTACAGGCCTTTCGGCCCTTGATGTTGCACCAACCCGCGAAATCGATCTGATGCCCATCTAACCTTCACCATTCCATTATTATCCAAATGTATTTCCAATGTCCATTTAAATGCCCTTAACGTTGGTGATTCTACTATTGTTGCAGGCAGGCTGTTCCATGCCCCTGCTACTGAGTAAAGAAACTATCCCTGATATCTATCCTAAATCTATCACCCCTCAATTTAAAGCTGTGCCCCCTTGTGCTAGCCTTCACCATCCGAGGAAAAAGGCTCTCACTGTCCACCCTATCTAACCGTCTGATTATCTTATACATCTCGATTATGTCACCTCTCAACCTTCTCCTCTCCAATAAAAACAGCCCCAAGTCCCTCAAGTTCCTCATAAGACCTTCCCTCCATACCAGGCAACATCCTAGTAAATCTCCTCTGAACCCTTTCCAAAGCTTCCACATCCTTCCAATAATGCAGTGACCAGAACTGTACGCAATACTCCAGGTGCGGCCACACCAGTGTCTTGTTCAGCTGAAGCATGACCTTGTGGCTCTGAAATTCAGTCCCCCTACCAATAAACGTCAACACATCCTATGCTTTCTTAACAACTATCAACCTGAGTGGCAATGTTCAGGGATTTATGCACCAGGACACCAAGATCTCTCTGTTCATCTACACTGCCAAGAACTTTACCATTAGCCCAGTACTCTGCATTCCTGTTACTTCTTCCGAAGTGAATCACCTCACACTTTTCCGCATTAAACTCCATTTGCCACTGCTCACCCCAGCTCTGCATCTTATCTATGTCCCTCTGTCACCCACAATATCCTTCGGCACTGTCCACAACTCTGCCAAACTTAGTGTCATTTGCAAAATTACGAACACATCCATCTACGACCATCTCCAGATCATTAATAAAAATGACAAACAGCATGGCCCCAAAACAGCATTGCGGTACACCACTAGTAACTGAGATCCAGGATGAAATTTTCCCACCAACCACTACTCTGTCTTCTTTCAGCTCGCCAATTTTTGATCCAAACTGCTAATTCACCTTCAATCCTGAAATGTGCAGAAGATTATAGTGTGGAACCTTATCAAACACCTTACTGAAGTCCATATTCACCACATCAAACGCCTTATTTTCATCCACCTATTTTATCACCTTCTCGAAGAACTCAATAAGGTTAGTGAGGCACCACCTACCCTTCACAAAACCATGTTGACTATCTCTGATTCCTTTCCAGGTGATTATAAATCCTATCTCTTATAACCTTCTCCAACACCTTATCCACAACCAAAGTAAGCCTCACTGCCCTATAATTACGAGGGCTGTCCCAACTCCCCTTCTTGAACAAGGTAACAACATTTGTTATCCTCCAGTTTTCTACAGTACTCATATCGACAATGATGACATAACGATCGAAGCCAAAGGCTCTGCAATCTCCTCCCTGGCTTCCCAGACACTCCAAGGATAAATCTTCTTCAGATCTTCCAAAAATTGCTAAAACCTCCTCTTTGTCAACCTCAATCCCATATAATTTTGTAACCTGTATCTCCGTATTCTCACTAACATTGCCCTTTTCCAATGTGAATACTGACGAAAAGTATTCATTAAGGGTTTCCCCTATGTCCCTAAACCTGTTGCACTATAACCTGGTGTTGTGTGACTTCTGACCTCGGGTTTAGGGAAGGCAGACTTTAATAAAATAAGGCAGGATCTGGCCAAAGTTGACACTATTTGTGAAAAACCTATGGAAGAGCATGAAGAGGAGGGGATTGGATTTTGAAATGGAACAGTCAAGAATATAGGCCAGACATGTTCACTTTAGGGTGAAATATAGGAGACACAAGCCCAGATGCCAAAGATTATTTCGGACTGGATAAGGAAAAGAGAGGCTTAACCAGGAGAAGAGTAGGGTCCATTAGGGATCAGGGGAAAATGGGTTGGTGGACCTGGAGGACATTGTTAAGGTGTTAAACAAATACTTCACATCTGACTTTATTTGGGAGAAAGAGAATATAAGTATAAAACTCAAGAAGAGGTTCTGAGCAGTTTGACGTAGGGAGTGAAGAGGTATTGGAGGCTTTGGCAGTCTTAGAAGTGGAAAATATCCACAGTCCAGATGAATTATATCCCAAGATTCAGTAGAGATGACAGAGGAAATTGCAGGGGCTTTTAATTCCTCTCCAGCCACAGGAGAGAGGATCAAAGAACAGGAGGACAGCTAATGTGGTTGCATTTTTCCACAGGGTGGTTGAGATAAACCAGCGAATTAAGATCAATGAGGATAATACAGTTGAAGAATCTTACATGGATTTTTGATAAAGTGCTACTTGGGAAACTGATAAAGAGAGTGAAAGTTCATGGGAACCAGGGTAACTTGACAAGATGATCCAAAATAGGCTTGGTGGCAGGAGACAGTGGGTCGTGGTAGAAGGGGAGGCGGTGGCTAAGTGGTGTTATCACTGCACTATTAATCCAAAGACCCAGCTAATGTTCTGGGGACCCAGGTTCAAATCCTGCTATGGCAGGGGGTACATTGTAAATTCCGCTCCCCCCCCCCTACCCCCCCCCCCCCACTCCCTCTCCAACTGATCTCGATTTGCTCCTCTCCTGCTCTAACTGTGCTTGTAATCACTTCGCTCCAGCTCCTACTGAGCTCGATCTGTTCCTCTTCTTCTTACAATGTAGCTCTGACAGCCAGGGTTCCGGTACTAAGACTGACTCTACTGTAACAAGAGGTACATCAGGTTCCAAGCAATTGATTGTAATGAGGGGACTCTCTAGTCAGTGGCACGGTCAGACACTTCTGCAGCCAACTGCAAGCCTTTCAGAATTGTGTGTTGCCTCCCTGATGTCAGAGGCAAGGATATCTTGGAGAGAATACAGAATATTCTAGAACATAGAACATACCGCATTACAGCCCCCAATCTGAAGCCCATCCAACCTTCACTATTCCATTGTCGTCCATATGTTTATCCAATGAACATTTAAATGCCCTTAATGTTGGCGAATCTACTACTGATACAAGCAGAGTTTTCCACACCCCTATTACTGTCTGAGTAAAGAACCTACCTCTGACATCTGTCCTATATCTATCACCCCTCAATTTAAAGCTATGTCCCCTCGTGCTAGCCATCACCATCTGAGGAAAAAGGCTCTCCCTGTCCACCCTATCTAACCCTCTGATTATCTTATATGTCTCAATTAAGTCACCTCTCAACCTTTTTCTCTCCAACGGAAACAGCCTCAAGTCCCTCAGCCTTTCCTCATAAGACCTTCCCTCCATACCAGGCAACATCCTAGTAAATCTTCTCTGAACCTTTTCCATAGCTTCCACATCCTTCTTATAATGCAGTGACCAGAATTGTACGCAATACTCCAAGTCCGGCCGCACCAACTGCAGCATGACATCGTGGTTCCTAAACACAATCCTTCTACCAATAAACGCAACACACCATATCTTCTTAACAACCTGTCAACCTGGCTGGCAACTTTTAGACATCTACGTACATGGACACCAAGATCTCTATGCTCATCTACACTACCAAGATTCTTACCATTAGCCCAGTACTCTTTATTCTTATTGCTCCTTCCAAAGTGAATCACCTCACACTTTTCCACATTGCACTCCATTTGCCACCTCTCAGCCCAGCTCTGCAGCTTATCTATGTCCCTCTGTAACCTACAACATCGTCAGCACTATCCACAACTCCACCGACCTTAGTGCCATCCGCATATTTAATAACCCATCCTTCTACTCCCTCATCCAGGTCATTTATAAAAATAACAAACAGTAGTGGACCCAAAACAGGTCCTTGAGGTACCCCATTTGTAACTGAACTCCAAGATGAACATTTCCCATCAACCACCACTCTCCGTCTTCTTTCAGCTAGCCAATTTCTGATCTAAATCACCCTCAATCCCATGCCTCTGTACTTTGTGCAATAGCCTACCATGGGGAACCTAATCAAACATCTTACTGAAATCCACATACACCACATCAACTGTTTTACCCTCATCCTCTTTCACCATCTCAAAGAAAATAAGGTTTGTGAGGCACGACCTACCCTTCACAAAACCATGTTGACTATCCCTCAATCAACTTATTCCTTTCCAGATGATTTTAAATCCTATCTCTTATAACCTTTTCCAACACTTTACTCACAACCGAAGTAAGGCTCACTGGTCTATAATTACCAGGGCTGTGTCTATTCCCCTTCTTGAACAAGGGGACAACATTAGCTATCCTCCAGTCTTCTGGCACTATTCCTGTCGACAATGATGACATAAAGATCAAAGCCAAAGGCTCAGCAATCTCCTCCCTAGCTCCCAGAGATCCAAGGATAAGTCCCATCCGGTCCAGGGGACTTATCTATTTTCACACTTTCCAGAATTGTTAACACCTCCTCCCTGTGAACTCAATCTCATCTAGTCTAACAGCCTGTATCTCAGTATTCTCCTCAACAACATTGTCCTTTTCCTGTGTGAATACTGATGAAGAATATTTATTGCTTCCCCTATTTCCTCTGATTCCACGCACAGCTTCCCACTACTGTCATTGATTGGCCCTAACCTTACCTTAGTCATTCTTTTATTCTTGATATACCGATAGAAAGCTTTAGGGTTTTCCTTGATCCTAGCTGCCAACAACTTCTCATGTCCCCTCCTGGCTCTTCCCATTTCTCTCTTTTGGTCATTCCTGGCTAACTTGTAACTCTCAAGCGCCCTAACTAAGTCTTCACACCTCATCCTAACATAAGCCTTCTTCTTCCTCTTGACAAGAGATTCAACTTCAATAATAGCTGAATAAATTAGCTACTCACGAAAGAATTATGAAACTCAGCAGAAGTGAATTATGTAATTCTAAGGGGTGTTCAGGAGCAGAGTGTTTGTGTGTAAAATATTGAAGTTGGCAGAATGGGTTACAAAACAGATAAACATATGACCTTGGGTTTATCAATTCAGGAGTAAGGTATAAAGCGAGGAAGTTTTGGCAAACCTATATATATGCGGATGATACGAAAGTCGGAGGAGTTGTTGACAGTGAGGAAGGATGTGGCAGGTTACAGCAGGATATAGAGAAGCTGCAGAGCTGGGCAGAAAGGTGGCAAATGGAATTCAATGTAGCTAAGTGTGAGGTGATTCACTTTGGGAAGAATAACAAAAAGATGGGGTACTGGGCTAATGGTCGGATACTTGGTAGTGTGGATGAGCAGAGGGATCTTGGTGTCCATGTACACAGATCTCTGAAAGTTGCCACCCAGGTAAATAGTGCGGTGAAGAAGGCATATGGCGTACTGGCTTTTATTGGTAGAGGAATTGAGTTCCGGAGCCCTTAGGTCATGTTGCAGTTGTATAAGACTCTGGAGTATTGTGTGCAGTTTTGGTTGCCATACTATAGGAAGGATGTGGAGGCACTGGAACGGGTGCAGAGGAGGTTTACCAGGATGTTGCCTGGTATGGTAGGAAGATCGTATGAGGAAAGGCTGAGGCACTTGGGGCTGTTTTCATTGGAGAAAAGAAGGTTTAGGGGTGACTTGATTGAGGTGTACAAGATGATTAGGGGGTTAGATAGGGTTGAACCTTTTCCCGCGTATGGAGTCGGGTATTACAAGGGGGCATAGCTTTAAATTAAGGGGGGGTAGATATAGGACTGAAGTTAGGGGTAGGTTCTTCACTCAGCGAGTCGTAAGTTCATGGAATGCCCTGCCAGTAGCAGTGGTGGACTCTCCCTCTTTATGGGCATTTAAGCGGGCATTGGATAGGTATATGGAGGATAGTGGGTTAGTATAGGTTAGGTGGGCTTGGATCGGCGCAACATCGAGGGCCAAAGGGCCTGTACTGCACTGTATTCTTCTATGTTCTATGTTCTATGTTCTATATCACTCTTTGGCCCAGTGGGAATATTATGTTTAAATGTGGACTCTGCACATTAGTGAAGATGTCAAAGGGGAGCAGTGGAGGTTTACAGCAAAGGTAACAAGGATAATGAATGTAATTGGAGAAACAAAATACACTGTGATTGCTCTCTTTAAATTAGAGAAGAAGATTTAACAGAGGTGTTCATGGAGTAAATAATAAGGAGCAGTTTCATACAGTTGAAAGGTTGAGAATCAGAGAAACAGATTTAATCACACTGAGAAAAAAACCTGTTATAGTGTCATCGAGTCATACAACACAATGGAGACCCTTTGGCCCATTACGTCTGCACTGAACTATCTACACTTGGTCCATAGTCTTGAATATCATGACACTTCAGGTGCTCATCCAAGTACTTTAGAAAGGCTGTGAGGTTACCCGCCTCAACTACCATCCCAGGCAATGGACCCCCTATCACCCTCTGGCTGGAATACATTTTCTTCAAATCCCCTCTGAAGCTCCTGCCTCTCACCTTAAAATTATCCCCCCATGTTATTTACCCTTTAACTAAGGGGAACTGCTATTTTCTATCCCATTTGTCTATGCCTCTCATACTCTTGTGCGCATCTATCAGGTCCCCTCTCAGCCTTCTCTGCTCCAAACAAAACAACCAAACATCCTTCATAATCATCCCAAGCAAATTCCTGGTGAACCTCCTCTGCACCCTCTCCAGTGTAATCACACCCTTCTCCTATAATGTGGTGACCAGACTTTACACAGTATTCCAGCTGTGGCCTAACCACAGTTCTGTACAGCGTCAACATAGCCTCCCTGTCCTCATTATTTATGTCTTGATTTACAAAGTTAAGTATCCCGTGTGCTTTCTGAGCTATGCTGTTAATTTGTCCTTCCACGTTCAGGGATCTGTGGACAAGCAGGACAGAGGCTTCTGTTTATGGAGCTTCCTCATGTCATGCCATTCATTGACTACTCCCTCGACTTGTTCCTCCTTCCAAAGTGCATCACCTCACATTTATCAGGGTTAACTTCCATCTGCCACTGATCAGCCCATCTGAGCAAACAGTTTATATTGTCCTGTAACCTAAGACTTTTCTCCAAACTGACAACCATCCAATCAATTTTTGTGTCATCTGCAAATCTTTGTATCACTTCCACCCCACTACCCCCATGTTCTCATCTCCATCATTTATGGATATCACAAACAATAAGGTACTGATCTCCGTGCACACTGGGTTTCAGTCACACAAACAGCCTTTTGCTTTTATTCATTCACAGGATGTGGCCATTGTTGGCTGGGCCAGCATTTATTGCCCATCCCTAATTGCCCAGAGAGCAAGTAAGATGACAGTTTCCTTCCCTGAAGGGCAGTTCTGCACATCACTTTTCTATGTTTCCAGGCCCTCCACCACCTTCTGAGGCTGAAAGTTCTGATGTCACACTATCCTCAAAGAAAAGAAATTCCCTTCATCTCTATTTGAAATCATGACCTTGAGCGTTAAAACGGTTCCCCACTTGTGGACTGACCCACACGAGGAAACATCCTTTCCATGCCCCCACCTTGTTTAGCCCATTCAGAATCTTACACACTTCAATCAAGTCACCCCTCACTAACTCCAGTAAAAACAAGCCCAGTCAGTCGAACATTTCTGCGTAAGATAATCCACTCATTTCAAGTTACAATCTGGTAAACCTCCTCTGAACCACCTCCAATATATTTACATCCTTCTTTACACACAGTATTCAAGATGAATTCTCAGCAATGTCTTGTATAACAGAAGCATAACATCCTTTCCTTTACATTCCATTCCATTAGTCTTCTGATTACTCGTTGTCTTTACACGCTAACTTTTTGTGATCCAAGCATTAAAAAAGCTAGGTCTGACTACACTGTGGAATCCTGCAATTATTCTGAGGATTTTAATATACTGATTTTTATTCTTTCTACCAAAGTGAACCATTTCACATTTTCCCATGCTGTACACCTTTTGTCTGATTTTTGCTCACTCATTTAGACCATTTAAATCAATAGTCATGTTTATTATGTCACAGCAGACTTCCCTAACTCTCTTTGTATCAGATGGCCATAAAACATAGGAGTAAAACTAGACCATTCATGGCTGCTCTGATCATAGAGTCATAGAGGTGTACAGCACGGAAACAGGCCCTTCAGTCCAACTTGTCCATGCCGACCAGATATCCCAATCCAATCAAGTCCCATTTGACAGCACTTGGCCCATATCCCTCCAAACTCTTCCTATTCATATACCCATCCAGATGCCTTTTAAATGTTGCAATTGTACAAGCCTCCACCACTTCCTCTGGCAGCTCATTCCATACACGTACCACCCTCTGCGTGAAAAAGTTGCTTTTAGATCCTTTTATATATTTATCCTCTTACCCTAGTTCTGAACTCCCCCACCCCAGGGAAAAGACTTTGTCTATTTATCCTATCCAGGCCCCTCATGATTTTATAAACCTCTGTAAAGGTCACCCCTCAGCCTCCGACGCTCCAGGGAAAACAGCCCCAGTCTATTCACTCTCTCCCTATAGCTCAAATCCTCCAAGCCTGGCAACACACTTGTAAATCTTTTCTGAACCCTTTTGAATTTCATAACATCCTTCTGATCGGAAGGAGACCAGAATTGCATGCAATATTCCAAGAGAAGCCTAACCAATGTCCTGTACAGCCACAACATGACCTCCCCCAACTCATGTACTCAATACTCTGACCAATAAAAGGAAGCATACCAAACGCTGCTTTCACTACCACTTTTCTTAAACAGTGGCACCACGTTAGCCAACCTCCAGTCTTCTGGCACCTTACCTGTGACTATCAATGATATAAATATCTCAGCAAGAGGCCCAGCAATCACTTCCCTAGCTTCCCACAGAGTTCTAGGATACACCTGCTCAGGTCCTGGGGATTTATCCACTTTTATGTTTTTTAAGACATCCAGCACTTCCTCCTCTGTAATATGGATGTTTTTCAAGATGTCACCATCTATTTCCCCACAGTCTATATCTTCCCAAGTTCTTCTCCACAGTAATCCTCAGCTCCATTTCCCTGCTTTTCCACATCACCCTCAATTCCCTTACTGAATAAAAGTCAGCCTTATCTCATCCTTAAATATACTTTAATGACCCAGCCTTGACAATCCTGTAGTAAAGACTTTCCCAGAGTCACCACCCTTTTGAGAGAAGAAATTTCTCCTCATCTTGGAATGAAACATGCGACTCCTTATTCTGAGATGATGTCCTGTGGTCCGAGACTCTCTCTCTCTCTTGTTCAGGCATAAGGACTCCCAAATCCATCTGTTCTGTAATTTTCTGCAGTCTGTTTCCACTTAAAAATACTCAGCTCTTCTATCCTTCCTGCCAAAGTGCATAATCTCACACCGTCCCCTCATTATATTCCATCTATCAAGATTTAACCCGGTCACATAACCACCAGTCTATATCCCTCAGTGGACTCTGTCATCCTCACCATTTGCCTTCTTGCCTATTTTGTTTCATGACCCCATCTGAAAAATATCATAACATAATATAGCATGGTGGGCCAAAGGGCCCATTCCTGAGCTGTACAGTTCAACATTCTATGTCTTCGGAGACATTGATGTAACTTGTGGAAGTTAAGGGCCTAGCACAGACCCCTGTGAACGACACTCATCACATCCTGCTGATCTGGACAATGCCATTATGTATAATCTGTTTACTGCCAGCTGGCCAACCCCTATTCATACCCCCCTCCACCATGCGTTTATATTTTGGGCAATAACTTTTTACGGTGAAACCTTGTCAAATGTCTTCAGGAATCCAGTACATTACATCAACAGGCTCCTCTTTATTCTCAACGCATCACAAATGAGGAGGAATTTCTGAGGAAGAACTTACTGAGTTGTGGATCCTTCAGCCAATGGTGCAGCAGGCATGAGGGGCTGAATAAGACCCAAGATATAGAAGCAGAGTTAGGCCATTTGGCCCTTCAGGACTGCTCCACCATTCCATCATGGCTGATATGTTTCTTAGCCCCATACTCCTGCCTTCTCCCCGTAACCCTTGATTCACTCTCTCATCAAAAAGCTATCATGGTCTGATACTCAATAGCTTGGCCTTCGCAGCCCCCTGTAGCAATGAGTTCCACAGATTCTCTACTCTCCAAAAGATGAAATTCCCCCTCATCTCAGTTCTAAAGGGTCATCCCTTCTCTCTGAGGCTGGGCCCTTGGGTCCTAGTTTCTCCTACTGCTGGAAACATCTTCTCCACATCCAGTCTATGCAGTCCTCTCAGGAGTATGCTGTCCATCCTCTCGAACCAACTATTCCATTCACTAGGATCATGGCTGATGCAACATTCCTCTCTTCCGCTTTTCTCCATTCTCCCAATGATCAAAAACCAATCTATCTCCATCTTAAATATGTACAAGAACTCTGATCTCACAGTTTCCTGTGGCAAGGATTTCAAAAGACTCACAGCCCTCTCGTAACCCAAACTTCCAGGGCCAATGGGCTCCAATGTTTGGCAGGCCTCCTCCTATCCAGCTGCAAAACCAGGGACTACACAAAGATGTAACAGGTTGGACAAAAAGAAGAAACTTATTGACGACACTTTGAGGACATAGATAACATTGCAGTGTACATGAAATATCACATTAGTATAAGTTCCAAAGGATAAAAGAGAAGTACAGACAGGAACAGGCCCTTTGGCCCCTCAAACCTGTGCTGATCACCATGCCCTAACTAATCTAAGAAACAAACCTTCTGCCTTTATTCGGTCTGTATCCCTCTATTTCCTCCCTATTCATGTAACTATCCAGATGCCTCTTAAATGTTGCCAATGTGCCTGCTTCCACCACCTCTTCTGGCAGTGTGTTCCAGGCTCCTACCACTCGCTGTGTGAAAAACTTCACCTCCACCCCCCCACCCCCATCTTGAACCTGTGCCCGCTTGTAATTGAAACTTCAACCCTGGGAAAAAGCCTCTGGCTATCCACCCTAACTATGCCTCTCATAATTTTGTAGACCCCTATCAGGTCTCCTCTCAGCCACCCTCTTACCTCGAACCAATGCCCCCCATACCAGGCAACATCCCAATGAACCTTCTCTGCACTGTCTCCAAAGCTTTCACGTCCTTCTGGTAATGTGATGACCAAAACTGCACACGATACTCCAAATGCGGCCTAACAAGAGTTTTATATAGCTGCAAAGTGATTTGCCAACTCTGCACTCCATGCCCCGGACGATGAAGGCAAGTATACCATATGCCTCCTTAATCACCTCGGCCACTTGTGTTGCCACTTTTCGGGAGCTGTGGACCTGCACGCCCAGATCCATCTGTATGTTAAGATTTCTAAGGGTTCTGCCGTTTACAGTATAATTCATACCTAAATTTGATCCTCCAAAATGCATCATCTCGTATTTGGCTGGATTAAACTCCATCTGCCATTTCTATGCCCAAGTCACCAATCTATATCCTGTTGTATCCTTTCACAATTGTCAGCATTATCAGCAACTCTACCAATCTTCGTGTCATCTGCAAACTTACTGATCAGAGCACTCACAATTTCCTCCAGGTCATTTATATATACTACGAGAAACAGAGGAACCGAAGATTGATGTTTGGAACACCACTCGTTACTAGTCTCCAATCTGAAAAACACCTTTCCACTACTACCCTCTATGTTCTATCACCAAGCCAGGTTTGTAACCATCTAACCAGCCCACCCCGAAATCCCATGTGATTTTAGATTTTGTACCAATCTGCCATGTGGGGCTTTATCAAATACTAATGTTCATAAAAACTACATCCACAGCCCTTCCCTCAAATTATTGTTGTCACCTCTTCAAAGAATTCAATCAGGTTAGTGAGACATGGCCTTCACAGTACTAAACCATGCTGCCTGTCACTTCCAAATGTGTATATATCTTGCCCCTCAGTATTTTCTCCTAGAGCTTCCCCACCACACATGACAGGCTCACCTGCCTATAATATCCTGGATTATTCCTGCTTCCTTTCTTAAACAAGGGAACAACATTGGCTAATCTCCAGACTTCTGGAACCTCGCTTGTGGTCAAAGAAGATGTGAAGATATCTGCTAATGCCCCAGCTATTTCTTCCCTTGCCTCTCTCAGTAACCGGGAATAGAAATCATTTGGCCCTGGGGACTTGTCTACCTTAATGCAATTTAGGATACCCAAAAATTCCTCCTTCAATATGTTGACATTCTCTAGAGTATTCACAAACTCATCCCTCACCTCAGCATCAGTCATGTCCTTCTCCTTGATGAATGCCAATACAAAGTGCTCATTAAGGATCTCTCCCACTTCTTGTGGCTCCACGCATAACTTCCCTTCTTTGTCCTTGTGTCGCCCCTTTTTTTCTAAAAGCTGTTCCTTGGCTCAAGGAGACTCTGTCCTTGATGTTTTTTTAGAGCGGGGCAATAAACTGGGCCGGACTCCGATCAGTCTGGTTTGGTACAGAGATGAAAAGGATTTTGAGAGGCCTTTTTGTTTATATCTAAACAGATGAGACCTCAGGCCAAAGTGGTCATGTTTTAGAAGTGACCCGGTATAATGAAAAGGGAGTGGTCAGCTCTTTAGCTGAGCTGAGCAGTTTTAGTTCAGTCTTGAACTGGGAAGTTCAACAGGGAGCTGTGTGGAAACTCTCTCTCACTTTTCTGCCCTTCAACTCCAACCTGCAAGCATGTGTTCCATTTATACTGGTTTTTAAAGTGAGTTTGCTTATTGGGACTGTTGTGTATATTCGGAACAGCATAATTAAGTCTAGTTGGATAGGTTGAGTTCTGTAGGGATTCTTTATTCAGTTCTTTGTGTTTCGTTGTGTAATTTTGTGAATAAATTCTTGTCTGTTTTAAAATCTCATAGTCAACCTAGCTATCTTACTCTGGGTAATTTTCACTGTACACTTACTGAAACAAACTGCAAAGTTATGGTCTACGGCGGCCTGCTTAACAATGTTTTGAGTGGTCTGGCCTTGTCCATAACACTTGAGTGGGCCTATTCTTTCCCTTGCTACCCTCCTTCTTCTAATATATGAATAAAAATGGGGTTCTCCTTGACCTTGTTTGATAAAGACATTTCATAGTGTCTTTTAGTCTTCCTAATTCTGTATTTAAGTTCCTTCCTAATTTCTCTTTACTCCTCAAGGGCTTCATTAGTTTGTAACTGCCTAAACCTATCATATGCTTCCCTTATCCTTTTGACTAAGCTTACAATTTCCCTTGTCATCCATGGTTCCTGAATCGTGCCATTCCTATCCTTCAGTTTTGCTGGGACATGCATGTCCTGCACTTTAATCAACTGGTCTTTAAGAGCCTCCCACATGTGAAACATAGATTAGCCCTCAAATAACTGCTCCCAGTCCATGTTCCCCAATTCTTGTCAAATTTGGATGTAATTGGCCCTTGCCCAATTAAGCATCCTCACCTGAGGGCAACTCTTGTCCTTGTCCATGACTATTCAAAATCTTATGGAGTTATGGTTACTAAGTCCAAAATTCTCTCCTCGTGAAACACTGATCACCTGTCCTGGCTCATTCCCTAATTCCAAGTCTAGTGTGGTCCCCGCTCTGGTTGGATTGTCAATGTATTTGTCTCACTTTTGTTCTATTCATTCACAGGATGAGGTGCCAGTGGTTAAGCCAGCATTTATTGCCTATTCCTAATCACCCAGAGATCATTTGAGAGTCAACCACATTGCTGTGGGTCTGGAGTCACATGTAGGCCAGACCAAGTAAGGATGGCAGTTTCCTTCCCTAAAGGACATTAGTGAACCAGATGGCTTTTTTTTTTCTGACAACGGATAACAGATTCATGGTCATCGTTAAGACTCTTAATTCCAGATTTTTATTAAATTCGAATTCTACCATCTGCCGTGGCAGGATTCAAATCCAGGTCCCCAGAAAATTACCAAGGTCTCTGGATTAACAGTCCAGCGATAATACCGCTTGTCCATTGCCTCCCCTACATCTTATACATAGGGGACCCTTGACTTATATCTGCTAGTCTATGGAGCCGCAATTGTAAATGTGCCAGCATAAGTTCATGTCCACATATGCTTTACCACGGATCGATGTCTGTGTTGACAGCTTGCTGTTGCATTTAGGAAAAAAAAGGAATAAGATGTATAAAGGCAATGGGTCCCACTGATACCATTGTTCCTCATCCTACAAGCTATCGATTGTGACCCTAGTTTCTGTGTCACAGAAGCAGCCAATGATGTCTGAGGCAGGGAGGTGTACAGCAAACAGAGAGTGAATGCGTTCACTCTCTAGCCCCTAGGATCACTAGGGGCTAGAAAGCCACAGCTGTGTCCCGTACTGTGCCTGAATCTGTGTGTAATGTTGTTTCCCTGGAAAGGGTTTCACATCAGACCCTCCATCACAGAGCAAGATACTTACCCCAGCCACTCTGAGCATGGTCACAGCCATCATTTTCTCCATTGCATACTTTGAATTTCCAATGTGATGGAAGGTTCCAGAGAGTGCTTCATGGCTTGTGGCTTGGAATGTGCTCCTGTCAGTGAAACCCTGAACATCCAACCTCTTTCTTGAGATCCATTTCTGTGAACCCCTTAGGCTTTACACTTCCTAGGTCTCCACCCAAACCATCAACATAAGCCGGCAACTGCCCACTTGCCCCTAGTACCCCACACAGCCCCTGGCTTAGGATGTGACCATGCCAGGAATGGTCAAACACTGTCTCTCCACTTTCCAGCCTCCCGCTGAAGCAGAGCTACCCCAGAGAATACAAGAACCATCCTCTCATCCTTCAACCCCATCCATTCTGTTTTTAGTTCCCCCCCCTCACCCCCCCCCCCCCCTCACCCCCCCACCTCCCACCACCCATCTTTAAAGATCCTGGTGCCTCCCTTTATAATTGTCTTTCCCTTCTCCTGATAAAGGGCTTTTGCCCGAAACATCAATTATCCTGCTCGTTGGACGCTGCCTGACCTCCTTTTCCAGCATCACACTCTCGACTCTTTCCCTTCTCCCAGCCTGCAGCCCTAATCCTGAAGAATAGGTTCCTTAGTCTCCCTCCTGTAGTAGCTACCACCTTTTATCCAACTAAATCCCCTTTCTTCTACGTTTCTGTCGATGAACCTGATTCATTGACTGTGTCCCATCTCTTGAGGAACCTTCAATGGCTCTGCATGAGTGCCCAGGTCCCTGACTGATAATTGTACATCTTACTGACTGCATTATCCTTATCATTGGACTATCCAACATTGAGCTACAGAATCAATCATGACTTTGGACTGCAAGGACACAGACTGCGAACATCTTGAATGGATATTTGACCGTGGCCAGTGCCTTGGGCTGCTACTGGAGGTTATCCTTGATTAGTTGTGTCAGGACCCCTTGACAGGACCCCCCATGGACTTATAGAGTCAGAGATGTACAGCACAGAAACAGACCCTTCGGTCCAACCCATCCATGCCAGCCAGATATTCCAACCCAATCTAGTCCCACCTGCTAGCACCCAGCCCATATCCCTCCAAACCCTTCCTATTCATATACCCATCCAAATGCCTTTTAAATGTTGCAATTGGACCAGCCTCCACCACTTCCTCTGACAGCTCATTCCATACGCGTACCACCCTCTGCGTGAAAAAGTTGCCCCTTAGGTCTCTTTTATATCTTTCCACTCTCACCCTAAACCTATGCCCTCTAGTTCTGGACTCCCTGACCCCAGGGAAAAGACTTTGTCTATTTACCCTATCCATGCCCCTCATGATTTTGTAAACCTCTATAAGGTCACCCCTCAGCCTCCGATGCTCCAGGGAAAACCTAGTCAACCTCTCCCTATAGCTCAAATCCTCTAACCCTGGAAATGTGCTTGTAAATCTTTTCTGAATCCTTTCAGGTCTCTGAGCCCTGACTGCCTGCTTCCTGCACATGCAGTGTTTGCTGTGGAAGCTGCCAGCACATGGTATACGTGTACGTTTGATGTAACACCAAGATATACACCACCTCAACTGAAGACTGCTGAGCTGCCTGGTCATGTGACTATCCTGAAGAAGGGCTTATGCCCAAAACGTCGATTCTCCTGTTCCCTGGATGCTGCCTGACCTGCTGCGCTTTTCCAGCAACACATTTCCAGCATGTGACTATGCAGATTGGCATGGGAATGCAAGGCAGGAATAGTGTGAGTATACAGGTCAGTTCTAAGTGAGTGACCATAAGGACAGCAAGTGAGCAGTCCTGAGGTGGGCTAGGTGCCTGTCCCTGTGCATAAAGTATCTTTGCAGCAGCCTTTTGATGTTAGATGCTGATGTGCCCTACAATGCAAGTCTGTTCTTCTTGAGTGACCTGTAAATGGATCAGAGAAGTGGGATGATGATCAAGAAGGATTGGCAAGTATTCATGCCAGTGTCTATGGAGAAGGGGTGTATGTGGCTGGTGCCCATGGATCATGCCCTGAGATGCTGTTTCTTGCCAAGTTCCTCGCAGCCAGTGGTGAGCTGAAGTCACCAGGTACTCGCTGTGACTTCCAAGCCAAGAATTCTCAATGTCCAAATTTTTCAATGTGTTTGGTTAAGTATGGATTGAATAGCAATTAGGCAGGTTGATAAGGTATTTAGCATGCTATAAATCTCCTTAATTAGCAACTCACCACTGTCCATTGAGAAAGTCATCTCACCACTCAGCAATGCATAAAAGATGTAGTGAGTTGATCCCAATGGCATATGGACCTCACTGAACTTCGCCAATTCTACCACAAAGCCTGCCATAGCATCACTCAGGGCCCTGTAAGATTCTGCCCTTTAATGTTTGAAATTCTCCAGTTCTCTGGCATCACCCCGGAGTTTAAGGAAGACTGGATGATGTGGCCAGTGTCTGTGTAACTTCCACTCTCATGTTCTTTATGGCCCTTGGATACATCCCGCTCGGTCTCAATGCCTTTTCAACTTTAAGTACAGTCTATTCGATATCTCATCACAATTATTTCTAAAGCCTGCTATCAACTAAGCTTCCTCCTCTGTCAGAGTCAAAAGGTGTGGCACTGGAAAAGCACAGCAGGTCAGGCAGCATCTGAGGAGCAGGAGAATTGATGTTTCAAGCATAAGCCTTCATCAAGAAAGTCCTGAAGAAGGGCTTATGTCCGAAATGTCGATTCTCCTGCTCCTCGGATGCTGCCTGACCTGCTGTGCTTTTCCAGTGTAACACTTTTCGACTCTGATCTCCAGCATCTGCAGTTCTCACTTTCTCTTTCCTCTACTATCACCATGGCCTCTTAGGTAAAGACAGACGCAAACAAAAACCAAAGAACACCCATATCCTGTCTTCATGTGCAAAGACCTTTCTCTGGACACCAATCAGCCACACGCTGATTTTACCTCATTTTTTACTTTTCATTTGCAAATTGAAGACTTTTGGATTTCTGTTTTCTGTTAGCAGACAGTTCATTTTAGTGTGGAAACAGGCCCCTCGGCCCAACAAGTCCACACCAACCCTCTGAAGAGTAACCCACTCAGACCCATTCCCCTACCCTATTATCCTATATTTTCTCCTAACTAATAGACAATAGGTGTAGGAGTAGGCCATTCTGCCCTACGAGCCTGCATCACCATTCATTATGATCATGGCTGATCATTCCTAATCAGTATCCTGTTCCTGCCTTATCTCCATAACCCTTGATTCCACTATCCTTGAGAGCTCTATCACTACTCTTTGTTTCCTGTCAGCCAACCAATTTTCAATCCAAGTCAGTACTTTGCCCCCAATACCATGCACCCTAATTTTGCTCACTAACCTCCTATGTGGGATTTTATCAAAGGCTTTCTGAAAGTCCAGGTACACTACATACATTGGACCTCCCTTGTCCTTCTTCAGAGTTACATCCTCAAAAAATTCCAGAAGATTAGTCAAGCATGATTTCCCCTTCATAAATCCATGCTGACTCTGACCTATCCTGTTACTGCTATCCAGATGTGTCGTAATTTCATCCTTTATAATTGTGCACCTATCCTACACATCCCTGAACACAATGGGCAATTTAGCACAGCCAATTCACCTAACCTGCACATCTTTGGACTGTGGGAGGAAACTGGAACACTCAGAGGAAACCCAGAAAAAACACGCAGACAGGGGAGAATGTGCAAACTCCACACAGTTGCCCGAAGCTGGAATCGAACCCGGGTCCCTGGTGCTGTGAGGCACCACAGTCTCCCACTCTCTCCCTACTCTCCACTCCCCCACCCCCACCCCCACCCCCACCCCAAGGTCCAACTCATTCTCGAAAATATTCAATACTTTGGCCTCAGTTACTTTCTGTGGCAGAGAATTCCACAGCCTCATCAACGTCTGGGTGAAGACTACTCGCTATCCTTAGACTGTGTGACACCTGATTCTGGACTCCCCAGTCAGCACTTTCCAAGTGAGTTCTGACAACACTATACCCAACAGTTTCCCTTGATCATGCATTACTGGCTTGAGACAGCTTCCCAACCTACTATCCTGCCTTCTCACTGGCTGTGATGGGACTGCCTCCTAGAACATATAATTCTCTCATGGGAGAGTCTAGGACCAGAGGGCATAGTCTCAAATCAAACAGGCATCTATTAAGATTAGATTATATTAGATTCCCTATAGTGTGAAAACAGGTCCTTTGGCCCAACTAGTCCACACCAACCCTCCAAAGAGTAACCCACACAGACCCGTTTCCCCCTGACTAATGCACCTAACAGTATGGGCAATCCCAGAGTGCTGAACGAAATGGCAACAGTTATAGTTAATGCATTAGTGGTAATTTACCAAAATTCATTGGATTCCGGGCAGCTCCCAGCAGACTGGAAGATAGTGAATGTCACGCTGCTGTTTAAGAAGGGTGTAGGCAAAAGGCAGGTAACTATAGGCCAATTAGTTTAAAATCTGTAGTCGGGGAAATGCTGGAGGCCATCATTAAAGAAGAAATGGTGAGACATCTGGATGGAAAGGGTTCCATCAGGCAGACACACCATGGATTCAGGAAAGGAAGGTTATGTTTGACAAAGGTACTGGAGTTCTTTGAGGAAGTAACAAGCGCGGTGGATGGAGGGGAACAAGTGGATGTTGTATACTTGGAATTCCAGAAGGCACACAATGAGTTGCTGCGTTAAAAACTCATCCATAAGATAAGGACGCATGGAATTGTGGCGAATATACTAACATGAATAGAGGACTGGCTAACCAACAGAAAGCAGAGGGTTGGGATTAATGGGTGTTCCCCTGGTTGGAGATCAGTGGTGAGTGGGGTGCTGCAGGGGTCGGTGTTGGGTCCGCAACTGTTCATGACTTATATAAATGATTTGGAAGAGGAGACAGAGTGTATCCAAGTTCACTGATGACACTAAATTGAGTGGAAAGGCAAACTGTGCAGAGGATGTGGAGGGTCTGCAAAGACATTAGACAGGTTAGTGAGTGGGCAAGGGTCTGGCAGATGGAGTAGAATGTTGGTAAATGTGAGGGCATCCTCTTTGGAAGTAAAAGTAGTAGGTCAGAGCATTATTTAAATGGTGAAAGATTGCAGCATGCTGTTGTGCAGCAGGACTTGGGAATGCTCATAGATGAAACACTAAAAGTTGATTTGCAGATGCAACAGGTAATCAGAAAGGTAAGGGAATATTGACTTTCACTGCTAGAGGGATTGAATTTCAGATCAGGGAGGTTCTGCTGCAAATGTACGAGGTGTTGGAGGCTGCACCTGGCGTATTGGGCCCAGTTATGGTCTCCTTACTTGAGGAAGGATATACTGGCTTTGGAGGTCGTGCAGAGGAGGGTCACCGGATTGATTCCAGACATGAGGGGGTTACCCCATGAGGGGAGGTTGAGCTGCCTGGGACTGTACTCACTAGAACTTTGACGAATGAGAGGGGATCTTATAGAAACATATAAAATTATGAAAGGGACAGATAAGATAGAGGCAGGCAAGTTGTTTCCACTGGCGGGTGACACTAGGATGAGGGGACATGGCTTCAAGATGAGGGGGAGTAGACTTAGAACAGAGATGAGGAGGAACTGCTTTTCCGAGACTGTAATGAATTTATGGAATTCTCTGCCCGAGGAAGTAGTAGAGACAGCTCCATTAAATATATTCAAGACCGAGTTAGATAGGTTTTTGCATGGTAGAGGAATTAAGGGTTATGGGATAATGCAGATATGTGGAGCTGAGATGATGGACAGATCAGCCATGAGCTTAATGAATGGTGGAACAGGCTCGACGGGCCAAATGGCCTACTCCTGCCTCTATTACTATGAAACTATGTCTCATTTGCTCTTAATCTTAAAAATCTCCACTTGCAATTTATTCATCTAGATAGCACATTTGTTTGAAGTGTTAATTGCAATGAAATTAAAAGAATGTGGCATGTTGATACTCTGGGACATGTGGATATTAATGAGGAAGACATGTTGAGGGTCTTGAAGACCATTAAAGCAGATTAATCCCCAGGGCCTCATGGGATCCAAGCTAGGATACTCAGGAAGGAAAGGAAGGAGAAAGGACTTGGCAGATATCTTTATATCCTCTTTTGCCACAGGTGAAGTCCCGCAAGAAAGGAGAATAGCCAATGTTGTTCCTTTGTTGAAGGGGAACAGAGATAATCCATGAAATTAAATGCCAGGGATAGGGAAATGATTGGAAAAGATTCTGAGGGACAGGATTTATTTGTACTTTGAAAAGAATGGATTTATTAGGGATAGTCAGCATGGCTTTGTGTAAGGGAAGTCCTGTCTCACAAATTTAACTGCGTCTTTTTGAGGAAGCAATGAAGATGTGGTTCAATGCGGGGGCAGCCAGCTGTCGGAGCTGGGCTGGTCTGCTGCAGACAGCCCTTGTTCAGAGACAGTGATGTTTGACTTTGTTTCTTGTCTTCCAGACCTATGGTCATACTGTGTATCGCTGTAATGCTGCTTCTTTTCTTCATTTCTCTATAAGAAAGGGATGATCACCTTATTGGGATTGTATTATAGACCCCCCAATTGTCAGAGGGAAATTGAGAAACAAACTTGCAAGGATATCTCAGCTATCTGTAAGAATAATAGGGTAGTTATGGTAGGGGATTTTAACTTTCCAAACATAGACTGGGACTGCCATAGTGTTAAAGGTTTAGATGGAGAGGAATTTCTTAAATGCGTACAAGACAATTTTCTGATTCAGTCTGTGGATGTACCTACTAGAGAAGGCGCAAAACGTGACCAACTCTTGGGAAATAAGGCAGGGCAGGTGACTGAGGTGTCAGTGGGGGAGCACTTTTGGGCCAGCGACCATAATTCTATACGTTTTAAAATAGTGATGGAAATGGAAAAGGATAGACCAGATCTAAAAGTTGAAGTTCTAAATTGGAGAAAGGCCAATTTTGACGGGATTAGGCAAGAACTTTCAAAAGCTGATTGGAGGCAGATGTTCGCAGGTAAAGGGACGGCTGGAAAATGGGAAGCCATCAGAAATGTGATAAAGAGAGTCCAGAGAAAGTATATTCCTGTCAGAGTGAAAGGGAAGGCTGGTAGATATAGGGAATGCTGGATGACTAAAGAAATTGAGGATTTGGTTAAGAAAAAGAAGGAAGCATATATCAGGTATAGACAGGAGAGATTGGGTGAATCCTTAGAAGAGTATAAAGAAAGTAGGAGTATACTTAAGAGGGAAATCAGGAGGGCAAAACGGGGACATGAGATAGCTTTGGCAAATAGAATTAAGGAGAATCCAAGGAGTTTTTACAAATATATTAAGGACAAAAGGGTAACTAGGGAGAGAATAGGGCCCCTCAAAGATCAGCAAAGCGGCCTTTGTGTGGAGCCACAGAAAATGGGGGAGATACTAAATGAATATTTTGCATCAGTATTTACTGTGGAAAAGGATATGGAAGATATAGACTGTAGGGAAATAGATGGTGACATCTTGCAAAATGACCAGATTACAGAGGAGGAAGTGCTGGATGTCTTAAAACGGTTAAAGGTGGATAAATCCACAGGACCTGATCAGGTG
>NC_057716.1:109237727-109263770 GCF_004010195.1 Chiloscyllium plagiosum
TCATTTACATAAATGATTTGGATGTGAGCATAAGAGGTACAGTTAGTAAGTTTGCAGATGACACCAAAATTGGAGGTGTAGTGGACAGCGAAGAGGGTTATTTCAGATTACAACAGGATCTGGACCAGATGGGCCAATGGGCTGAGAAGTGGCAGATGGAGTTTAATTCAGATAAATGTGAGATACTGCATTTTGGGAAAGCAAATCTTAGCAGGACTTATACACTTAATGGTAAGGTCCTAGGAAGTGTTGCTGAACAAAGAGACCTTGGAGTGCAGATTCATAGCTCCTTGAAAGTGGAGTCGCAGGTAGATAGGATAGTGAAGGCGGCATTTGGTATGCTTTCCTTTATTGGTCAGAGTATTGAGTACAGGAGTTGGGAGGTCATGTTGTGGCTGTACAGGACATTGTTTAGGCCACTGTTGGAAGATTGTGTGCAATTCTGGTCTCCTTCCTATCGGAAAGATGTTGTGAAACTTGAAAGGGTTCAGAAAAGATTTACAAGGATGTTGCCAGGGTTGGAGGATCTGAGCTGACACTGTGTATTGGTGACATTGTTATACTGTAACTAATCTGTACCTGAAGAAGCTGTGCCAAGGTACCTTTGTACATCGGATGGTTCTGTAAGTGGTGACTTATAAACTTTTCACTGTATGCATTTGATTACATGTGACAATAAAGCTAATTTAATTCAATTCAAGTTGGATGATTTATGAGGATAGGCAGTGAATGTTGTCTACATGGGCTTTACTAAAGATTTGACAAGGTTCCTATTGGTGGGCTGGTCCAGAAGATTGAGTCACATGGAAACTACAGTGAATTAAGTTGGATACAAAACTGGCTTGATCATAGAACACACAAGGTCGTTGTGAAGGAGCGTATTCCTGACAGGAGGTCTGTGATCAGGTGTTCCTCAGGGATCAGTGCTCAGACCTCTGACTGATTAGTAAGTTTCAGACAAAACCAAAATTGGTAGAGTTCTGGATAGTGAGGAAGGTTGGCAAAGGATACAGCAGGATATAGACCAGTTAGAAAGTTGGGCAGAGAAATGTCAGATGGAGTTTAATCTGGACAAGTGTGAGGTGATGCATTTTGGTAGGTCAAAACACAAAAGTATATTTGAAAGTGGCCACACAAGTGGATAAGGTGGTGAAGAAGGTGCCATGGCATACTTGCTTTCATCAGTCAGGGCACTGAGTATAAAAGATGGCAAGTCATGTTGCAGCTTTATAAACCTTTAGTTAGGTCACATTTGGAGCATTGTGCGCAGTTCCAGTCGTCACACTATAGGAAGGAGGTGGAGACTTTGGAGAGGGTGCAATGGAGGTTTACCAGGATGTTGCCTTGATTCATATGTATTAGTGATAAAGAGAATTTGTTTTCGCTAGAACATCAGAGGTTGACGGGTGACCTGATAGAAGTGTATAAAATTATGAGAGGCACTGAAAGAATGAAAATCAGAGACATTTTTCATCCCCCCAAAAATGGATATGTGAAATATTAGGGCTCATAGGTTTAAGATTAAAGGAGATGTGTGAGGCAAGTGTTTTTTACACAGAGGGTAGTAGGAGCCTGGAACACGCTGTCAGGGAAGTGGTTAAAGCAGATAAAATAGCAACGCTTATGAGGTATTCAGACAAACACCATGAAAAGGCAGGGAATAGAGGGATACAGACCATGCACAGGCAAAAGGGTTTAGGTTAGAATGGTGTCATAGTTGGCATAGACATAGTGGGCTGAAGGGCCTGTTCCTGTGCTGTACTTTTCTGTGTTCTGTGAATACACCTTGACCTGATCCATGTTTGGAACCTTCTTAATTCATCTTTTATTACAGTACCTCAGTTGAAGTAGCAGGGATTCTGTGGTACAGTGGGTAGCATCCAGACTTCTGTGCCTAGGTTCGAATCCCTCCCAATGGCCACACAAAGTGTGGTGCTAAATGGTGCTAAAGAGGATTACCAACCTCTAAATCCTGCCTATAGACCTGCAGCAGGGGTAAGTTTGGGAAAGCTGCCGGGTGGGAAGACCTATGTGGTAGCTGCAGAGCAAAAGCCTTCCCTTGCCCAGCTTCACTTCCATGAACAAGCATCATCCTTCTCCCAGCAGAACCCACACAGACACTCTCAATCCAGTTTAAACACGTCATTTCCCACCTCCAAATGTGAAACATAATGTTGAGGGGGTGAAGTGATATTGGGGGTTTGAGGGGTGAGGGGAGGGATGATGACCTTACCTGCTCTATGGTGAGGGGGGTGCTGATCTCCTCTCCTCGCAGAATAATCGATCGTTGGGTCAGCAACTCTGCCAGTTGGAAAGAATCCAAACCCAACAAATCACTGACATTGCTGAGCACTGTGAGTGATAGAGGAAGAGGGATAGAGAGAGAGAGAGAGAGAGAGAGAGAGAGAGAGAGAGAGAGAGAAAGATTGAATGATTAACATTACTGAGGAGGGAAACAATTCTTTGTCTTGTTGCATGTATATCTTGTCTTTAAGACAGTTCATCTTTAAAAGATTCCAAGTACTCTGAATACAATGGCTCTGCCTCACAGTTACTCTGCTGTGGGTCTGCTGCTCAAACAGAAATCCATTAGTTTGCTGTAAATATGCTTTGTAACTTGTAATGTGCTTGACTGTTTTAAATAAACAGACCCATCCCTAACGAGTGAACGATTGTTAGAACATTGCTTATGAGATGGTGACCAGAGACAGATAACATGGTGCTCAAGAGGCTTCTCATGCTTGAACAATCAGAAAGCAAGTTAATCTAAAGATGGAACACAGGGTTGTCAGTCTTAAACCAAACATGAGATAACCCTCAATGTTTTTATTGAGTACAGCATTAAATAGTTTTGAAAACGTAGCTTGGTTGTAAGCAGACAGATCCCTATTCATGGCTAGTTTAGCTCATAAGAGACCGATAAGTGATTGGGGTTTTTACCAGATATATAGCAAGCATGAAAAGGTCAAAGGTGTTTTGCTAGAATGTCCACAAAATGCTCTAGTTTAAATTGGGACACAGCAAGCCTCCTAACATAATTTAAAATGGCTGAACAGTATTCAGAGCTTTACTTTGTAGATTCAGATATGCCTGATGCAGAAAACAAGCAATTAAGACTTGCTTAGCAACTAGGAATGTAGGTATATACAGACTGCTAGGATTAACAGCTGAAGAGCTAAAATAAACCTAAAGCATATGGACCACATTAGATGACCCATTCAGGGTCAGCTTAACCTTCTGTATTCATGTCAATTATTTGATTGGTCAGATGGAATGCTAGAAAACAGCGCCGTTGAGTTAATGACTGCATTCACCGACATAGAAATTTCCATTAAAAATTGCTAGATTAACCTACAGAAAGCTACTGAAGGATGGACGTAAATACTAAGCAATCCTTGCAGGCCTTGAGTGCATATGTGATGGTTAACACTAGCACTGAAGCATCTGGACACAGCAAGACAAACAAAAGGTTCGGCCTCTTTCTTACAAGGAAATCTTGCAGTGTAGGTGGGAAAAAAGACCTTTGGCAGAGGCAGTGCACAAGAAGAAAAGCTGATGCAGCTACAAAGAGCCATGCACTGACTTAAACAGACCACACACCATAGCATCTTCAAACTACAATAAAGACCATCTGATATCCTACCAGCGGCATGGACATGAAGCAATTTCCAAACCAGAATCTAACAATGAGATAAAGAGTGATAAATTTAGGTTCCACACTTCAATCTCATGGAAAACATCAATGTTTGCAAACTTTCAAAATATTTATCCTCGAGAAACTGGTTCACGATTGGCTAGGATTGACACAGGGACAATATACTTTTTTTATTCATTGGGTGTAGGCATGACTAGCTCGGACAGCAGTTACTCATCTCAAATCACTCAAGGAAGTTAAGTCAGGAGAAAGTGAGGACTTCAGGTGCTGGAGATCAGAGCTGAAAATGTGTTGCTGGAAAAGCGCAGCAGGTCAGGCAGCATCCAAGGAGCAGGAGAATCGACGTTTTGGGCATGAGCGTGAAGAAGGGCTCATGCCTGAAACATCGATTCTACTGCTCCTTGAAGTCAACAGTCAGCCTAATTGCTGTGAGACTGGAATCACATTTAGATCAGACCAGGTGTGGAGGGCAGATTTCTTCCCTAAAAGAACATTACTGAACCAGATGGGTTTTTTCAACAATCCATAATGGATTCATGATCATCATTAGACTTTTAATTCCAGATTTCTTTTATATAATTCAAATTCCACTATCTGACATGGCAGTATTTGAACTGACATGTCCAGACTATCACCTGGGTCTCTGGATGAAGAGTCAAGTGATAATACCACAAGGTATTCACCTCCCCTACAAATCCTAAATAAATGTACCCAGCGATATGGGAGGCCATGACAAAGTCTAAGAATGTGAAACATTCATCCACTACGATTCATTAATTGCATGGGTAGGATCAACAATGCTGGAGTATCAGTACAATCAGTCCACCTGGATGTCCACAACATGGACACAAATGGACTTGTAATTAAAGGTATACCAACAATCCATGACCTCACAATCAAGAAGCCAAACATCAGAGACACAACAGAAAACTATTTAGTAGACACTTGTACTATACTAATATAATTAAAAACTAAAAAAACTGTTCAATTTCTGTTTAATTAATGAAGTTAAATCTCAGTTCCATGCTACAGTGAGAAAAAAATGAATGTTTAAAATGAAAAGGCTAAACAAATATCCCAGGATAAATCAAAACTTGGCAATACCATCTCTGAGATGATGAAATCTTTAAGGGATAGGTCTGTTTAGTTCTGAAAGATGCATGAAGCAATGGAAGAAAAGAAAAAAGAAGCAGTATTAGCTACAAGATCTGTATCATTAATGCAATGTAAAGATTGCTGGTATACAGGAGTACATACAACTCACGAGTAAACTGGATCAGGTTCAACAGGAACAGCTACAGAAACATCAGTTTGGGCTCTAAGCAATGCTGGGGGAAAAGACAGACCTACAAAAGCAGGTGGAGATGTGCAGTGCACATAACACGGAGCTGCAAATCACCCAGGGTACAGTACCCTTTCCAAATTAAACAGCAGCAATGATGCTGTAGTGAAAGAGCTGAAACAGGGTTTAGATTAAACTAAAATAACTAAAGCTGCAAATGGAAGAGGGCCAAGCATCGAGGAAAATAACTGGAAAAAAAGTTGGAGTACCTGTTTTAAGGTTAAGAAAAAGAAATTATACTGCATCAACAGAAGGCTAAGACTGATAAAATTAGAAGAATCCAGGGCAGAGAATCCAGAGAAATTTGTCTTTTCCTGGTCAGCAAGATGTAACCACAGGGCGCCACAGGGTTCAGTCCTCAGGCCACAACTATTTACAATCGATATTATTGACCTGGATGCAAAGATAGAATATTCTATGTCCAAATTTGCTTACATAAGATGGAGGAAGCAAGGATCCAGCACAGCTTTAGAGGATTACCGGCTTGCTAGAAAGGAGCTCAGAAATGGATTGAGGAGACCCAGCAAGGGGCACGAAAAAGTTTTGGCAAAAGCATTTTACTATTCGTGAGGAATAAGAGAATGATCAGGGAGAAGGTAGAGCCAGTCAGGGATAGCATAGAGAATTTGTGTGTGGAGTCGAAGCAGATAGGGATGCCCAAATGAGTTTTTTGCTTCAATTTTCACTAAGGAAAGGGACCTTGTTGTGAATGAGAACTTTGAGGAGCTGGGATACAGGCTTGACCAGATCAAGTTGATGTGCTGGAAATTTTGGAAAACATTAAGATTGATAAGCCCCCACGGCCAGACCAGATTTATCCTGGGCTGCTCCGGGAAGCTAAGCCGCTGGCGAAGATCTTTACCTCTTCACTCACCACAGGAGTCGTACCAGAGGATTGGAAGGAGGCGAATGTTGTTCCTCTTTTCAAGAAGGGTAATAGGGAAATCCCTGGCAATTACAGACCAGTCAGTCTTATGTTTGTGGTCAGAATTTGTTGGAAAGAATTCTGAGGGATAGGATTTATTTGGAAAAGCATAGCGTGATTAAAGGCAGTTCAGCATTGCTTTGTGAGGGGCAGGTCATGCCTCACAAATCTTATTGAGTTCTTTGAGGAGGTGACAAGACAGGTGGATGAAGGTCGAGCAGTGGATATGGAGTATATGGACTTCAGCAAGGCATTTGATAATGTTCCCCATGGTAGGCTCATTCATAAAGTCAGGAAGTATGGGATACAGGGAGATTTGGCTATCTGGCTGGCTGACAGAAGGCAGAGAATGGTTGGAGATAGAAAGTATTCTGCCTGGAGGTCAGTGTTGAGTGGGGTCCCGCAGGGCTCTGTTCTTGGGCCTCTGCTCTTTGTAGTTTTTATGAATGACTTGGATGAGGAGGTTGAGGGGTGGGTTAGTAAATTTGCAGATGACACAAAGATTGGAGGTGTCGTCGATAGTATAGAGGGCTACTGCAGGCTGCAGCGCGACGTATACAGGATGCAGAGCTGGGCTGACAAATGGCAGATGGAGTTCAACCTGGATAAATGTAAAGTGATGCATTTTGGAAGGTCGAACTTGAATGCTGAATATAGGATTAAAGACAGGATTCTTGGCAGTGTGGAGGAACAGAGGGATCTGGATGTGCAAGTGCATGGATCCCTCAAAGTTGCCACCCAAGTGGATAGGGTTGTTAAGAACGCATATGGTGTTTTGCCTTTTATTAACAGAGGGATCGAGTTTAAGAGCCACAAGGTTTTGCTACAGCTCTACAAGTCCCTGGTGAGACCACACTTGGAATATTGTGTCCATTCTGGTCATCCTACTATAGGAAAGATACAGAAGCTTTGGAGAGGGTGCAAAGAAGGTTTATCGGGATGCTGCCTAGACTAGAGGGCTGGTCTTAGGAAGAGAGGTTGACTATGCTTGGATTTTTCTCTCTGGAGAGAAGGAGGAAGAGAAGTGACCTGATCAATGTATATAAGATAATGAGAGGAATAGCCAGAGACTTTTCTTCAGGGCAGGATTGACTGGCATGAGGGGTTATAGTTTGAAGATATTAGGAGAAAAGTATAGAGGAAACGTCAGAGATAGGTTCTTTACGCAGAGAGTTGTGAATGCATGGAATGCGTTGCCAGTCGTGGTGGTGGAAGCAGAGACATTAGGGACATTTAAGCGACTGCTGGACATGCACATGGAAAGCAGTGAGCTGAGGGATGCATAGGTTAAGTTTTACATTAGGATTCATGCTCGGCACAACTTTGTGGGCCAAAGGGCCTGTTCTATGCCGTACGTTTCTATGTTCTATGCTCTAAATTTGCAGATGACACGAAAATAGGTGGGAAAGTAAGTTGCAATGAAGAAAAAATAAATTTACAAATAAATATGGATAGGTTAAGTGAATGGGCGAAAATTTGTCAGATGGAGTTTAATGTGGATAAGTGTGAGGATATCCATTTGGGGATACTAAAAATCGCAGGGATATAATGCTGATGTAATTGTACATGGCATTGCTGAGATCACATCTAGAATATTGCATATCATTTTGGTCCTTTACTAGAGGAAGATGTTATTGCATTGAAGGCAATTCAGAACAGGTTCACGAGATTAATTCTAGAAAGGAACTGTGCATCTTCTGAGGAGAGATTGATTATGTTAGGCCTATACGCTCAATATGCTCAAGGATGAGAGCAGATCGAATGGAGTTATATCAGATGTGAAAGGGGATTAACAAAGTAGATGTCGAAAGGATGTTTACCCTTGTAGGATAATCTAGAATAAGAGGTCATAGTTTTAGGACAAGGAGTAGCAGATTTAAAACAGAGATGAGATGGAATATCAGTGTCTTGATAGAATTGAGTGGAATTCTCTATCCCAGTAGATGCCAGGATGTTGTATAAATTTAAGGAGATGCCGGTGTTGGACTGGGGTGTACAAAGTTAAAAATCACACAACACCAGGTTATAGTCTCAAAATTGGAAGCTAGTGTGCTTCCAATTAAACCTGTTGGACTATAACCTGGAGTTGTGTGATTTTTAACTGTATAAATTTAAGGAGGACATACACAAATTAGTATGGGTTAGTAGATAATGGGGAGTGGACAGCAAAGTGGAGTGGAGACCAAGATAATATTAAATGTCAGATGTCAGAGCAGGATCGAGCAGGGTGGATGCCCTACTCCTGCTCTTAGTTCTTATGTTTAAACCAGAAACTTCAAAATGAGTTTGAAACTCTCAAAATTCAAAACGGTGATTGCCAAGAAGATCAGAACCACTCAAAACAGCCTGGAAAGTGAGGGAGTAGCTCATCTGGGGAAAATACTTGGCTGTGGAGCATCAGCATAAACAAATGGTGAAACAGTAACTGCATTCCCAAGAGAGGAAAAAAAACTACACACACAAGCAGAACAATAGACAGCATGACTGAGGGTAATCATCAACATCTTAATTCAAATTCAACATCACAAAATCTGGATATATCAGCAAATTATCTACTTACAATAGAGACTCAAAGGCTGACTTTTAATTGCAAATAGTTAAATGGTCTTAGAAAAGAGGGGATGTTTGTGTATTATATTATTCAGGGAATTTAACTTCAAAGACTCCATGTATACAATACTACAACTCTGCCTGACTGTTATTTGGTGGACCTGCAAGTTGCAATGTCTGCTTCATAACTTATGTGGGTTTTAGATAAACCAACAAACTGTGTAACCAATTGCCAACTTCTCCTATAAACACTTGACATTCACAATCCGTAACCCCCGACCTTACCTCCTTACAGTGCAAGCCCCCAGCCCAGCCTCCATGTACCTTCTTTGGTTGTTATCTGGGCACCTCCAGCAGTGATGAACTCAACATTTCCAAGCTGTAAAACTCCAGACAGCAACTTGAAAATATCATGGATCTCCTCACTGTCAAACTCCATGACCGAGAAAGCAGCCTGGAGAGGGGAAAACATTCATAATCAACAGCTTCAGCATTTCAAAGAGGATATTGCCTGTCACATTCATGTGAATTAGGAGCAGGAGTAGGACAATCAGACTCCTGCTCCTCTTAACATAGAACAGTACGGCACAGTACAGGCCTTCAGCCCTCAATGTTGTGGCAGCCTTCTATCCTAATTTAAGATCGAACTAACCTACAAACCCTTCATTGTTCTATTGTACAGTCCTGATCACCGCATTATAGGAAGCTTTGGAAAGGGTGCAGAGGAGATTTACTCGGATGCTGCCTGATATGGAGGGAAGGTCTTATGAGGAAAGGCTGAGGGACTTGAGACTGTTTTGTATGAGAATAAAAGGTTAAGAGGTGACTTAATTGAGACGTAGAAGACAATCAAAGGGTTAGGTCGGGTAGACAGTGAGAGCCTTGTTCCTCAGATGGTGATGGCTAGCACGAGGGAGATAGCTTTAAATTGAGGGGTGATGGATATAGGACAGATGTTAGAGGTAGTTTCTTTACTCAGAGAGTATTTGAGGCATAGAATGCCCCACCTGCAACAGTAGTAGACTCACCAACTTTAAGGGCATTTAAATGGGCATTGATTAAGCAGGGAGGAAGTGAGGACTGCAGATGCTGGAGATCAGAGCTGAAAAATGAGTTGCTGGAAAAGCGATGCAGGTCAGGCAGCATCCAAGGAGCAGGAGAATCGACGTTTCGGGCATAAGCCCTTCTTCAGGAATGAGGAGGGTGTGCCAAGCAGGCTAAGATAAAAGGTAAGGAGGAGGGACTTGGGGGAGGGACGTTGGGAATGCGATAGGTGAAAGGAGATTAAGGTGAGGGTGATAGGCCAGAGAGGGGGTGGGGGCGGAGAGGTCGGGAAGAAGATTGCAGGTCAAGAAGGCGGTGCTGAGTCTGAGGGTTGGGACTGAGATAAGGTGGGGGGAGGGGAAATGAGAAAGCTGGAGAAATCTGCATTCATCCCTTGTGGTTGGAGGGTCCCCAGGCGGAAGATGAGGCGCTCTTCTTCCAGGCGTCGTGTGGCCATGGTCTGGCGATGGAGGAGGCCAAGGACCTGCATGTCTTTGGCGGAGTGGGAGGAGGAGTTAAAGTGTTCAGCCAGAGGGCGGTTGGGTTGGTTGGTGCGGGTGTCCCAGAGGTGTTCTCTGAAACATTCCGTGGGGTTCTGTCCTGGTGGCGATTGGAGGGGCTCTCCCTCGTGCTAGCCATCACCATCTGAGGCTCTCACTGTCTACCCGATCTAACCCTTTGATTGTCTTCTACGTCTCAATTAAGTCACCTCTTAACCTTTTATTCTCATGCAAATCTCCCTGCTAATGAAAGCAGTACACCATTTGCCTTCTTAAAAACCCTATCTATATGGGTGCCATCTTTGAGGGATCTAGGTACCTAGAGCCTAAGATCCCTCTGTTCCTCCACACTGCCAAGAATCCTGCCTTTAACCCTGTATTATGCATTCAAATTCGACTTCCAAAGGGAATTACTTCGCACTTATCCAGGTTGAACTCCATCTGCCACTTCTCAGCCCAGTTCTGCAATCACATTCCTGATGAAGGACTTACGCACGAAACGTCGATTCTCCTGCTCCTTGGATGCTGCCGGACCTGCTATGCTTTTCCAGCAACACACTTTGACTCTGATCTCCAGCATCTGCAGTCCTCACTGTCTGCAATCTGTAAATGTCCTGCTGCAACCTACAACAGCCCTCCACACCATCCACCATTCCACCAAACTTTGTGTCATTGGCAGATTTACTAACCTATCCTTCCAATTCCTCACCCAAGTCATTTATAAAAATCACAAAGAGCACAGGTTCTATTGGTCACTGAGCTCCAGGCTGAATACTTGCTGTGCTCTTCCAGCACCACTAATCCAGATACTTGCCATCTTCCTCCACCCTCTATCTTCTATGGGCCTGCCAACTCTGCATCCAGACAGCCAGATTTCCCTGTATCGCATGCCTCCTTACTTTCTGAATGAGCATACCATGGGAAACCTTGTCAAATATCTTGCTAAAATCCATGTACACCACACCCACTGCTCTACCTTCATCATTCTGCCATTCAGTAAGATTATGGCTAATCTATTTATGTTTGAATTGCATATCCCTATATGACACAATAATCTTTCATTCATCTGCCTAACATGAACTTCTACAATACCTTCTGACAGCTCTCTGATGCTGAACATTCTGTACTCAGCAAAGGTCTTAGTTTTATCCCCTGCACTCCCACCTCAATGAATTTTCAACTCTTCTTCCCACTCCTCCATGCCTACCCTTTTGGACAGCAGACCCCTCCCATCCCACAGACCTCCTCACTCACCTCCAACACTGTCCCTCCACCTAGGCACCTCCCTCTGACCTTTTACCTGCACTTGATGTGAGAACAGACAATGTGACATGGCTCATCTTAGTCTCATTTTTTAGGGGTTGTAGAGCAGGGTCAGTGGGAGGGGCAGAGAAATTTTCTCCCTCTAAATTGACCATGCTGTCAGCCAGATCAAATCCTGATGTTGTCATCAAACCTGCCAAAAAGGGTGGTGCTGTTATAGTCTGGCATCCTGACCTCTACGTTGCGGAGGAGAAAGTGAGGACTGCAGATGCTGGAGATCAGAGTGGAAAGTGTGGTGCTGTAGAAGCACAGCAGGTCAGGCAGCATCTGAGGAGCCGAAGAGACGATGTTTCGGGCAAAAGCTCTTTATCGGGAATCTTCAACATTCCTGATGAAGAGCTTATGCTCGAAACACTGACTCTCCTGACCAGCTGTACTTTTCCAGCGCTGCACTTTTTGACTCTGCATTGTGGAGGCTAAGCACTTGCTCTCACATATTACCTCCTACCTTCCCCAGACCATGACCCCATTATCGAGCATCAGGCCATAGTGTCGACTGTCACCAACCTCACTTTATCTGGAGATTTCCCCAGTCTCCCAACCTTATATAGCCCACTTCTACCTTCTCTCCAAAATTCACAAACAAAATGACCCAGGCAGACCCATTGTTTCTGCCTGTGCCTGCCCCATGGAACTTATTTCTTTCTCTCTCAACTGGATTTTTCTGCCCATGTCCGGTTCATCCCCACATATATCAGCGATTCTGATGCTTAACGTCTGTTTCTAAATGTCCAGTTTGTGGGCACCAGCCACCTCCTCTTCACTATTGGACGTGCAAACCCTTTACCGGACTACTCCTTTTTTTAAGCCAGCCACATCCTGGTTCTGCTACGGCATGGATTGCTTATAACACAGGATGGCCTCAAGGCTCTCCACTTTTCCTGGAAAGGTCCCCATCACTACCACCCTCCTCTGCCTGACTGAAACAATATCAGACATTGTTGGAAAATCTCAGCAGGACTGGCAGCATCTCTGGAGAGAAAGCAGAGTTAATGTTTCGGGTCCAGTGATTCTTCTTCTGCTTGGCTGAGCTCACTTTGAATGACTTCTCCTTTGACACCTCTCACTTTCTTCAGATAAAAAAAGGTGTGGCCATGGGTATCTGATTGGGCCCAAAATCTGTCTCTTTATAGGGTACCTGGAATGCTCCTTGTGCCAATCCTACTCGGATCCCACCAACGATTCTACCTCCTGGTACACCAATAATATCATTGGTGCTGCTTCACTTTCTCATCCAGAACTGGAAACATTTATCAATTTTGCTTCCAATTTCCACCCTGCTCTTATCTCACCTGCTCTTTCCTTCTCTACCTCGACATCAGTTTTCATTTCTGGGGTTAGGCTGGTCACCGATATTCAGTACAAACCAATCGACTCCCTCACAGTTACTTCAACCATAAATCCTCACACTTTGCTTCCTAGAAGGACTCCTCTCCATTTTCCTAGTTTCTCCATCTCCATTACTTCAATGATGTCATGTTCCAAAGTGAGCCCTCAGAAGTATCCACCTTTTTTGCTCAGCTGAGGATTCCCCATGGTTGACAGGGCCTTCAGCTATGTCTGACCCATTTCCCACACTTCTGCCCTCACTCCTTCTCTTCCCTCCCACAACAAAGCAGTTCCCCTGGTACCATCCCACCAGCCTCCTTGATCAAAGGATCATTTGCTGCCATTTCTGTCATGTCCAGTGGGATGCCCTGACCAGACATGCATTCCCCTCCCTTCCCTTAGGACTTCCACAGGGTCCGTTCCCTTCCACTCCTCCTCCACTCCCAATACCCATGGCACCTTCGCTTGCAATTGCAGAAGGTGTAACACCTGCCCAATTATATTCTCCTTCCTCCTTATCCAAGGTCCAGTTACACCTCCCAGGAGAAGCAGCATTTTACCTGCATTTCATTCAGTCTAGTTTACTGTATTAACTGTTCACAGTGTGGTCTTCCCTACACTGGGGAGATGAAACACAGACTGAGTTGCAGAACACTGATGTGTTGTCCATAAAAATGACTCCAAGCTTCCAGTTGCCTGCCACTTCAGCACACCACTGTGTTCCCGTGCCAACATTTCAGTCACAGGTCTGCTACAGTGTTCCAGTGAAGCTCAGCAAAAGCTGAAGAACAGCGCCTCATTTGGGGACCCTGCAACCTTCAGGACTCAACATCGAGTTCAATAATTTTGAAGCCTGATTCCATCTGTCCGTGTTTTTACACCCCCTCCCCTCCCCCCACCAACATCCTGTCCTGACCACAGGTTGCTTTCAGCAGAGCCTACCCATGGTCTCCCACTCTCAGCTCCAATTGTCATTTACTCATCTTCTCTTCTATCCCGGCCTATAATCTCGGCTGCCCACCCTTATCATCTCTCTCTCTCTCCCTCTGTCTCTCTGGGATATGCTCACCTCTCTTTCCTGCCCCCAACTCCCAAACCTTGTCCTCAGCGTAAATACCACTTTTTCCTTCAGTTCTGATGAAGAGGCACCAGCCTCAAACGTTAACTCAGCTTTCTTCCCACAGATGCTGCCAGACCTCCTGAGTTTCACCAGCAATGACTGTTTTTGTTTTAAGAACTTATCCACCTCTATCATAAAAATACTCAGCAAACCTGCCTCTCCCACCCTCTGAGGCAGTGTTCCAAAGTCACACAGCTCTCTGAGAGAGAATATTTCCTTGCTGTGTGTCTCCTAACGCCCCTGAAGATTCTGCTCATGCACATTTGGGAAATGCTTTACTGGTAATAAAAAGCATGGCAGCACCAAAACAAGTGTGGTCAATCTGAGTGACATCACTGGCAGTGTTGGCAGTTGTAGTAAAAATGTGTGTTTTGAACATGAGTAAGGAGCAGAGTTTCACATATTTCCCTTCACATCAATGTTCCTAATTTTCCCCCATAATACTTTGCCCCAGTCACTTAACCTATCTCTATCCATCTGCAAACATTTAATGTTGCCTTAGGAGGTGTGATTTATAATGCAAAGTGGAGTTGGTGATTAACGAAGCAAGGGAGGAAAGGAAAACAGCTGTTCCATTGCTTTTGCCATTTCTAACTTTTGGAGCCTCCAGGAATTGATTCTTATTCTGCCACAGGAGAAGACGTTGGTTTAATGACCTGGTAAAATTAACTGTCTGTTAAAAGACTAGGCTTATTCTACTATTTAGGGTCAAGACAGTGCAACTTTGATTCTAACAGCTTCCCGATAAAATATGTCAAACAAACTAGTGATAGTTTCCCGTTTTCTGCTTTCCTCCCTACTTAGATAAGAGGATGACATTTGCTACTTTCCAGTTGGATGGAACTTTTCCTGGATCTAGAGACGTTTGAAAGATTAGCATCAACACATCAATTATCTCATTAGCTACCTCTTTAAGACCCTCAGTATTAAATCCATCTGGACCTGGGGACTCATCAACCCCCAGTTCAATCAGTTTATTTGTCCCATTCTCCTAACTCTGCCAACCGAAGCACAACTCCCCAAAAATTTGACCTTTGACCCCCGTTCCAAATCCAGCTGCTGACCATTGACCTACTTATAAACTCCAAACTTCTTTGGTGTGGTCAACCAATACACAGTGAAATCGGCCTCTTTCAACTCACCATCACTTTCTCAAACATCAGTTTGTCGTCCAGATTCTTGTTGTTCACACAACCGGACTTCCTCAGGTAATGATAGGATTCCATGTCTGACAGGTACAAGGCCTCTGCCCAATTGGAGAACAGACAAACACACAGATCAGCAGAAGGAAGATAGATTCCAGACTCTTACATTTCAAAAACTAATGCCTTCCCCATGGCCATCGCCACCCGTTTTGACTTCTCCCAATCCCCTCCTCTAATCTCCCTCCTCCCCCATTCCAATCATTCCCATATTGTAGATGGAGTGGGACAGGGTAGGATGGGGAAGAAGAGGGATTCAGGAGAGGATGAGTGGAGGTGATGGAACAGGTTTCCTGTGCTGTGGAAGTGGCCTTTGAACCTCTGGAATGTGAGAATTCTCTGGGCACTGACAGCAAAGGTAAGCGAGAGTATGTTGGTTTATCCACATGGAATAAACCCTGGGTGAAGGCCATTGTCGTGACCCAGATCACATCCCTTGCTCACCTTTTTGCTGTGAGTCAGTTCCAGCCAGCAGAGCGTAGAAGATATGGTAATTCCTTTCAGCTGGATTCTGTCTGACCACTCGGTTCTGGAAAAAGCATCAATATCATCAACATCTGTTGGAAAGTAGAGCATTCCTCACCCTCACCATACTCTGACATGAGGGATATAATACATAGGCCAGCAGGTGATGAGTAATCACTGGTGAGGGGTAACCACAGAGAAAGGGTCACTGGAAGTCACCAGAGAACAGAAGTCACCATGGGCCAAAGATCACCAAACATTATCACAGAGCAAGGGTTAGAGCTGGGCAAGGGATCATTGTAGGGTGAAGGGTCAGAGCAGAATCAGAACAGTGTGAGAGATGATGAAGTGGGTGTGGGTCACCGGAAATGAGGAGACACAGGAAATTAACCACAACTCAGACAAGATAATCCCCTCTTATAATTAATGAGAATAAAACTGCATCCCTTCCTCTCAGAGAGATAAAGGCCCGTATCCCATCCTAGCCTAAGCTAGGCCAGATTCTGAAATAGTCACAACCACCTTCAGCCAAAAGGATAGTTTCCACTGATGGAGGGCAGTGAAGGAATCACTGGACTGATTCCTGGGAAGGCAGAACTGTCCAACAAGAAGAGATTGAGGAGCCTGGGTCTGAATTCTCTGGAATTTTGAACAGTGAGGTGATTGAATTGATGCATGCAACATTATTATAGCGATCAACAGGGCAGATGCAGTAAGGATGTTGGTCCAGGTTGAAGAAGGGGGCTGGAACCAGGCCCACAGTCTCAGAATACAGGGCAGGCCATTTTGGACTGAAATGAGGGGAAATTCTTCAGTGGAAGGGTGCTGAATCTTTGGAATTCTCTTGGATGTAGGTTTGCTTGCTGAGCTGCAAGGTTCATTTCCAAACGTTTCATTACCCTACTAGATAAGATCTTCAGTGGGCCTCAGGTGAAGCAATGCTGAAGATTCCTGCTTTCTATTTATATGTTTGGGTTTCTTTGGGTTGGTGATGTCATTTCCTGTGGTGAAGTCATTTCCCCTTCCTTTTCTCAGGGGGTGGTAGATGGGGTCTAACTCTATGTGTTTATTGATAGAGTTCCGGTTGGAATTCCATACTTCTAGGAATTCTCGTGCATGTCTTTGTTTGGCTTGACCTCGGATGGATGCGTCAAAGTGGTGTCCATCTCTCACTAGTATCCTTAGATACAGATGAGGAAGGACACCAACTCGGACAACACATCCTAGGACAAGCCATACAAAGACATGCATGAGAACTTCTAGAGGCATGGCATTCCAATTAGAACTCTATCAAACATATCAAGTTTGACCCCATCTATCACCCCCTGAGAAAAGGAACAGGAAGTGACTTCACCACAGGAAATAACATCACCACAGGAAATGACATCACCAACCCAAAGAAATCCAAACATATAAATAGAAAGCAGGAATTTTCATCATTGCTTCACCTGAGGCCCACTGAAGATGCTACCTAGCAGGGTAACGAAACATCTGGAAATGAACCTTCCAGCTTAGCTAGCAAACCTACATCCAAAACCTCAACCTGAGCTACAAATCTTCTCAAAACTCACTTTGGAATTCTCTATCCAGAAGACAATGGAGACTTGGCTATTGATCATGCTCAATTTGGAAATCAATAGGGAGGAAGGCAAAACGTGGGTACAATACATCAACCACTTCCCCTCTATTCACTCTGTTGAGACTATTTCAAAAATCTATGATAATTAAAGAAATAATTTCCCTTTCATGAAGCCATGCTGACTCTCTGCTTTAGTGTCACTCAGAGGAGGAAATCTGTTGTCCTTTCTCTGTCTGGATAATACATGACTCCAGAACCATAACATTCAGTTAATTCTTTATTAATCTCTGAAATGGCACAGCAAGCCTCTCAATTAGATGCAAGAAGACAGCTCAACACCATCTTCTCAAGATCAATGAGGGATGGGTAAACATTTTATTCAAACAATCACAGGATCTCATAAAACTGGTGGGCAGAAACTCTTCCCGCCAGTGAGGGGAGGCAGAAGGTTAAAATTTAAGCCAGGACCAGAATCACATCAAAGGCAATTGAAATCTGGATCTCTCTCTGTTGTAAATCTGTTAAAGCTGAGATTGACTGAGCCTTTAAAAGGAGATGGATAGATTCTTGTTCGGTGAAGGGAATCAGAGGGCAGGCAACTGGGATCAACTCCCAGGATCGGGCTGAATGGTGGAATGGATCCAATAGACTGAATGACTTCCTCTTGTGCTGTGCAATACTAAGTGGAGGGAGCTCACCTTTTCCAGTAAATCTGCATCAGGAGTTAAGGATGTTAAAGGGTCATCTGCACATTTAATTCATTTTCATCTGGGAGCTGGTAGATTGGAGATCTTAACATTCCAGGGTCACAATCAAACCAACTCCAAACACTTAGCCCATTCCCAAACTCCATACAAACACACCCTAATCCCAAATCGCAAGTATTACCACAATCCCAATCTTCAAATACGCATCCTAATTCCAAAACCCAAATAAAAACCTAAAGAAGGGAGGAAAGGGTCATGTGAGGGAGCCGTGGTTTAATAAGGAATTGGAATCCCTTGTTAAAGGGAAGAGGGCGGCCCATGTAAAGATGAGGCGTGAAGGTTCAATTGGGGCGATTGAGAGTTATAAGGTAGCCAGGAAGGATCTGAAGAGAGAGCTAAGAGCAGCAAGGAGGGGACATGAAAAGTCCTTAGTTGGTGCAGAGAGGCAGGTCTTGAATCCACCCAATGGGAACAGGGATCGAATCCCATCCTGGTGACATTAATGCCCAGCATCGTACTGGCCTGAATCTATTTCATATGGGGCCCTTACTGAAAAGTGGAAGCTAATCCAGTGAATATTAGATTCCAAATGGATTGTGATTTAATTTTCTGTGGATCCAATGTAGAACTGGGTTAACAATGAAACAGTACACCACTGTACAAATCTTCTCAAAACTCGCCAGTACACCACTATACGTGGCGCCTGTAGATACTTCCTTTGTATGGCAGAAGTGGGTTCTGCAGATGCTGGAGATTAGAGTCGAGATTAGAGTGGTGCTGGAAAAGCACAGCAGGTAGGGCAGCATCCAAGGAGCAAGAAAGTCGACGTTTCGGGCAAAAGCCCTTCATCAGGAATTTCCTTTATATGGCTGACCAAGATTCTCTCCTGCTCTTTCTGTCTGCTGTTGGTGTATCTTAGAAGGGTTTACAAGTTGATATAAAGGAGGATGTGGCTGCACATCCTCCTTTGTCAGCACATCCTTGGGGTGGGATCTGAATTTGGGAATATCTGGATCACAGGGAGGAAGGTAACCAATGCTCCACTCAGCCACCTCCTTCAAAATTAAGAATGTGGAAAGAAGAAGAAAGTTTCCCCTATCTACTGCAGAGCCTAAGAACCTCTTAGTTCTATACAGGAAAAAAAAATCAGTCTTGAGGTAAAACAAACCTTCAGAAATAACTGGAAATGTGAAATTATTAAATGCAGCTTTTTTTATTCTAAAGGCATTGAGAATTTATCTAGAGCTCATGTTGTTTTTAGATTCAAAACCATTTTCTGTTACCCTCAAACATACATCACTGGGCTTTCCAGTCTTGATTTTAATAGATGCCGTTTCATTTGAATAAAATTCCTACCAGAGTCAAAGCGTGTGGCGCTGGAAAAATGCAGCAGGTCAAGCAGCATCCACGGAGCAGGAATGCTTATGCCTGAAATGTCGACTTTCCTGCTCCTTGGATGCTGCCTGACCTGCTGTGTGAAGCACCCCACACTTTTCAACTCTGACTCTGCCGTATCTGCTGTCCTCACTTTCTCCTGGGGTTCCTGGAGATGATTAAGGGTTTAGATAGGGTTGACCATGAGAACCTTTTTCCACGTATGGAGTCAGCTATTACGAGGGGGCATAGCTTTAAATTAAGGGGTGGTAGGTATAGGACAGATGTTAGGGGTAGATTCTTTACTCAGCGAGTCGTGAGTTCATGGAATGCCCTGCCAGTAACAGTGGTGGACTCTCCCTATTTATGGGCATTTAAATGGGCATTGGATAGGCATATGGAGGATAGTGGGCTAGTGTAGGTTAGGTGGGCTTGGATCGGCGCAACATCAAGGGCCAAAGGTCCTGTACTGCGCTGTATTTTTCTATGTTCTATGTTCTATGTTCTATAGAATTGCAGATGCTGGAAATCAGAAACAAAACAGAAGTTTCTGTAAAAGTTCAGCAGGTCTTTAGGTGGGCTTGGATCGGCGCAACATCAAGGGCCAAAGGTCCTGTACTGCGCTGTATTTTTCTATGTTCTATGTTCTATGTTCTATAGAATTGCAGATGCTGGAAATCAGAAACAAAACAGAAGTTTCTGTAAAAGTTCAGCAGGTCTGGCAGCCTCCGTGAAGAGAAATCCGTGTTAACATTTTGGGTCCAAAGACCCTTTTTCAGACCTTTGAGGAAGGATCACCTGACCTGAAACATTAACTCTGATTTCTCTTCACAGATGCTGTCAAACTTGCTGAACTTTTCCAGCAATTTCTGGTTTTGTTTTCCAAAACCCAAACCCTTACTAAATCCCAAAACCCAAACACTCACCCAACCACAAACTGGAAATACTCATCGCAAATTCAAAACCCAAATACTCATCTCAATCCCAATGTCTAACCCGAACCCAAGTCCCCTGAGCTAATAGCCTTCAACTGACTCCCAAACATCTCAGTCCATACTCTACAGCTATTAGTATATTGCTGTAATGGGGATAGTTGTACAGTGGTTTGTAGGACCAACTGGAATGACTGGGTCATTGATAAAGGGCAGTGAGCAGATACAGCTTTTTCACACACTCCTTGAACAGAAGGATACAGTCAACAATGGCACCTCCCTGAATGTTTCCATTCTGAGAAAAGTGAAGCTGGATGAATTTCCCAAACCGGCTGGAGTTGTTGTTGTAAACAGTCCTGGCATTTCCAAAGGCTTCCATGACCGGGCTGTAGAGAAAGATTCTCATCGTTAATGCTGAAACTGAAACCTGAGGGTGGCTCCTGCTGCCAGTTTCTCAACTCACACAAGGTCCTGTTCCAGGATTAGTCCCATGTTCACTCACCCAAATTAGATCTGGTCAAGCAGCATCTGGATTTTAAAATTCATATCTTTGTTTTTAAATCCTTCCATGTCCTCACCCCTGCTTACCCTTGAATCTCCTCAAACTCCACAACATCCAAAACCCTCTAATACTGGCTCTTCCACATCCTCAGATTTAAATTACCCCACCATTGGCACTGTGCTCTTGGGTAGCTGGCACTAACTCTGGAATTCTTTCCCCAAATCTGTCAAATTGTCTTTCGTCCTTCAAGATACTCCTTAAAAGCAGCGTATTTCAACAAACCTTGGCCTTCTGCTCTAACTGATCTAATGTGACTCAGGGCAAAACTTGTTTCAAAATACACTGATGAAACATCTGGTGCTTAAGAAAAACAAGATATTGCCCTCTTGAGAGAGTCAGTCTGGGTTGGACTGTACTCCCATGAGTCAGTGTATGTGGGACTGTACCCCAGTGAGAGTCAGTATGAGTGGGAGTGTCCCCCAGTGAGAGTCAGTGTGTGTGGGACTGTACTGCATGAGGGTCAGTGCATGTGGGACTGTACCCCAGTGAGTGTCAGTGCGTGTGGGACTGTACCCCAGTGAGGGTCAGTGTGTGTGGGACTGTACCCCAGTGAGGGTCAGTGTGGGTGGGATCCCGATGCCAGTGAGAGTCAGTGTGTGTGGGACTGTACCCCAATGAGGGTCAGTGTGGGTGGGATCCCGATGCCAGTGAGAGTCAGTGTGTGTGGGACTGTACCCCAGTGAGGGTCAGTGTGGGTGGGATCCCGATGCCAGTGAGGGTCAGTGTGTGTGGGACTGTACCCCAGTGAGGGTCAGTGTGGGTGGGATCCCGATGCCAGTGAGAGTCAGTGTGTGTTGGACTGTACCCCAGTGACAGTGTATGTGGGACTGTACCCCAGTGAGAGTCAGTGTGCATGGGACTGTACTCCAGTGAGAGTCAGTGTATTTTCCATGACATATTCTTCAATGAGATTGTTTGTTTTATGCTGATCAGCGGATCTGGAGGAATGCTCTTCTCAGTAATGGCTAAATTGCAGTGTTTTAATAGTCTGTTTCTGTATTGTAAATGTTGGAAGTAGTGTGGGGGCTGAGTTGTCGGGGTATGATTCATAGTTTGCATACCTGCTCCCCAGGATGGCTTGTTCCACATGCGTGCTCCTCTCTTGAGATGAGCCTCCCAACGATCTCTGGCTTGTTACAGACAGAAACTGAAGCAGTAACTTTGTACTTTCCGTCTTACCAGCTCCACTTTCACCACTGTGTGGGTTACAGTCACAGGCCCGGGAGTAAAAGATCCACAAGTTAGAGTATCATTTAACTGTCCACCATTTAACTACTTCACTAATTCAGGTTACGGGTACGAAGGGATGTTGTTGCATGATAAACAGTCTAAATAGTGAGAGAATACCGTCTGCAAATTTTATTATAAATCTGGTATCTCCTATGTTGGTTTCTGTGAATACGGCACAAGGCTATATCAGATTGTTATAAAAATCTCTCTGGTCCAATATTGTTCTTTAGGAAAGGAAATCAGCTGTGCTTATCTGGTCTGGTCTACATGTGACTCCAGACCTACAGCAATGTGGTTGACTCTAAATTGGGGAGAACATGGGTATTTGGGAATGTGGATCATGGATGAGAAGATGAGAATAAGGAGTGTGGAGAGGTGGATGGGAAATAGTTGTTCTAATTGTTTTCCCTGTTCCTAACTCAAGTTGATTAATATCGTTTGTTGAAACTGACAAGAAAGAGATGGTGGAGACTGGAATTAGTTTTGGTGATGCCTGACCTGCCTCCTTTGGGACTCAGTGTAACCTACGTACCTGATGAGAATGCATTGACTATCCTGACGTTTCCACAAGCAGTGGTAACACTCATTGGCGATTGCAAAGATGTGCGGTGGAAGCTCTCCGAGCTGGTGTTTGCTGTATAACTCGACTGTGTTGGCACTGTACAGACCCTCGATGCATTTGTAGGGATTCACTGCAGTCAGGATGGAGCCTATGTTAGTCTGGAAAAAAAATTGGATTAGGCTTTGGACGCAAAGCAACATGATCAGTGGAGTGTTCTTCTATGTTGTAACTGGGAATAATCCTCAATGGGAATATTGTGGAACTGGGAATATCTATACAGGTAATATCCCACAATGGAAATGTCTGGAAATTGGGAATTTTCACAACGGGAATGCCCCACAGGGAAAATATCTAGGAAGAAGCACTGAAATGGAAAAGGCACAGAATATAATTGGGTGGGGGAGACGATAAACATCTCCACCCTCAACATGGGGGAGTCCAACACATCAGTGCAAAAAAAAGGTGGAAGCAATTGCAACAAAGCAAAAGGATGGTTCACCTCAGCCCCTTCCAAAAATCACCACCATCACAGATGCCTGTCTTCAGCCAATTCAAATCACTTCACACAGTATCAAGAAACACCTGGAGGCACTGCTTGCTGCAAACGTTATGGGCCCTGTCAATATTCCCGGAATAGCACTGAAGACTTGTACTCCAGAATTTGCCGTGCCATGGGCCAAGCTGTTTTGGCACAATCACAACATTACCATCGACCCGACAATGTGGAGGATTGACCAGGCATGTCATGTATACAAAAAGCAGGACAAATTCAACTGGCCAATTACTGCCCCATTAGTCTTCTTTCGATCCTCAGTAAACTGATGGAATGGGTCATCAACAGTGTTATTAAGCAGCACCTGCTCAGCAATAACCTGCTCAGTGACGCCCAGTTTGGGTTCCACCAGGGCCACCCAGCTCCTGACCTCATTACAGTCTTGGTTCAAACATGGTTCATTAGCTGCTTGGTACATTAGCAGAGGGATTGAATTCAAGAGTCGTGAGGTGATGTTGCATCTGTACAGGACCTTGGTTAGGCCACATTTGGAGTACTGTGTGCAGTTCTGGTCGCCTCACTTTAGGAAGGATGTGGAAGCTTTGGAGAGGGTGCAGAGAAGATTTACCAGGATGTTGCCTGGAATGGAGAATGGGTCGTACGAGGATAGGTTGAGCGTGCTAGGCCTTTTCTCATTGGAACGGAGAAGGATGAGGGGTGACTTGATAGAGGTTTAGAAGATGATCAGGGGAATAGATAGAGTAGACAATCAGAAACTTTTTCCCCGGGTACAACAGAGTGTTACAAGGGGACATAAATTTAAGGTGAAGGGTGGAAGGTATAGGGGAGATGTCAGGGGTAGGTTCTTTACCCAGAGAGTGGTGGGGGCATGGAATGCGCTGCCTGTGGGAGTGGCAGAGTCAGAATCATTGGCGAACTTTAAGTGGCAATTGGATAGGTACATGGATGGGTGCTTAAGCTAGGACAAATGTTCGGCACAACATCGTGGGCCAAAGGGCCTGTTCTGTGCTGTATTGTTCTATGTCCTATGGACAAAAAGGGCTGAGTTCCAGAGGTATGGAAACCCTTGACATCAAGGCTGCATTGGACCGAGTGTGGCATCAAGCAGCCCTGGCAAAACTGGAATGAATGGGTATCAGGGGGCAAACCTTCCACTGGTTGGAATAATGCCTCACACGTAGAAAGATGGTTGTGGTTGTTGGAGGTCAGTTACCTCAGGTCCAGGACATCTCTGCAGAAGTTCCTCAGGGGAGTGACCTTGACCCAACCAACTTCAGCACCTTCATCAATGACTTTCCCTCCATCTTTAAGGTCAGAAGTGAGGATGCACACTGATGATTGTACAATATTGAGCACCATTTACAACTCCTCAGATACTGAAGCAGTCCATATCCACATGCAGCGAGACTGGGACAATATCCAGGCTTGGGTTAGCAAATAGCAAGTACTATTTATGCCATCACCAACAACATCAGCCCTTTGACATTCAATGGCTGACAAATAGCAATGTCATTCACACCACACAATGACTATCACCAATAAGAGACAATGTAATCACTGCCCCATAACATTCAATGGCCTCACCATCACTGACCCCCATTATCAATAACCTGGAGTTTAACACTGACCTGAAACTGGCCATATAAATACAATGGCAACATGTGCAGATCAGAAACTGGAAATCCTGCAACAAGTAACCCGTCTCCTGACTCCCCAAAGCCTGTCCACCATCTACAAGGCAGAAGTCCAGAGTGTGATGGAATACTCTCCACTTGCCTGGATGGGGGCAGCTCCAACAACACTCAAGAAGCTTGACACCATCCAGGACAAAGCAGCCGCTTGATTGGCCCCAAATCCAAACACATTCAAAAGCATCCACTCCCTCCACCACCCACACTCATTAGCAGCAGTGTGTACTATCCACAAGATACACTGCAGAAATTCACCAAAGACCTTGAGACAAGACCTTCCAAATGCTAGACCACTTCCATCTCAAAGGACGAGGGCAGCAGATACATAGGAACACCACCCCCTGCAAGTTCCCCCCAAGCCACTCAGCATCCTGACTCAGAAATATATCACTGTTTCTTCCCTGTCGCTGGGTCAAGATCCCTCCTTAAGGGCATTGTGGGGCAAATCTTCGCACATTGACTGCAGTGGTTTATGAAGGCAGCTCACCATCAGTTGGTTGAAGGAGCAACTCGGGACAGGAAATAAATGCTGACCTAAAAGTGGCATTTGCATCCCAAAAACAAAATCAGATATAATTTGGTTAGATTAGAGCTGATGGGCTGAATAGCTTCTCAATAACCTGGAGCAGCACCTCTGGGTGACTGATGACAATTTATGGGGTGAACAGGAGTTACCGCCACTCTTTCATTTCAAACACAGGCTCTCAGCAAGAGAAGGGGAAACTGCAGTGGTAGAAAATTGGCGTACATAGATCTTATCCTGTTTGTATCGGAGAAAGAGGTTGTACAGAATAGCAGCTTCATGGAGATCCATGAGACTTGACATGTCGTCCACTCCGTCAACACTGGTCTGATGCATTGGGATAACAACCTCTCCAGATAGTTCAGCCAGTTCAAATGAAAAAACCTAGACAGAGAAAAAGAGAGAGAGAGAGAGAGAATGCAAGAGAAAGAGTGAGAGAAGGCAATGGAAACAGACATGAGATAGACACAGAGACAAGGGACCAATCAACAGATAGACATAATGATGAGACAGACACAGAGAGAAAGAGAGACAGGCAACAGACACGTACAGACAATGATATAAACCGTAAGGCAGAGTTGGAGAGATAGAGAGAGAGAGAGAGAAACAGAAAGAGAAGGATACAGAGAGGAAAAGAGAGAGATAGAGACAAACATGGAGCAAATAACAGAAAGATTGAGAGAGACAGAGACAGAGAGTAGGATTGAGAGAAACAGAGTTTGAGAGAGAGAGAGACAGAGAGATTGAGAGAGAGAGAGAGATTGAGAGATTGAGATTGAGAGAGACAGAGGTTGAGAGAGAGAGAGAGACAGAGATTGAGATTGAGAGAGACAGAGATTGAAAGAGAGAGTGATACAGAGATTGAGAGGGAGACAGACAGAGATTGAGAGAGAGAGAGACAGAGATTGAGATTG
>NC_057716.1:109268384-109287195 GCF_004010195.1 Chiloscyllium plagiosum
TGTGTGTGTGTGTGTTTGTGTTTGTGTGAAGCTCAAGGTGAAGTGCGATGTCTCTCCCAGTCAAATAGCTCTGCAGCCCTTGTTCAAATGGGACAGCAGGGAAGATTCAACGGAGAGAGAGAGAGACAGAGAGAAGGGAGAGAGAGAGAGACAGAGATTGAGAGAGAGAGAGGCAGAATTTGAGAGAGAGAGAGACAGACAGACACAGAGAGATTGAGAGAGAGAGAGAGAGACAGAGAGAGAGAGAGAGACAGAGAGATTGAGGGAGACAGAGATTGAGGGAGACAGAGATTGAGGGAGACAGAGATTGAGGGAGACAGAGATTGAGGGAGACAGAGATTGAGGGAGAGAAAGAAGAGGGGAGAATATTAGCACATTAAACCAAACAAGGTGGCCATCAAACTCATTGCTTCAGACCTCAGCCTCTCCCACTCAGCTGACAGACTGTAATGAGAAACCAAAAAGAGAGAATACATTTTTATAGTACCTTCCAGAGGAATTTAGGAAGATTGGAAGTAACAGGGGAGCTAGGGTGTCAGATGCAAGTGGAGTTAAGGCAGTAAGAAGGAGAGGGAAGGCAGCAGAAACAAATCCCACCCAACAAATCCTGTAAAAGTCAGAACAGTGTTAAAAAGGCAGAATTATAGGCGCTCTGTCTAAATGTGTACGGCATCTAAGACAAGGTAAGGGAGTGATGGCACAAAAAGCTGTGTACGGTGAGATCTAATTGTCATTATGGAGATGTGGTTTCAGGGTGACCAAGCTTGAGAACTGAATGTTCAGGGATATTTAACATTTAGGAAGGATAGGCAAAAAAAGGAGGGATGGGCAGTGCAGATCATAAGGGATAGGATCAGTACCTTGGTGTGAAAACAGAAGAATGAGATATTGTCTATTGGGGGGAAAGCAAAGGAACAACAAGGAGCAGCAAACATTGGCAGAAGTCGTTCATAGGCCACCAAGCAGTAAGTGGTAATGGAATTACCATCAGTTCTGATGCTTTCTTCCCACAGATCCTGCCAGATCTGCTGAGTTTTGCCAGCAATTTCGGTTTTTGTTTCAAATCTCCAGCATCCACAGTTCTTTGTTTATTATAGTAAGTGATAAGGTTGGACACAGTAAAAACCAGGAAAGCTGTGGTGCATTTCAGAACAGCAATGTAGCAGTTATGAAATATTTCAATCTTTATCTAAATTGGGTAAATCTAATATTATCGAGGATAAATTTCTAGAATGTGGTCAAGATAGTTTTCTGGAACAGTATGTCGAGGGATGAAATGGGAAAGGCTATTTTAGATTGAGTTTTGTTTGGTGAGAAGGAATTAACTAATAATTTCATTGTAAAAGAATTTTTAGAGAAAAGTGACCAAAATATGTTAAAAACGTTACATTACATTAATATGTATGTTTTGGCAATATTTTGCATTTAAAGAACTAATACATTACAACAAATATACATTCCTTTAAAGCACAAAACCCCAACTGGAAAAGAAAATAAACTCTGTTGAATAAGGAAAATTAAAGATTATGTTAGTTTAAAGGAAATGGTTAATAAAGTTGCCAAAAAAAGAAGTTGAGTTGAAGATTTGCAGCATGTTAGAATTTGCTTAACTGGTAGTGAAGATACACAAAATCTCCCAGAATTAGAAATCCAAGGGACTAGGAAGATTGGGGAATTAAAGGAAATTAGTATTAGTAAAAAAATTGTATTGGAGAAATTAACTTGTCTGATTGATAAGTCCCTGGGATCTGATATTCTACATCCCAAAATGTCAAAAGAGGCAGCTGTGAAGTTAGTGGATGCATTGGTGATCATCTCCCAAAATTCAATCAATTCTGGAATGGTTCCTGCAAATTGGAAGAACATGGGACAGGAAGTAATATACTCACTAGAATTAATGATTGATTAACAGACTGAAAACAGAGAGTAGGAATAAATAGATCAATCTCACATTGGTAAGCTATGACTTGTGGGGTTAAATGTATTCATTTTGGTGGGAGAGAGAGATTGACAAGAGTTTTTCTTAAATGGTAAGAGGTTGGAAAGTGTAGATATACAAAGGAACCTAGGTGTCCTCATTGATATGTCACTGAAGGCTAACATGCAGACGCACCAAGCTATTAGAAAAGCTAATGGAACATTTGCCTTTTATTGCAAAGGGATTGGAGTGCAGGAGTAAAGAGATCTTGCTTCAATTGTATAGCGCCTTGGTTAGACCACTCCAGGAGTATTGTGTGTTGTTCTGGTCCCCTTGCCTAAGGAGGAATATCCTTGCCATGGATGAAGTGCAACAAACGTTCACCAGGTTGATTCCTGGGTTGGTGGGACTGTCCATTGTGGGGAGTTTGAGGAGACTGGGCTTGTATTTTCTGGAATTGAGAAGAATGAGAGATAATCGCATTGAAACATCCTTAAAGGAATAACCTGGGTTGATGCAGGAGGAGGGATATTTTCTGAAGGGTTGAGAGGGATATGGACCAAATGCTGTCAAATGGGATTAGATTAGGTTGGGATGTCTGGTCAGCATGGACGAGTTGGACCATAGAGTCTGTTTCCATACTGTACACTCTGTGATTCTATGATTTGCAGTGAGGGTCAGGGCATTTTGGGCTGATAGGAGGAGTTTTAGTCAGGCAGGGGAACACAAAGAGAGAAGATAATCAGCAAAGTGCGAGTAATGTGGCCAGTGAATTCTCACCTCTCCGTATTCAGTTGTGAGTAAGACGATCCCATTGGAGGTACAGCTGACACTGCTTGGGAGCAGCTGATCTCTCACTCGAAGCCATAAAGAGGAACCCTAGGCAGAGAGGTATCAGAGAGAGTTAGTATAAAACAGAGAGTGAAACAGAAAGGAAGACAGAGAAAAAAAGTGAGAAAAAGTGAGAAACAACAAAGACAAATGGGACAGGTGAAGGAGAGACATGGACTGAGAGACAAAGAGAGATGGGGGAGAGAGAGAGAGAGACAAATGGAATGAGGGACAGAAAAAGAGATACAGAGGGGAAGAAAACATGAAGAGGTAAATAGAACAAAGTGAGTAGAAAAAGGAAATATAGGAACAGGAGAAACCCATTTAACACTTATGTCCGTTATGCCAGATAATAGTTGGACTCCAAGAGATTGAGTGAGCGAGAATGATTCAAGAACATAGGAACAGACCATTTAGCCAATTCAAGCTGCTCCACTATTCAGTTAGGTTCTGGACTATCACCTACTTCAAGTCACTTCCACATTATCACCCATATCCTTTGATGTCATTAGTTTTGAGCCTGCCTCATGATTGAACCTCCACAGCCCTCTGAGGTAAAGATTTGCCACCCACTAAAGTGAAAAAGTTCTCCTCAGCTTGGTCCTAAATGGCCTACCCCTAATCTTGAGATTGAATCCCCTCATTTTAGACTCACTAGCTACAGGTAACATTTTGGCAACATCCTATCAGACATCCAAACCTATGAATTGGAGCTATTCAGTCTCTTGAGCCTGAGATAATGAGATAATAGAAACATCAAATTCCTGAAATGCAGAAAGAAGGCGTTTGGCCCATCAAGTCCGCACTGACCCTCTGACGTGCACCACACTCAGACCCACGTTCCTACCCCCTTACACCTCATGCCTGTAACCCTGCATGAGTTTTGTTTTTAAAAATGGCCAATCCACCTAACCTGCGCATCTTTGGATTGTGGGAGGAAACTGGAGCACTTAACTGAAATCCATGCAGACACAGGGAGAATGTGCTAATTCCAGACAGTCATCAGAGGGTGGAATCAAACCCAGGTCCCTGGCACTGTGAGACAGCATGGGTGGTCTGTTTACTCCACACTCTCACCTACCCTGATAATCTTTGACCGCCTTGCTGAGAGAGAAGGGAGATGATCAGCAAAGTGAGGGGAGTCATATATTGAAAATTGCTGATGACACCAAGTGAAGTGGCACAGAAGATAGCATACAATTACAAGGGGCATTGATAGATGAAGTGAATGGGCTAAATTGTGGTAGATGGAGTTCAATGAAGCGCTTGTGAGATTATCTGTTTTGAACTGAGAAAAGATAGATCAGGGCACTTTCTAGAGAGCATAAAGTTAAATGTAGTGGATGGCCAAAGAAACTTGGTATGTCAGATGCACAGGACAATTAAACTACAAGATATAGGAGCAGAATTAAGTCATTCAGTCCTTCACATCTGCTCTGCCATTCTATGGTGGATGGTATGTTTCTCAAACCAATCTTCTTGCCTTCTCCCAGTTACCATTGATCCGCTTACCAATCAAAAACTTATCTCTGTCTTAAATGTACTCAATGACTTGACCTTTCCAGCCTTCTACAGTAATGCATTCCACAGATTAACTATCCTCTGACTCAAGAAATTCCTATTCTCAGTCTTAAAGGATTGTCCCTTTACTCAGAGTCTGTCCCCTCAAGTCCTAGTCTCTCCTACTATTGGAAACATCTTCTCCACATCCACTCTATCCAAGCCTCACAGTGTTCTGGAAATTTCAATGAGACTCCCCGCCTCCCCCAATCCTTCTAGAGACGAGTACAGATCCAGAGTCCTCAACCACTCCCCCTATGACAAGCCCTTTGTTATTCTTGTAAACCTTCTCTGAACCCACTCCAACACCAGCACATCCTTCCTCAGATACAAGGCCCAAAATTGCCCACAATGTTCTAAATGAGATCTAACCAGAGACAAATACAGCCTCAGCAATACGTCCCTGCTCATCTATTCTTGAAATGAATGCTAACATTGCATTTGTCTTCCTAACTGCCAACTGAACCTGCATGTTAACCTTAAGAGAATCCTGAACTGGGACTTCAGAGTTCCTTTTGTGTTTCAGATTTCCAAAGCCTTTCCCCTTTTAGAAAATAGTCTATGCCTCTATTCATAGAAAAACATAGAAAACATATTCTTCCCACCAAAGTACATAACCTCACATTTTCTCACAATGCATTCTATCTGCCACTTCTTTGCCCATTTTCCTAGCCTGTCCAATCTTTCTGCAGCCTCTCCGTTCCCTCAACACAACCTGTCTTGGTGTCATAGTTGTGAATACTTGTGATCCCAGCTCAGACCCCTGAAGAAATCTACCTGTCACCAGTTGCCACCTGGAGATGGATCTTTAAAATGTCATGAATAGATGCAGAAAATAATCTAGAAGGCTTATGGAATGCTGTTTTTTATCTCTAGAGGACTGCAGTACAAAGAAGTAATGCTGAATCTATATAAAATTCTGGTTAGCCCCACTTGGAGTAATGTGGGCAGATCTGTGCACCACATCTTAGGAAGGATGTATCGGCCTTGGAGGGAGTGTAACATAGATTTACAAGAATGACATCAGACTTCAAGGCTTAAGTACATCTAGACTTAAGTAATGAGAAGAGATTACACAAATTGGATCTGTTTTCCCTAGAATTTAGAGGGTTAAGAGATGATCTGATTGAAGTCTTCAAGATATTAACTGGAAAAGACAGGATAGATACATATAAATTATTTCCATTGGTTGGAGATTCTAGAACTAGGCAGTATAGTCTGAGAATTAGCACCAGACCATTCAGGAGAGATGTTTGTGTGATAAATATTTGGAATGCTCTTTCAAAAAAGGGCAGAGGATGCTGGATGAGTTGTTCATTTTAAATCGAAGATGAATATTTTATTTTTAAACAAAGGTATTAATGGAAATGGGCCAAAGGCAATGAGTTAGGCTACAGAACAGCCATGATCTCTTGGAATGCCAGAACAGGTTCAAGAGGTTAATGGCCTATACCTGCTCCATCCACTCATGTCAAATCCAGCCCAAACCCCAGCCCCCTCCCATTTATCTCTCAGATCCAAGTATAACCTGTCTAACCTTCATCATAAGACTACACGTCCATTCCAAATATTAGTCTAGTATAACCATATCAAATTTTGTCTGGACAGACTGAATGGATGAAATGATGCTTCCCCTGGCAGGGTCATGGTCTCAGGATATATGGTTGGCCATTTGGGACAGAGCTGAAGAGAAATGCTTTTACTCAAGGTGATGAACATGTGGAATTCACCATCACAGAAATCAAGCCACTGAATATATTGAAGAAATAAATTGATAGATTTCTAGAAACTAAAGGTGTTAAGTTGTATGAAGAGAGACAGAGCAGAGTGTGACATTGAGATACAGGATCAGACATGATCCAGCTTGAATTGTGATGACCCTCAGGTTAACAACAGTCCTCTCTCCTATAATGAAAGGGCAATCTTATGGAATGTGTATTGTGTAAAGGGAAAGGAAAAACTGGCAATCAAAGTGGCAGCGCAGGAGTAGTGCTAAGTCTGGGACTTATCCGCTCCAACAGCTTTCTGGAGAGAGGCAGAAGGAGCAGGCATCCGACAGCAGCAGCAGCAACACCAGGACAAGCTGGACATGGCTCCACCCCAGCCTGGGGTCTCCTAGTGAGTAAGAGCCAGGTCCTGGGCTGATTCCTCCAGCCTGGACTTGCAATCTGAGCTGAGGCTTCAGGTCCGCAGGTAGGCCTGGGCACTTGAAGGAGCAGAAGTATCGATGAAACGGTTGGATGGCAAATTGATGGCAGAGCCTGGAGGAGCATCAGATGATGAACAGGAGGTACAGAACTCGCACATCCCCAGGGTCATGGTTCCAGCTTGCTTGGGCAGTTGTAGAGAGACCCTGGGGCCCGAGACAGAGACCCCCACCAATGTTAAGCAGTGACCGGAGGGGCAGTGGAGGAGAATAAAAAGAGAGAAAGCTGCATGCTATTGTAGTAAAATCTTGCACTATATTCAAGTGTTTCAAGATGGCACTTTGTGTATAGCACACAAAAAAGCATTTTCATTGTAAATTTAATATACATGTGACAATAAATCTAAATCTGTCCAGTTGTGCAACACCCCTTGGGATGAGTGACCTAATATGATAGAATTCCTCAAGTGACATAGTTGATTTTGAGTCAAAAAGTGTGGTGCTGAAAAAGCACAGGAGGTCAGGCAGTATCCAAGAAGCTGGAGAGTTTTCATTTCAAGCATAAGCCCTTCATCAGGAATGGGCTGAGAGATAAATGGGAGGGGGCAAGGGGGCTGAGAGATAAATGGGACGGGGCTGGGGTTGGGGGCAATGTAGCGGAGAGTATGATAGGTTGATGAAGGTGGGTGGGTGATAGTGATAGGTTGAATGGAGGGTGGAGCAGATAGGTGAGATGGAAGATGGATTGGTAGGCCTGTTCAAGAGAGCAGTGCCGAGTTGGAGGGTTGGATCTGGGATATGGTGGGGGGAGGGGAGATGAGGAAACTGGTGAAATCGGCATTGATCCTTGGAGGGTTCCAAGGTAGATGACGAGATGTTCTTCTTCCAGGCGTCGAGTGGCTAGGATTTGGTGGTGGAGGCGGGCCAGGACTTGCATGTCCTCGGCAGAGTGGGAGGGGGAGTTGAAGTGTTCGGCCACATGGCGGTGTGGTTGATTGGTGCATGTGTCCCGGAGTTGATTTTGAGACAAGACTCTTTAATCTGAACAGAGGTAACTACAATGGTATGGGTTACAAGTTGGCTGGGATATCCTTGGGGATGTTCACTAAAGGGATGACAGTGTAAAGGCAATGGCAAATATTCAAGCAGCGCATGAGGGAGCTGCAACAATTCTTCATCTCTGGGAGAAAGTGAGGTACTGCAGATGCTGGAGATCAGAGTCGAAGAGTGTGGTGCTGGAAAAGCACAGCAGGTCAGGCAGCATCTGAGGAGGAGAATCGACATTTCGAGCAAAAGCTCTTCATTCCTGAGGCTGTGCTTTTCCAGAACCACATTCTTCAATTCTTCATAAAAGTTAAAAAGGAGCAATGGCCAAACCATGTTTTACAGGGTAAAGAAGCTTATTTGTTTCCACTAAGTTAAAAAAATCACACAACACCAGGTTATAGTCCAACAGGTTTAATTGGAAGCACACTAGCTTTCGGAGCGACGCTCCTTCATCAGGTGATTAAGGAGCGTCGCTCCGAAAGCTAGTATGCTTCCAATTAAACCTGTTGGACTATAACCTGGTGTTGGTGTTGTGTGATTTTTAACTTTGTACACCCCAGTCCAACACCGGCATCTCCGAATCATTGTTTCCACTAGTTAGTATATCAATATTTAGGTGTCACAATTTCAAGATTGACAGCAAGTGAGATCAGAATGAGATGAGGAGAAACGTTTTTACTCAGAATTGGAAGGATTTGGAATGCACCACTTTTGAGAGTGGTGGAGACAGATTCTGTGGGAGAAAGAGAGCTAGATATATATTTAAGAGTGATAAATTTAGAGGACTATGGAGAAAGGGCTGGAGCATAGGACTAGCTGGGTAGCTGTTTTGGGCCAAACCACCTCCTTCTGTACTGTAAAATTCTGTAATTCTATGAAATTTCTGGGTTGAATTCCATTTGCCTATGTTTTAACCAGTCTATTGGTTTTCTCCTGCAGTTTATGGCTATCCTTCTTATCATTTTCCAATCTACCAATTTAGGGCAGCAGAGTGACTCAGTGGTTAGCACTGCTGCCTTGAGACCCAGGTTCAATTCCTGCCTCGGATATACATCTGCGTGGATTTTACACGTTCTCCCCGTGTCTGCATGGGATTCCTCCAAGTGCTCCAGTTTCCTCCCACAATCCAAAGATGTGCAGGTTAGGGTGGATTGGCCATGGGAAATTGCCCAAAGTATTAGTTGCATTAGTCAGAGGCAAATGTAGAGAAGGGAAATGGATCTGGGTGGGTTACTCTTTGGAGGGTCGGTGTGGACTTGATGGGCCAAATGGCCTGTTTCCATTCTGTAGGGAATGGAATCTAATCAAAATATTAAACAAAAAAAAAGTTGATGCTGTGAATAAGAAACAAAAACAGAAATTCATGGAAAAATTCAGCAAGATTGGTTCTGGAGAAAGATCACTGAACCCGAAAAGTTAACTCTGATTTTTCTCCACAGATGCTGCCCAACCTCATTGAGTCACAGCTGAAAATGTGTTGCTGGAAAAGCGCAGCAGGTCAGGCAGCATCCAAGGAACAGGAGAATCGACGTTTCGGGCATAAGCCCTTCTTCAGGAATTCCTGAAGAAGGGCTTATGCCTGAAACGTCGATTCTCCTGTTCCTTGGATGTTGCCTGACCTGCTGCACTTTTCCAGCAACACATTTTCAGCTCTGATCTCCAGCATCTGCAGTCCTCACTTTCTCCTCATTGAGTCACAGATCTGCTGAGCTTTTGAGCTACCAATTTTCATATCATCTATAAATATCATAGATACTGACCCTTTGGTTCAACCCATAAATTCCACATTTCTCTAAATCATTAGTGTACACCACAAACAGCAGGATTGGTGAAAGCACAGGAGGAGCGAGGATGCAGAGAGACGAAGTATGGTAATGTTCAGGGAATGGGGATGTGGGGGTGCCAGGGGCAAAGAGCATGGGTCAGGATGTAGAAGGCACAGACAAGGGGGCATAGCTTTAAATTAAGGGGGGGGTAGGTATAGGACAGATGTTAGGGGTAGGTTCTTTACTCAGCGAGTCGTGAGTTCATGGAATGCCCTGCCAGTAGCAGTGGTGGACTCTCCCTCATTATGGGCATTTAAGTGGGCATTGGATAGGCATATGGAGGATAGTGGGCTAGTGTAGGTTAGGTGGGCTTGGATCGGCGCAACATCGAGGGCCGAAGGGCCTGTACTGCGCTGTATTCTTCTATGTTCTATGTTCTAGCTATCAGAGGGATATCAGGGCAGGTGTGGGAGCTATATCTTGGTGATACCGAGGTCATCGGGCTGAGGCCAGTGATACTGGGGTTCAAGGGGCAAAGGGCATTAGGTGATAGGACAGGACCAAAGGGGACGCAGTTGGACATCAGCTCTGTCCACCCAATTTGGTGGCAGCCATTTAAATAATCAAATCAGAGACTGGCTGCAATCAGGATTGGGGTCACAGTCGGTAGGAAGTGCAACAGAGACCCTGTCCACTAGGAAATCCAGAATGTCAGAAAGGCCTAGCTATGGAAGTGCCAATTAGAGAGGAGAGGGGAGGCTAGGCCTGCCTCATGGCACCAGTGGGTGGACTTGCCCCCATCCAGAGTCACATTAATCTCTTCCAGTCACCCTGACCCCAGCCAGATCAGCCTATGTCACTCAGATATTCAATGCTACTTAATGAACATGAATATTCAAGAGCAGTTTCTCAATGAGGAATATTTGCTGTTGATTTGAAATATTCATGAATGACCGCAGCTTCACTGGGAGCATGGAGACTAGGGTAAGCAGATATTCAAGGAGCACTTTCACTAAGGCAGGAATGAGTGAAAGGGAGACCAGATTGTTTAGTGTGTGGGGGAGGAACTCTCTTTCCATGCTGACCCTGAAGGAGACAGACCAGGCTGGAATTTTATGAAGCAAAAGACAAGAGAACAGATGGTGCGTTTGAATTCAGTCTCTCCCATAAACTCTCCTCAGCAAATCAACTGCCAGTTAACCAGACTGAAAGTCTTTAACAGAAACTGGCTGGTGTAGATGATAAAGTAAACTGACCCAAGATAAACAGACAGGTCATGTGGGGTGGTGGTAGTGTCCTTACCTCTGGACTAGGATACCCAGGTTCAAGCCCCACCTGCTCCAGGAGTGTGTAAAAACATCCCTGAACAGGCAAATTAAAAATTACCTTCCAGAACAACCTAACCATCAGGGATTTACTGGCTGAAATTTCATTCCTAAATGTGTAGTTAGCACAGCACCCTGTCAGCCCTGATCCCATCATCCTTTGTACACTGTCCCTGCAACCCTTAACCTTGTCGGCAAAAGAGTGACAGTGTAAATCACTCTCAAGTTCCCTAAAGAGATCACAAGCAGTTCCCTAGTGATTGACATGGAACAGAAGTGACCTCTCTTTCTCTCTCTCACTCTTACTCTCTCTCACTCACTCTGATGAACTGATCAATTTCATTCTTTATTCTATTCTGGACCAGGGCTAAGATCCAGATTTTTGATTCTGCTGAAACCAGCCTGGCTCAGATCAGTGAATTCAGCAGAGACCATGTGAGACAGATTTTACAAAACTGGAGATTACTGGAGTTTTACAATGGCCTGCTCTTAGTACTGGGAAACGTGTCCCCAGCCTGATCCTGTGTCCTGGTTGTAACAATCACAGCAGACAGCTCATCAATAAGTAATATTCAGCGACTCCAGTCAACAAGATGCTGACTAATAGCTCCTGTTAATGGCCTTTCTCAACTGGCTGAGAGTCATAGGAGACTGAACAGACAGGAAATGTCCTTTCCATCTGATAATTGGAAAGATCCCAAAACAAAGATCAGGGATTAAATGACAACAAACTTTGAGATTTTTGTCTCTATTCAAATATTACCATGATAGAAACCACAGAACTAGAGAAATGATACACCTCAGAAGGGGGCCATGTGGCCCATTTTGTCCATGCTGACCTAAAGACACCCAGATGTCCTTTCTAATCCCATCCTCCTGCACATGGTTCATAGTCCTGCAGCTTCCAGCACGAAAGGTGCAGATCCAGGTTCTTTCAGACTTTCAGGCCTCTGCCACAAGGATCGGTGCTGGGTCCACTTCTTTTTGTCATTTATATAAATGATTTGGATGTGAGCATAGGAGGTACAGTTAATAAGTTTGCAAACGACACCAAAATTGGAGGTGTAGTGGACAGCAAAGAGGGATACCTCAGATTACAACAGGATCTTGACCAGATGGGCCAATGAGCAGAGAAGTGGCAGATGGAGTTTAATTCAGATAAATGCGAGGTGCTGCATTTTGGGAAAGCAAATCAGAGCATGACTTATACACTTAATGGTAAGACCCTAGGGAGTGTTGCTGAATAAAGAGACCTTGGAGTGCAGGTTCATAGCTCCTTGAAAGTAGAGTCATAGGTAGATAGGATAGTGAAGAATGCGTTTGGTGTGCTTTCATTCATTGGTCAGAGTATTGAGTACAGGAGGTCATTTTGCGGCTGTACAAGACATAGGTTAGACCACTTTTGGAATATTGTGTGCAATTCTGGTCTCCTTCCTATCGCAAAGATGTTGTGAAACTTGAAAGGGTTCAGAAAAGATTTACAAGGATGTTGCCAGGGTTGGAGGATTTGAGCTATAGGGAGAGGCTGAACAGGCTGGGGCTGTTTTCCCTGCAGCGTCGGAGGCTGAGGGGTGACTTTAGAGGTTTTTAAAATCATGGATAGGGTAAATTGACAAGGTATTTTCGCCCAAGTGGGGGAGTCCAGAATTAGAGGGCATAGGTTTAGGGTGAGAGGAGAAAGATATAAAAGAGACCTAAGGGGCAATTTATTCACACAGAGGGTGGCATATATATGGAACGAGCTGCCAGAGGAAGTGGTGGAGGCTGGTACAATTGCAACATTTAAAAGGCATCTGGATGGGTATATGAATAGGAAGGGTTTGGAGGGATATGGGCCAGGTGCTGGCAAATGGAACTAGATTAGGTTAGGATATCTGGTTGGTATGGACGGGTTGAACCAAAGGGTCTATTTCTGTGCTGTATGTCTCTATGACTCATGTCCTCTCTAATCCTTAATTTGAATCTAAGACCCCTGGTTTTTGAACACTCTGCCAAGGGAAACAGGTTCCTCCTGTGTCTTCTAACTCTACTCCTCGCAAGTTTGTAGACCTCAATCATGTCACCCCTTAGCCTTTTCTATTCCAAGGAAGACAATCCCAACCTCTCTAAACACTTCCAGTAGATAGAATTCTCCTGACCTGGCAACATTCTTCTCTGCATTCTCTCCAATGCGATTACATCCTTCCTATAATGTGGTTGTCAGATCTGCACACAATACTCCAATCATGGCCTCACCACATTGTCCTATACAGTTTCATCATTACATCCCTATTTTTGTATTCTCTACTTCTACCAAAGCAGAGCATTTCATATGCTTTCTTTACAATCTTATGCACCTGTACTGCTACCTTCAGGGACCTGTGCACTTGCACATCAAGATCCCTCACTTCATCTACCCTCTCAGTATATTCCCATTTATTGTGTATTCCCTTTTTTACTGTTTGACCTCCCTAAACGCATTACCTCATACTTAAAGTTAAACTCCTTCTGCCACTTCCCAGCCCATTCTGCCAACCCATTGATATCATTTTGGAGCTTACAGCAATTCTCTACACAATCCACTACACGGCCAATTTTTTAATTGTCTGCAAATTTCTTATTTGTGACCCCAAGTTCAAGTCCAAATCGTTAAATGTTATAAAACAAACAGCAGGGATCTCAATACCGAACCGTGCAGAACACCACTGGAAACAGCTTTCCATTCACAAGGGCAGCCATCAACCATTACCCTTTGTTTCCTTTTACTAAGCCAAATTTGGATCCAATTTGACACATTATCCTTTATTCCATGGGCTTTTGCTTTTCTGACCAATGTACCATGGGTGACCTTGTCAAATACCTTACTAATATTCATGTAGATAACATCCACTAGTCTACCTTCATCAATTCTCCTTGTCATTTCCTCAAAGAATTCAATCAAAATTGCAAGGCATAACCTTTCGTTAATAAAACTATGCTGACTATCCCTGACTAGGCAGAAGTGAGTACTGCAGATGCTAGAGATTAGAGTCAAGATTGGAGTGCTGGAAAAGCACAGCAGGTCAGGCAGCATCTGAGGAACAGAAAAATCGACGTTTCGGGCAAAAGCCCTTCATCAGGAATGAGGGAATCCCTGACTAGGCCATGCCATTCTAAGTGACCTACCATTCCTAACTTAAAAGTGACAAAGAGTAGTTGGGAAAAGCTACATTCCCCCATCAAACACTCTTTCAACAGTCATGATGACATATTGTTACCAGGCTAATAATCCAGAAACCCAGATGATAATATCTTGGACACCAGAGTCTGAATATCATTGCAACAGGTGGCATAATTTCCAATCACTAAAAAGTCCTAGATTTTTACAGCAAAGAAAGAAGACATTCTGCCCATCATGTCCAACCTAGTTAACAAAGATCATATAATCAGACAGCATAGAAGAGTTCCTTTAGCCCATCCAGTCTGAAGTGCCAAAAAAATACAGTACCACCTACACTGGCCCTACATTCCCCTAATAGGCCCATAGCCTTGAATGTTATGACACTTCAGGTGCTTATCCAGGTACTTTTTAAAGATTATGAGGTTACCTGCCTCAACTATCCTCCCAAGCAGTGCAATCCAGACACTTACCAACTTCTGGGTGAAAGAAAATCCTCAAATCCCCTCTAAACCTCTTGCCTTTCACTTTAAAAATGTGACCCCTTGTTATTAAACTTTCAACTAAGGGGAACAGCTGCTTCCTGTCCTCTCAGTCCATGTCCCTTAGAGTTGTATACATCTCTACCAGGTCCTCCTCAACCTTCCCAGCTCCAAAGAAAACAACCTGCGCTTACCCAACATCTCCTCATCACTGAAATGCTCCATTCCAGGGAACATCTCGGTGAATTTTCTCTGCACTTCTCCAGTGCAATCACATCCTTCCTAAAGTGTGGTGACCAGACTCATACAGTATACCAGCTGTGATCTAACCAAAGTTCTGTATAGCTCCAACATAACCTTCCTGTTCTTTTAATCGATGCCACAATTAATAAAGGTCTGTCCCTGTTTGTCTTCTTAACTACCCCATTAACCTATCCGACCACCTTCAGGGATCTAGACAAGCATTCCAAGATCCCTCTGTTTATCTGAGATTCCTAGTATCATGCCATTTCTTGAATATTCCCTTGTCTTGTTACTTCTTCCAAAGTGTGTCACTTCACTCTCTTCAGGGTTAAATTCCAAATACCACTGATTTGTCCATCTGATCATACTCATTATATCTTTCTGTAGCCGCGTTGTTAACCACCAGCCTAATTTTTGTGTCATCCACAAATTTACTTATCCTCCTCTCCAACCCACATTCTCATCCACATCATTTATGAATATCATAAACAATAAAGGGGCCCAGCATTAATCCCCATGAAATGCCACAGGACACTGGCCTCTAATCACACAAACAGACTCTGCCACTACCCAGTCTCTTGCCACTAAGCCAATTTTGGATCCATCTTGTCAAGTTGACTTTCGCTGGGATGTTTCTCATGCCCCCCCCCCCCCACATTAACAGCACAGAGGTGGAACGAGTGAAGAGTGTCAAGCTCCCGGGAGTGGTCATCCACAACAAGCTTTCTTTGACTCTTCATGTGGATACACTGGTTACAAAGGCCCAACAATGTCTCTTCTTCCTCAGGTAGCTGAGGAAATTTGACATGACGGCGAATACCCTTGCCAACTTTTATAGGTGCCCCATTGAGAGCATTCATCTGGATGTATCACTACCTGGTATGGCAACTGTACCACACAAGATCAGAGACGTTTACAGAGAGTGGTAAACTCGGCCCGGACAATCACAAAGGCCAACCTCCCAGCTAGAGAATCCATCTACCAGCCCCGCTGTCGATGAAAGGCCACCAACATTCTCAAAGATCCATCCCACCCTGGCAATGTTTTTCTACAACCTCTACCATCGGGGAGAAGGTACAGAAGCCGGTTTCGAAACAGTTTCTACCCTACTGTTGTTAGAATACTGAATGAACTCACAATCTTTTAACATTCACCTGTACCTGTGTTTTTGTTTTTGCCGCTGTTTACCTATTATTTACTATCTATGCTACTTAACTCTGCGATCTGCCTGTGTTGCTCGCAAGTGTTTCACTGTGCCTTGGTACACGTGACAATAAATTCAATTCAATTCAACTTAAGTTACCCTGGATTCCATGTGCTTTCAGCTTCTTTAACAGTCTCCCATGTGGCACTTGATGAAAGGCCTTACTGAAATCCACATAGATTACATGAAGGTTTGACTAAACTAATCCAATTTTCAGCTTTTCTGGATGTGATTGCACTGGAGGGGATGCAGGGAAGATTTACCAGGATGTTGCCTGGGTTGCAGAGTTTTAGTTATGGAGAGAGATGTTTTTACTGAAGGAGACTGAGAAAGGCACATGACTCAGATGTATAAAATTGTGAGGGCACACATAGGGTCAGTTGGAATAAACTTTTTCCCTTAAGGAAAAGGGGATGACCAATGACCAAAGGACATAGATTTAAGGAGAGTGGCTCAAGATTTCAAGTGGATGTGAGGAAAAACGTTTTCATCCACAGCAAAGTGGGAATATGGAACTCACTGCCTGTAAGGGTGGGAGATATAGAGACCCTCATCACACTGAAGGAGTATTTATAGCATACTTGCAATACCAAGGCATATAAGGCTCCATGCCAAATGCTATAAAATTGGATTAGAACAATTAGGTAGTTGTTTTAACTGCTACAGACCTGATGGGCTGGAGCCCTGTAAGACCCTGTGACACTTTGGCCTGGAAGCTGTGACAACATAGCAAATATCTACATACAGAGTCATTAGGGATATTGAAGTGACTGCTGGACAGGCACATGGAGAGCAGTGAGTTGAGGGGTGCGTAGGTTAAGTTACTATATTTTACATTAGGATTAAACCTTGGCACAACATCGTGGGCCAAAGGGCCTGTTCTGTGCTGTACTTTTCTATGTTCTATGTTCTATGTTTTAATTGCATTATAATTTCCCTTCCCCAGTTAAATACCTTCCCATACTGTCTGTTCCTATCCCATTTCATTTGCCTTCCTAAAGTCTCAGCCTATTCTTCTTACCAAAGTGTATAACCTCACACTTTCCCATATTGTACTCTATCTGCCACTTTTTTGCCCACAATCCTAGCCTGTCTAAGTCCTTCTGCAGCTACCCGTTTCCCTTAACGCTACCTGTCATAAAGTCCTAGAGATGTACAGCAAGGAAACAGACCCTTCGGTCCAACCTGTCCATGCCGACCAGATATCCCAACCCAATCTACTCCCACCTGCCAGCACCCGGCCCATATCCCTCCAAACTCTTCCTATTCACATACCCATCCAAATGCCTCTTAAATGTTGCAATTGTACCAGTCTCCACCACTTCCTCTGGCAGCTCATTCCATATATGTACCACCCTGTCCCTTGAGCCAAAAATAGAAATTGCTGGAAAAGCTCAGCTGGTCTGGCAGCATTTCTGAAAAGAAATCGGAGTTAACATTTCAGATTGAGTGACCCTTCCTCAGAACTGATGGTGGCTCAGAAAATGTCTGTTTGTACACAGAAGGTAGGGTGGGGGGAGGGAGTAAGGACTAAATGACAGGTAGGGACAGAGCCCAAAGAGAAGAGCAGTTGGACAGACAAATGTGTTGATAACACTCTGGTTAGAAGGGTGAATAGCTGTTAATGGGGACTGTTACAAGCTAACAATGTAATAGCAGACTGTGTGATAACAAGGCCTGATGTGTGGGAGTTGGGATAAGGACATGGGAGAGCTCAAGCCTGAAAGTTATTGAACTTGATATTGAGTCTGAAAGGCTGCAGGATCCCCAAGTGGAAAATGAGGTGCTGTTCTTCCAGCTTGTGCTGAGCTTCACTGAACATTGCAGCAAGCCTGAGGCAGAGATGTTGGTTAGAGACAAAAACTGCAGATGCCAGCAGTGGTAGTAGAGTCAGATACATGGAAGATCATACAATAAAGGGTATGTAGGTTAGTCTGATCATTGGGTAGGATAAAAGGTTAGCACAATATCAATATCAAGGGCCGAATGCCCTGTACTGTTCCACTTTGGTTTCCAAGGTAGACAGGCAGGAGGTATGGAGTACACAGGGAGAAAGTGAGGACTGCAGATGCTGGAGATTAGAGTCGAGAGTGTGGTGCTACAAAATCACAACAGGTCAGGTAGCACCTGAGAAGCAGGAGAATCGACGTTTTGGGCATAAGCCCTTCATCAGGAATCATTCTTGATGAAGGGCTTATGCCTGAAGCATCGATTCACCTGCTCTTCGGATGCTGCCTGGCCTGCTGTCATTTTCCAGCACCACACTCTCGGGCAGGAAGAACACAGCAAGCCAGGCAGCATGAGGAGGTTCGTGTGTAACCCTTCTTCCAGGCCACTTCAGATAGCAGGCAACTGGAAACTCAGGGGTTTTTTTTGCAAACAGAATTCAAGTGTTCTGCAAAGCGGTCACTCAATCTAAACTTCGTTTCCCCAGTGTAGAGCAGACCACATTGTGCAGGTAAAGTGCTGCTACAACTGGCAGGTCTGTTTGGGTCCTTGAATAGTGAGGAGGAGGGAGGTAAATGGACAGATATTACACCTTCCACAGTTGCAGTAGAAGGTGTTGTGAGGTTGTCCCTTCAGTTATCTTTGTGTCAGCTCCAAACTTAGCTACAATGTTCTCACTTCCTTCATCCAGATCATTAATATATAATGTGAATGGTCCCAGCACTGGCTCCTGAGGAACTCCACTAGTCACCAGCTGCCATCCTGAAAAACACCCTTTTATCCTTGCTCTTTGCTTTCTGCCAATCAGCCAATCTACTATCCCTGTCAGTAACTTGCCCCTTATACCATGGGTTCATCTTATTTAGCAGCCTCCTGTGTTAAAGGCCTTCTGGAAATCCAAATAATCATGTCCAGCTTGCTCGTTACCTCAAAGAATTCTAACAGATTTGTCAGGCATGACCTCCTCTAGAAAAAGCCGTTTACCAAGCACTTCCAAGTACTCTGCAATCTCGTCCTTAAAATGGACACTCAAGTTCCGTCACCATGCCTAACCCCGCCCCTTCGCCGATCTCAGACTGCATGCCTAACCCCGCCCCCACGCCTATTTCCGTCACCACGTCTAACCCCGCCCCTTCGCCTATCGCCATCACCACGCCCAACCCCGCCCCCACGCCGATCCCCGTCCCCGCCCCAAGAACGAAACCC
>NC_057716.1:109287416-109304139 GCF_004010195.1 Chiloscyllium plagiosum
TCAGCACCGCCTTCCTAACCTGCAATCTTCTTCCTGACCTCTCCGCCCCCACCCCAGTCTGACCTATCACCCTCACCTTGACCTCTTTCCACCTATCACATTTCCGACGCCCCTCCCCCAAGTCCCTCCTCCTTACCTTTTATCTTAGCCTGCTGGACAAACTTTCCTCATTCCTGAAGAAGGGCTTATGCCCAAAACGTCGATTCTCCTGTTCCCTGGATGCTGCCTGACCTGCTGCGCTTTTCCAGCAACACATTTCCAGCTCTCAAGTCTTACCAACAAATAATGTCAGGGTAACTGGCCTACAATTTCCTGTCTTCTGCCTCCATTCCTTCTTAAACAGGAGTGTTATATTAGCCATTTTCCAGTCCTACAGGTCCCTCCCTGACTCCAGTGATTTCTAATAGATCACCACCAATACCACAGTTCAGGCAGCATCCGAGGAGCAGGAAAATTGACGTTTCGGGCAAAAGCCCTTCATCAGGAATAGCTCTATTCCTGATGAAGGGCTTTTGCCTGAAACATCAATTTTCCTGCTCCTCGGATGCTGCCTGAACTGCTGTGCTTTTCCAGTGCCACTCTAATCTAGAATCTGGTTTCCAGCATCTGCAGTCCTTGTTTTTACCCTGTTTTCACCACCAATACCTCCACAATCCCCTCAGCTTTCTCTATCAGCTCACTGGATGTAGTGATTTGTCCCATCTTCAGACCTTTCAGCTTCCTTAGCATCTTCTCCTCAGTGATGACTACTACACTTACCTCTGCCCTGACTGTTTTGAAGTTCTGGTACGCTCATGGTGTCTTCCATTGAAAACTGATGCAAAGTACCTACTTAATTTCTCTGCCATTTATTTGTTCCCCATTACCACATTCCCAGCTTCACTTTCCAGTGTCCAATGTCCACTCTTGCCTCTTTCACACTTGTCAAAAAAACTCTTGCAATCTCCTTTTACATTACTAGCTAGCTTACCCTCATAATTCATCTTCTCCCCCCCTTATTGTTTTTTTAAGTTATCCTCTGTTGGTTTTTAAAGCCTCCCCAATCTTCTGGCTTCCTACTAATCTTCACATTGTAAGCTTTTTCTTTTGCTTGTATGCTATCCCTGACTTCCCTTGTCAGCCATTGTTGCCTCATTCTCCCCTTAATAGGTTTCTTCTTCATTGGAATGAATTTCTGCTGTGCCTCCCAAATTTACCCAGAAACCCCTGCTATTACTCCTACACCCTCTTCCCTTCTCAGCTCGCCAGCTCCCTCATCATGTCATTGTAGTTACCTTTACTCAAGCGTAATACTGTTACATTCGATTTCAGCTCTCCCTCTCAAACTATAGGGTGAATTCTATCATATAATGTATTTAACTCAGAGGTAGATAACTTCTTGATTAGTAAGGGCATCAAGGGTTACAATGAGAAGGCAGGAGAATGGGGTAGAGAAACATATCAGCCATGATTGAATGATACAGCAGATGTGATCAGCAGATTGGCCTAATTCTGCTCCTGTATCTTGTGATCTTATTGACATGTTGTTATGGGGGAAAAACATTCTCATGGTCTACCCTCTTGATGCTCATAATTCTATACCTCTCATTCAGATCCTCCTCAGCATCCTCTGCTCCAAAGAAAACAAACTCAGCTTATTCAGTCTCTTCTCATCAGAGAGACTTTTCATCTCAGGCATATCCTCCAATAGTGTGGCACTCCCTCAGTACTGACCCTCCAACAGTGCGGCACTCCCTCAGTACTGACCCTCCGGCAGTGCAGCACTCCCTCAGTACTGACCCTCCGACAGTGCAGCACTGACTCTCTGACAGTGCAGCACTCCCTCAGTACTGACCCTCTAATAGCGTGGTGTTCCCTCAGTACTGACCCTCTAGCAAAGTGGTGTGCACTCAGCACTGACCCTCCAGCAATGCAGCCCTCCCACAGTACTGAGAGTGTAGTACCCCCTAAGTACTGATGAGGAGCTCTGTCAGTACAGATCTTCTGGCCTATTTTTCTATGAAGTCACTTCTGCTGCATGGTTTGAACTCTTTAATGATCCCTTGGATCACTGGGACAGTTTTTCAGAAAGACAGTACCTCTACAAGCAGGACAGTCTGTACCTGAACCAGAATGGGGCTAAGATCCTTGCGGGAGGGTTTGCTCATGCTGACGAGAGGAGCTTAAACTATTCAGCAGGGCAAGGGACACTGTTAGTTCAATAGTTCAAAGATTGGTGAGTTGTGAATTGCGTAGAAAGTTGTCAAAGGATATATATCAGTTGCAGATATGAGCTGAGAAATGGTAGATGGAGTTTAATCTGAATAAGTGCAAGCTGCTGCACTTTGGGAGATCAAATGTTAAGGGAAAGTACACAATTAATGGCAGGACCCTGAACAGCATTGATGTACAGAGGGAACTTGGGGTTCAAGTCCATAGTTCTCTGAAAGTGGCCACATGAGTAGATAGGGTGGTGAAGAAAGCGTGTAGCATGTTTGCCTTTATTGATCGGGGAATGGAGTACAACAGCAAGGTTGACATTTTGCAGCTTTATAAGACTTTGGTTAGGCCACACTTAAGAGTATTGCATTCAATTCTGATCATCACAGGTGCATAAGAGATTTACCAGGATGCTGCCTGGATTAGAGGATATGAGCTATAAGGACAGGCTAGAAAAACTCGGGTCGTTTTCTCTGGAGCAACAGAGGCTGAGGGGGTCTTGATAGAAATCTATAAAATTATGAAATGTATAGATAGAGTTGATGGTCAGAATCTTTTTCCCCAGAGTTAAAATGTCTATTACCAGGTTACATACATTTAAGGTGAGAGGGAGATATTTCAAAGGAGATGTGAGGTGCAAGTTATTTTACACAGAGTAGTAGGAGGGTGGAACACATTGCCAGATGGAGGCCGATACAATAGGGGCATTTATTATTTTAGATAAGCATATGAATATGCAAGGAATGCAGAGATATAGACCAAGAACAGGCAGAAGGGATTAGTTTAATTTGGCACCATGTTTGGCACAAAATGGTGTTTGTGTGTTCCTGTGTTCTATGATAACATAGCTTTGAAATGGAACCAAGGCAGACCTGGTTCAGCCATGTTTGCCTCAACTGAGTAAGATAAAGTTAAACGGCCTCTATTTTAATGCCAGGAGTATTAGAGGTAAAACAGGTGAGTTGTATGGATTGACAAATGGAATTGCAATGTTGTTGCCAATACTGAGGTGTGGTTGAGGGAGGGAAAAGACTGTCAACTTAATATATCAGGCTATAGGATCAAGCAGGACAGGCAAGGATGAACAAGTGGAGGTGGTCTTGCATTGTTAGTTAGAGAGTCAGTTAGTGCAGTAAGGGGGGACGGTATTTTGGAAGGGTCATCAAATGAGGTTTTAAGGGAAGAATTTTGGAATTAAAAAGGGACAGTCACACTGTTAGGAATGTATAATAGGCCCTGAAACAGTCAGTGGGTAATTATGGAGCAGATATGTAGCCAATTCACTGATAGATGTAAAAATTATAACAATCAGGTTAATAGGAGATTCCAGCTGCCATAATATAATAATTGTAACAGTATAAAGAGTTCAAAGGAGCCATATTTCTTCAAACAGCACTGGACCTAATTCTGAGCAACAAAGAAGGACAGGTATTTGAGGTGACAGTGGGGGAGCATTTTGGTGATAGCAACCCAACACTGTTTGTTTTAATTTTGTAAAGGAAAAGGATAAATGTGGTCTACAAAGAAAGAGTTTTTGAATTATCGCAGAGAAGATTATTCTTTAAAATAAAACAGGAAATTAGCCAAAATAAACTGGGAATAGCTAGTGGAGGGTAAATCTTCAGCAGAATAGAGGAAAGCATTTGAAAAGGTACTGGACAGAGTATGGGCAGAACATGTTCCTTTATGGTGAAATGTAGCAGCAATAAGCTGACAGAACCCTGGATGTTGAGGAATATTAAGGACTTAGTGAGTTTTGAGAAGATTTGTAGCTCAGGTTGAGGTTCTGGATGTGGGTTTGCTCACTGAGCTAGAATGTTAGTTTTCAAATGTTTCATCATCATACTAGGTAACATCATCAATGAGCCTCCAGATGAAGCCCTGGTGGTGTAGCCCACTTTCTATTTATATATTTGGGTTTCCTTGAGTTGGTGATGTCATTTCCTATGGTGATGTAATTTCCTGTTCTTTTTCTTAGGGAGTGGTGAATGGGATCCAAGTCAATGTGTTTGTTGATAGCGTTCTGGTTGGAATGCCATGCTTCTAGGAATTATCGTGCGTGTCTCTATTTGTGTCATAGGAAATGACATCACCAACCCAAAGAAATCCAAACATATAAATATGTACAGGCCACACCACCAGTGTTCCATTCGGAGGCTCATTGAAGATGGTACCTAGTATGGTGACAAAACGCCTGAAAACGAACCTTCCAGCTCAGCGAGCAAATCTATATCTATATGGATAAAAAGGAAAAGACAGCGTTTTAACAGGCACAAACAAAGCAAATCAATGGTCACCTGAGAGGAATATAGAAAGTGCAGAGTCGAACTCAAGAAAGCAGTTAGGAAATCAAAGAGGGATATGAGATAACACTGGTGGTAAGATTAGGAAGAATCCCAAGATACTCTACAAATAAAGTCAAGGGGAAGAAAAGAGTAGGATCCAAAAATAGAAATTGCTGGAAAAGCTTGGCAGGTCTGGCAGCATCTGTAGAGAGAAATCAGGGTTTAAGTTTCAGATTGAGTAACTCTTCCTGAGAACTTGACCGAAAATGTTAACTGATTTCTCTCCAAGATGCTGCCAGACATGCTGCGCTTTGCCAGCAATTTCTATTTTTGTTTCTGATTTACAGGATCTGTAAGTTTTAAAGAGTAGGATCGATTAGGGACCAAGGGGGCAATCTATGTTCGGAGCCAGAGGACATTGGTAAAGTGGGTAAATGAGTAATTTAAATCTGTCTTTACCCATGAGAAGGAAGTTGCAAGTACAGAATTCAAGAAAATGAGCTATGAAGTTCTTGATTGGTAATAGAAGTGAGGAAGTATTGGAGTTTTGGTGCATTTAAAAGTGAACAAATCGCCAGGTCTAGATGAGTTGTATCCCAGGCTGCTGCGTGAGATGAGGGAGAGAAATGCAGAGGCCCTGACCTAAATTTTTTAATCATCTATGGCGTCAGGGGAAGTGCCAGAGAATTGGAGAATGGCTAATGTGTTTCCACTTTACAAGAAGGATGGGAGAAGTAGATCTGGGAATTATAGATCATTGAGTTTAACAACAGTAGTAGGGAAGGTAGTGGAGAAAATAGTAAAGGAGAAAATTAATCTCTATTTGGACAGGTAAGGTTTGATCAGGGATAGCCAGCATGGCTATGTCAAAGAGAGGACATGCTGAATGAATTTTATCAAATTTTTTTGAGGAGGTGACCAGATGTGTTGACCAGGAAAGGGCAGTTGATGTAGTTTATATGGATTCTCAACATAGTCCCACATGGGAAACTGATAAAGAAAGTACAAGCTCATGGGATCCAGGGAAACCTGGCAAGTTGGATCCAAAATTTGTTTTGTAGTAGGAGACCCAGGGTTGTGGTAAAAGGCTTTTTGTGTGACTGGAGCCCAGTCTGCAGTGACATACCACATGGATTGGTGCTGGGTCTCTTATTGTTGTGATATTTATAAATAATGTAGATGAGAAGGTTGGGGGTGGGTAGGGTGGGCAACGGTAAGTAGATTTGCAGATGGCACAAAGATTGGCAGCGAGGGGCAAGGTCTTAGGTTACAGGATGATATTGACATATTGGTCAGATGGGCAGATCAGTGGCAGATGGAATTTAATCCTGGAAAGTATGATTGATGCACTTTGGAAGAAGCTAAGAAAACAAAGGAAAATTATTCAATGAATGGTAGGACATGAAGAAGCTCAGAGGAACAGAGGCATCTTGGGAGCTTGTCCACAGGTGCTTGAAGATGGCAGGACAAGTTAACAGGATAGCTAAGAAGGCATATGCAACATTTGCCTGTATCAGTCAAGGCATTAATTATAATAGCAGGAAGGATATATTAGAGCTATACAGGACCTTGGTTTGGCTACAGCTGGAGTACTGTATATTGTTCTGGTCCCCACACCATAGGAAGGATGTGATGGTAATGGAGGGGATGCAGAGGAGATTCACCAGGATGTTGCCTGGGATGGTGCATTTCAGCGATGGAAAGGGCTGGATAAGCTCAGCCTGTTTTCTTTCTAGGAGAGAAAGTTGAGGGGGACCTGACAGAGGTGTATGCGAATGTGAAGGGCAAGCACAGGGTGAAGAGAAAGCAGCTCTTCCCCTTCATAGGGAGCACTTTTTTTAAAGTGAAAGGCAGAAGGTTTGGAAGGAATTTGAGGAACGTTTTTTTCACCCAGTCAGTGGATGGAGCCTGGCATGCACTGCCTTGGAGGGTAGTTAAGGAAGGAAACCTCACAACCTTAAAAAAAACACTTTAAAAAGTCATAACCTTGAAGGTTATGGGCCTAGTGTGGGAAAGTGGGACTGGTGTCCATAGTGTATTTTCAGTGGTACAAGTTTGATGGGTTAAAGGACCTCTTCCATATTGTCTGATTTTACGAATCTTGAAGGGGCAGAATCACAGGGATCTCGGGTTCCAAATACTCTCATAACCTCTAACTTGCCACAGCCCAATTATTACATGTCAATCCCAGTCCAATCATGCTCCATACCAATCCCCGGCCAATCCCTAGCCAAGCCCCAGCCAATCGCAGACCAATTCTAAGCCATTCCCAGACTGGACAATTCCAGACCAGTCCCGATGGGCACTCCCAGCCGAGTCCTGGGACAATTCTAGACCCATGCTGGACTTATCCCGGGACAGTTCCGGACAACCCAGAGCAATGAGTGGTCTCAATGATGAAACTGTCCGGTTGCTAGAAATTGTGAAGTTTACTTAATGATCTGTTACTGCTGGGATGTAACGGAGAGAGGGGAACCATTAACCATCAGGGTCAGGCTATAAGCTCACTCACCTCTCTCAGGAACTTGTCCATAATGTCCATACACTGTTTCAATCCCAGCAATGCAACGTCTTATCTCAGTTCAGGGGCAGAAGATATTGGAAATGTGGACGGAGAACATATTGGATCTGTCGGTAAACGGACACCCAGAAGAGAGAGAGCCCAGAGAGAGAGAGAGGGATGTGCCGACACTGATCCTGCAGAGAAGCACTCACTCACTCCGTCCGTCCGATCCTCTCTCCCCCTCTCTCTATTCCTCTGTCTCCTTTCCCTGATTATTTGTCTGTATCCTTCTATACCCCTCTGCCTTTCTCTCTCTCGTCATCACTTGCCGGCACACTCAGTCTGGAGAAACACCCTCAGTGCCTGAGCCAGGCTGGGTCAAAGCTTCAGGATCCTCTCTCCTCCTACCAGCCCATATATGGACCCGGCTCATTTCCCCTCCCCCAGTTCCTGCCCAGCAATCAGTTTAACTCATTCACAGCTAAACCCATTGCAGTTGTATCTGATAACGGAGGGACTTTAAACAATAAATAACAGGCAAATGCTCAGAAACGGGATTAGGCTAAAGCTATTTCAATTATTACCTCAAGTTCAATGGCCCACAGGAATTCTTACTCTGTTGAACACAGAGATATCTTGATAAGTCAGTAACAGGGGCAGGGAGCCTGTCTCCCCAAATCCAACCACCACCAACAGAGGCTGCAAGCAGCAACCTTCAAGCAACCCTATACATTGTCATTTCAGAGTGGCAGTCAGCTTAACAGCCTGACAATCCATCAGTAACTACTGTACCCCATTACACACGATTTCCAAACAGATGGAATGAGCTGCTAGAGGATGTGGTGGAGGCTGGTACAATTGCAACATTGAAGAGGCATCTGGATGGGTATATGAATAGGAAGGGTTCGGAGGGATATGGGCCAGATGCTGGCAGGTGGGACTAGATTGGGTTGGGATATCTGGTCAGCATGGACGGGTTGGACCGAAGGATCTGCTTCCATGCCGTACATCTCTATATTAAATGAAACCCCCAACATTGCAAAGTTTTGCAGCCAACACAGACTCTCTGAAATGCCACTATTTGGAATGAAAGAAACAGGGGCCAAACACTGTTCCGGGATAAACCTCCCCTCTACTCTATTCCTCTCCCTTCTTCAGCTTCCTCTCTCCTCAAACCTCCTGCTTCTCATCTTATTACCCTCCCCCATCACCAGTCCTCCCTTCCCTAACCCTCCTCCTCAACACCCCTTTCTCTTTCCCTCCACCTCACTTCATTCTCCCACTCCACACAACTACTTTCCACCTAGTACTGTGATGAAGCATGGCTAATTAGTAATGTAAATTAACTGTAATTAGTATCCATAAAAGATCCACTGGGAAATTGTGACAATAATAATGAATCCATGCAGTACATTTGAGAGTGATATATACCAATCTGAAAACAGAATCTTAAAGAAAGCCAGTTACATCATTGAGGGAAAACTGGCCAAGAATAATTGGGTAAATAGACTAAAAGGAATGGTGCAATAACAATGGATGGCATGGTGGCACAGTGGTTAGCACTGCTGCCGCACAGTGTCAGAGACCTGGGTTCAATTCCCGCCTCAGGCAACTGACTGTGTGGCGTTTGCACATTCTCCCTATGCCTGTGTGGGTTTGCTCTGGTTTCCTCCCACAGTCCAAAAATATGCAGGCTAGGTGAATTGGCCATGCTAAATTGCCTGTAGTGTTAGGTGTAGGGGTCTGGGTCAGTGTGGACTTGTTGGGCTGAAGGGCCTGTTTCCATGCTGTAAGTAATCTAATACTCAGCTTAAAAAAAAATGTGGGAAACATAGTCACATTCAAACAGAATGATGCTGAGTGCCAGGTTTCTGTCTTGGACTGAATTCTCTAATTATTTTTCCTTATTGGCCTGAGATGGGATAACCACTTGCAAGGTCAGCATTTACTTATTCCCCATCTCAGAGGGCCATTTCAGAGACCGGTCAGGAGTCGGTCACATTTCTGTGAATTGGAGTCACATGAGATCATCCTAGAAAAGGAGAGGTTTCCCTTCCTGAAGGTTACTGCTGAACCAGATGGGTTTTTACTAAAATTGATGATAGTTTCAAAGCCATCCTTACCTGGCCCAGCCTATATGTAACTCCAGACCCATAAGTAATGTGGGTTGACTCTTAGAAACCATTCGGTTTGAGGGCAATTGAGGAAGGACCACAAATGCTGACCTTGGCAGTTATGACCATATCGTATGAAAGAATAACAGGGAAAGCAAAACCAAATTCAACCAGCAGTAACCACTAAAATGAGATCTGAATCCACATCATCAGAGCATTCACCAAGGATTACTAGCCCAATATATTGCCTGTACACCACCATCTTCCCACTGATAAAATAACTAAGAACATAAAAACAGGTTGTAAGAACTTGCACATGTTTTAAAAAGCAGGACAGTGGCTAATATAAACATTAATCCTCTGAGGCATAGTTGGAAGTGTGTTGCTGGAAAAGCACAGCAGGTCAAGCAGCATCCGAGGAGCAGGAGAATCGACGTTTCGGGCCGGAGCCCTTCATCAGGAATGATGAAGCTGTGCTTTTCCAGCACCACACTCTCAATTCTGATCTCCAGCATCTGCAGACCTCACTTTGTCCAAGTTGATTTCCCCCTCTGAGGCATAGACTAGATTACTTACAGTGTGGAAACAGGCCCTTCGGCCCAACAAGTCCACACCGCCCCGCCGAAGCGCAACCCACCCATACCCCTACATTTACCCCTTACCTAACACTACGGGCAATTTAGCATGGCCAATTCACCTGACCTGCACATCTTTGGACTGTGGGAGGAAACCGGAGCACCCAGAGGAAACCCACGCAGACACGGGGAGAACGTGCAAACTCCACACAGTCAGTCGCCTGAGGCGGGTATTGAACCCGGGTCTCTGGCGCTGTGAAGCAGCAGTGCTAACCACTGTGCCACCGTGCCGCCCATGGTGAAATTATGATGGGGAATTATCATAGGGAATTTTCATGGAAGGTACAGCAGTAGATGTAGTGTACATGGATTTTAGCAAAGTGTTTGCTAAGGTTCTCCATAGTACGCTCATTTACAAAGTTAGAAGACATGGGATACATGGCTATCTGGCTGCTTGAATACAAAATTGACTGGCCAATAGAAGACAGAGGGTGTTGGTAGATGGAAAGTGTTCAGCCTGGAGCTCGGTAACAAGTGGTGTTCCACATGGATTGGTTCTGAGACCTCTGCTCTTTGTGATTTTAATAAAATGATTTGGATGAGGAAATGGAAGGGTGGATTAGTAAATTTGCTGATGACACAAAAGGTTAGTGGCATGGTAAATAGTGTGGAGGGTTGTAGATTGTAATGGGACATTGATAGGGATGCAGAACTGGGCTGGTAAGTAGCAGATGGAGTTCAACCTGGAAAAGTGTGAAGTCATTCACATTGGAAAGTTGAATTTTAATGCAGAATTCAAGGTTCAAGACAAGATTCTTGTCAGTGTGGAGGAACTGAGGGATCTTGGTTTCCATGTCCATAGATCCCTCAAAGTTTCCACCCATGTTGATAGGGTTGTTAAGAAGACATATGGTTTACTGGCTTTCCTTAGCAGGGGGATTGAGTTTAAGAGCTGTGAGGTTATGTTCAACTCTATAGCGCCCTGGTTAGACCACACTTAGAATATTGTGTTCAGTTCTGGTTGCCTCATTACAGGAAGGATTAGAGAGGGTGCAGAGAATTTTTACTAGGATGCTGCCTGAACAGGATGACATGTCTTATAAAAAAAGGTTAGGGGAGCTAAGGCTTTCTTCATTGGAGTGAAGAAGTATGAGAGGTGACTTGATAGAGGTGTACAAGATGATGAAAGGCAAAGATAGAGTGGATAGCCAGAGACCTTTTCCCAAGGCGGAAATGGGTATCACGCGGGGGCATAATTTTAAGGTGATTAGAGGAAGGTTTAAGGGCGATGTCAGAGGTAGGTTATTTACACAGAGAGTGGTGGGTGCGTGGAATGCACTGCCAGCAGTGGGAGTAGAGTCAGATACAGTAGGGACATGACTCTTGGATAGGCTCATGGATGGTAGTAAAATGAAGGGTGTGTAGGTTAGTTTGATCTTAGAATAGGAAAGAAGGTCGCATAGCATCAAGGGCCAAAGGGCCTGTACTGGGCTGTACTGTTCTATGTTCTAATGAGAAAATGGAAGTCAATAAACAAATATTTCAAATCTGTCTTGACAGTAGAAGGCACAAGGCATTTCAGAAATAGAGAGTGACAGGGAACTAGGAAGGGAGAAAAATTAATTAACATCAGCAGAGAAAAAGTACAAGAGAAACATAAGGGACCACAGTGCAACAAATCTGAGGAACTAAAGTCCTACACTTCAAGGTTTGAAGAGATTGATTTTGAGAGAGTGGATGTGCAGGCTATGATTTTTCTAAAATTCCCTAGATTTGGGAATGGTGCTGGCAAATTAGTAGTTGCCAACTGTTACACTTGTATTGAAGAAAGGAGAGGGAGAAAAGACAGGGAACTACAGGTCAGTCCATCTGAAAACAGTCTTCAGAAAAGTTATTATTAGAAAAGTCTTAACCATAGATTCAGAAAATCAAAATATAATCAAAGTCAACCTGGCCCAGTAAAAAGGAAATTTCTGATAAATTCACTGGGGTTTTTCCAGGATGTAATCAGGGTAGCATGTCGTTCAACTTCTCACTTCACTACAGCCTTAGTTCAAAAATAGATTTAAAAAAAGGGAGCTGAATTCCAGAGGTGAGAATGATTGCTCTTCACATCGAGACAAATTTTGATGGTTTCCTTTTCATTTGTTCAAAGACTATGGATATCTCTGACTAGGCATCTATATATTGGGGATGTGGTGGCCTACTGGTTTTATCATTAGCCTATTAATGTGGAAACCCAAGTACTAGTCTGGGAACCTGGGTTCAAATCCCAATATAACAGATAGTGGCACTTGAATCCTTTTTTTTAAATGTGGAATTGAGTCTGAAAATGATGACGAAATGATTATCTGGGGGAAAAAAACCATCTGATTTAAAAATGTCCTTGAGAGATGGAAATTTGCTGTCATACCTGGTATGCTCTACATATGAATCCAGACCTACAGCAGTATGGTTGACCCTAAACAGCCCTTTGGGAAATTAGGAGAGGGCAGTAAATGCTGGCCAGCCAATGATGCCTGCATCCAGTTAATGAATTAAAAGAAAAATAATTGCCCTGGAGGCCTTGGGGGCCACTGGGTACACCCACAATGCTGCTAGCAAGGTAGTTAGACAATTTTGACCCAGCAACACTCCAGGAACAGTGATATAAAAGTCAGGATGGTGTGCAGCTTGGAGGGGAATTTGCAGGTGGGAGTCTTACAACGTATCTGCTGCCCCAGTGCTTCAAGATGGCATAGGCCATGGGTTTGGAAGGTGCATCAAGGAGCTCTGACAAAACTGGAATTGGGAGAAAACTCTCTGCTGGTCAGTCATCTCAACTTTAGGACATCTTTGCAGAAAATTCTTGGGTTAGTGTCCTATGCCTAACCATCTTCAGTGCTTCATTAACAACCTTCCCTCCATCAAAGGGCCAGAAATGGGGATATTCGCTGATGAATTTTGCCATCGTTTTTCACCACTCATGATTCCTTAAATACTGAAGTAGTCTGTGTCTATTTGCACCAAGGCCTGGACAATGTCAGGTAGGGATTCAATGGTTCTATGATTCTAAATGGCAAGTACATTTGTGACACACGAATGACAGGCAACACCTCCAACAAGGGAAAATCTAACTATTTCCACTGACATTCAATGGTATTATTCTCACTAAATACCCCACTATCAATATCCTGAGAGTTACTATCGATCAGAAACTGACCAGACTAGCCATATTAATATTGTGGCTAAAGAGCAGGTCAAAGGCTAGGAGTTCTGTGGTGTCTAACTGACCTCCAGACATTCCCAAATCCTATCCACTATCTACAAGGCACAAGTCAGGAGTGTAATGGAAAACTCCCCACTTGCCTGGATGAGTGCAGCTCCAACAACACTCAAAAGGCTGGACACCACCCAGGACCCCACTTGATTGACATCAATTCAACATTTATTCCTTTCATCATCATCATCCAGTCTTTGGATGAAGTTCTCTAATTCATAATGGTTCCAAGCAGAATACCCCAAAATTAAACTACCAGGTGAGGGACCTTTGAGTTGGATTCCTTTCTTTATTCACTTGACCCTTCGGTTAATTGCAATTAGATTTAATTAAGAAAGGATCCCTTTCCTGGTTCTTACTATTTACCCACACCCAAATGAATTCCTGTTTTAAACGGAGCCAGTTTAACCAAGGTTTTCCTGAGTTGACAGATAAGTGAGTTTACTAAATATGAAAAGAAACAATAACACAATAACTCATGTATTGCAGCGGTTCAAGAAGGCAGCTCACCACCTTCTCAAGGGCAACTAGGGCTGGGCAATAAATGCTGGCCAGCTAAAGCACCAATATCCCATGAGTGACTATGAAAAAACACACTGACACAGTTTAAGAATCAGAAGTGAATATAAAAAAATCATAGATTTTTTTAAAAAATGCAGGGGTCAGTTTCTGAGTCAATCATGAAAGGTAAATAATAGAATGTTACAGCTGTTACATCGGATGGTAGCGGCAACATTAACATTGGTGGTTGAGCATCGATTTCAAGATTCCTGGTCAATTTTCAGGCTGACTGAAATTCTTTTGACCTGGTTCCTTTTGACAATCACTTGTTGGCAGCACTCAGAGTGAGAGAATGTCTTTTCCTTTAGTTTTTACCTTCAGTGCAGGGATGTTTAATGACAGCTCAGCTGTGATCTTTGCAACACGTCCACGCATTAGGACATCGCTCAGTCGGTACAGGTCTCTGTCACATGGTCATGAAATTTACTCTATGCTTATGTTTTGGCTGTAGTAGCCCTCTATTTAAAAAGTCACTTTTTAAAAATCAAATGTTCAATATATCCCCCATTACTTTGGGGTTTTGATCCATTGTCATGACAAGTGTGTGCCATCTTCATTTGCATTGCAGAAATTCACCATTGCTTAGAGTCATGGAGTCCTACAGCATGCAAACAGGCCCTTTGGCCCAAACTGGTCCATGCCAACCAAAATGTCCGTCCACACTAACCCCATTTCCCTGCACTTGACCTGCATCCTTCTAAACCTTTCCTATCCATGTATTTGTCCAAATGACTTTTAAATGCCTTTTAAAAGCTGGAGACAGTTACAGAGAGTGGTGAACTCAGCCTGGACAATCACAAAACCAACCTCCCATCTATAGAATCCATTTACCAGGCCTGCTATCAAGGAAAGGCCATCAGCATTCTCAAAGATCCATCCCACCTTGGCAATGTTTTCTACAACCTCTACCATCGGGAATAAGGTACAGAAGCCTGAACACCAGCCAGCCAGTTTCAAAACAGTTTCTATCCTACTGTTGTTAGAATACTGAATGGACTCACAAACTCTTAACATTCGTCTGTACCTGTGTTTTTGTTTTTGACGCTGTTTACCTATTATTTACTATCTATGCTAACTCTGTGATCTGCCAGTATTGCTCGCAAGACAAAGCTTTTCACTGTGCCTCAGTAGACTTGACAATAAATTCAATTCAATTCAAATGTTGTTCATGTACCGCCTCAACCATTTCCACTGGCAGCTTATTCCATATGCGTACCACCCTCTGTGTAAAAATGTTGCCCCTCAGCTCCCTTTTATTCTTTCCCTGCTAACCTTAAACTGATGCTGTCTAGTCCTTGATTCCCCAACCTTGGGAAAAAGGTTGAGTGCATTCACGCTATCCATGCCTCTCATGATCTTATAGACTTCGATAAGATCTCCCCTCAGTCTCTTAAGTGCTCAAGAAAAATGGCCTAGCTTATCCAACTTCTTGCTCTAACTCAGTTCCTTGAATCCTGGCAACATCCTTGTGAATTTCTTCTGCACTCTTTCCAGTTTAATAGCATTCTTCCTATAGAAGGTGACAAAAATTGAATTCAATACTCCAAGTGTGACCTCACCAACGTCCTATACAATTGCAACATAACTTCCCAACTTCTATATTCAGTGCCCTGATGAAGGCCAGTGTGCCAAAAGCCTTCTTCACTGCCCTGTCTACCTGGAACTCCACTTTCAGAGAATCGTGCACCTTAACTCCAAGGTCCCTCTGTTCCACTGCACTCCTTAAGGCCCTACCATTCACTGTGAAACTCCTGCCTTGATTTGACTTTCCAAAATAGAAGACCTCACACTTATCTATATTAAATTCCATTTGCCATTTCTTGGCCCACTCCCCCAGCTGATCAAGGTCCTGCTGCAATTTCTGATAACCTTCCTCATTGTCCACAATATCGCCTATTTTAGTGTCATCTGCACACTTACTAATCATGCCTTGTACATTCTCATCCAAATCATTGATATCGATAACAAACAATAATGTTGATTTTGATGAAGGGCTTTTGCCCGAAACGTTGATTTTGCTGCTCCACGGATGCCTGAACTGCTGTGCTCTTCCAGCACCACTAATCCAAAAACAAACAGTAATAGGCCCAGCACTGACCCCTGAGGCACTCCACTGGTCACAGGCCTCCAGTCCGACAAGCATCTTTCCACTATTATCCTCTGCTTCCTATCATCAAGCCAATTGTTTATGTAATTTGGCAAAAGTGAGGACTGCAGATGCTGGAAATTACAGTCGAGAGTGTGGTGCTGGAAAAGCACAGCAGGTCAGGCAGCATCCGAGGAGCAGGAGAATCGACATTTCGGGCAAAAGCCCTTCATCAGGAATGTGATTCCTGATAGAACATAGAACAGACAAAAGTATAGCACAGAACAAGCCCTTTGGCCCATGATGTTGTGCCGAGGATTAATCCTAATCTAAAATAAAATAACCTAACCCACGCACCCCTCAATTCACTGCTCTCCCTGTGCATGTCCAGCAGTCTTTTAAATGTCCCTAATGACTCTGCTTCCACCACTACCGCTGGCAATGCATTCCATGCATTCACAACTCTCTGCCTAAAGTACCTTCCACTATCCCCTCTATACCTTTCTCCTAATATCTTAAAACTATGACCCCTCGTGCCAGTCAATCCTGCCCTGGGGAAAAGTCTCTGGCTATTGACTCTATCCATCCCTCTCATTACCTTGTATACCTCGGTCAGGTCACCTCTCTTCCTCCTTCTCTCCAGAGAGAAAAGTCCGAGCTTAGTCAACCTCTCTTCATAAGGCAAGCCCTCCAGTCCAGGCAGCATCCTGGTAAATCTTCTTTGCAACCTCTCCAAAGCCTCGGTATCTTTCCTATAGTAGGGCAACCAGAGCTGGACACAATATTCCAAGTGTGGCCTCACCAGGGACTTGTATAACTGTAGCAAAACCTCACGGCTCTTAAACTCGATCCCCCTGTTAATGAAAGCCAATACACTATATGCTTTCTTAACAACCCTGTGCACTTGGGTTGAAAATGTGTTGCTGGAAAGGCGCAGCAGGTCAGGCAGCATCCAAGGAGCAGGAGAATCGACGTTTTGGGCATGAGCCCTTCTTCAGGAATGAGGAAAGTGTGCCAAGCAGGCTAAGATAAAAGGTAGGGAGGAGAGACTTGGGGGAGGAGCGTTGGAAATGCGATAGGTGGAAGGAGGTTAAGGTGAGGGTAATAAGGTGAGGGTGATAGGCCGGAGTGGGGGTGGGGG
>NC_057716.1:109306711-109339133 GCF_004010195.1 Chiloscyllium plagiosum
CCAGTTTCCTCATTTCCCCTCCCCCCACCTTGTCTCAGTCCCAACTCTCGAACTCAGCACCACCTTCCTAACCTGCAATCTTCTTCCTGACCTCTCCGACCCACCCCCACTCTGGCCTATCACCCTCACCTTAACCTCCTTCCACCTATCGCATTTCCAATGCCCCTCCCCCTCCTCCCTCCTCCCTACCTTTTATCTTCACCTGCTTGGCACACTCTCCTCATTCCTGAAGAAGGGCTCATGCCTGAAACGTCGATTCTCCTGCTCCTTCGATGCTGCCTGACCTGCTGCGCTTTTCCAGCAACACTTAACAGCTCTGATCTCCAGCATCTGCAGTCCTCACTTTCTCCTATCCACTTGGGTGACAACTTTGAGGGATCTATGTATTTGCACACAAAGTTTGCTCTGTTCCTCCATACTGCCAAGAATCCTGTCTTTAATCCTATATTCAGCATTCAAGTTTGACCTTCCAAAATGCATCACTTTGCATTTATCCAGGTTGAACTCAATTTGCCAGTTCTCAGCCAAGCTATGCATCCTGTCTATGTCACGCTGCAGCCTGCAGTAGCCCTCTATACTATCAACGGCATCTCCAATCTTTGTGTCATCTGCAAATTTACTAACCCACCCCTCAACCTCCTCATCCAAGTCTTTTATAAAAACTACAAAGAGCAGATGCCCAAGAACAGAGCCCTGTGGGAGCCCACTCAACACTGATCTCATGCAGAATACTTTCCATCTACAACCACTCTGCCTTCTGTCAGCTCACCAATCCTGTATCCTGATAGCCAAATCTCCCTGCATCCCATACTTCGTGACTTTATGAATGAGCCTACCATGGGGAACCCTATCAAATGCCTTGCTGAAATCCATATACTCCATATCCATTGCTCGACCTTCGTCAACCTGTCTTGTCACCTCCTCAAAGAACTCAATAAGATTTGTGAGGCATGACCTGCTCCTCACAAAGCCATGCTGACTGCCTTTAATCACGCTATGCTTTATCAAATAGTCACAAATCCTATCCCTCAGAATTCTTTCTAAAACTTTGCTGACCACAGGCGTAAGACTGACTGGTCTGTAATTGCCAGGGATCTCCCTATTACCCTTTCCTATTACCCTTCTGATGAAGGGCTTATACAGAGAACATCGATCCTCCTGCTCCTTCGATGCTGACTGACCTGATTTGCTTTTCCAGCGCCACACTTTTCGACTTTGATCTCCAGCATCTGCAGTCCCCACTTTTTCTTACCATAAATGTTAGGCTTACTGATCTATAGTTCCCAGGTTTTTCTTTGCAGCCCTTAATAAAGGTACAACATTCACTACCCTCCTGTTTTTCAAGATCTCACCCATGGCTAATGACGATGTAAAAATATCTTGGATATAACTGGTCAGGAGTAGGAGATTTAACCACCTTCATACATTCTAATATGTCCAATACCTCTTCTACTGTGATATGGACTGTCCTCAAAATATCACCACCATCTTCCCAAGTTCCCAAGTCTTCCTGTCTTTCTCCAGGGTAAACACAGAGGAGAAATATTCATTGAGGACCTTGCTTCTTAGACACTATGTTCCAAGTTCACAACCAGCTTGATCTAGAAAGGTAAGGCCAGTAAATACATGGACTACCACCATCTGCAAGCTTCCCTCCAAGCCATTCACCATCCTGACTTGGAAAGATATTGCCATTCCTTCAGTATTACAAAGTCAAAGTCCATGAATGTCCTCCCTAATGACATTGTACGTGTAGCTTTACCAGAAGGATTGCAGTGGTTCAAGAAGGCTGCTCATCACAATATCTCCAGGTCAGTTAGAGATGGGGAATAATGACTGGCCTAATCAGCAACATCCGCATCCCATGGATGAACACTTTAACAAAAGACAAAGACTAATAAGTCTATGTTTTGCTGAAAAAAAACCATTTTGTTGAAGCTTGCCAACTTGCATTCATCAGGACAATCTGTAAGAACAGAAATTGAGGGGGAAAAACCCCAACATTTATAATTCATGACACAAAGGTTGGTTGGCAATTACATTCTGATTGGTAGAGGTATCACTATGGAAAATGCATCAAATAATGATGATTGACAGAGACTAACCTCAACACAGCAGTCTGTCATCGACAGTGCAGCATTTACCCACTGTCGACTCTTTGATAAAGCAGTGATCACTCAGTAATGGGCCTCAAACAATGCAGCAAACTCTTGTTGTTGACCCTCTGACTCTGAACTCTCTGAGTATTACCCTATGTCAGTGCAGGAATACTTCAGTACTAAACCTCTAGTAATGCAGCATTTCTTTGGTGCTGACTCTCCAACAGTGCAATATTGCTTCAGCGTCGAATGTCTGACAGTGTGACACTCCCTCAGCACTGACCCTCCGACAGTGTGGCACATCCTCAGCACTGACCCTCCAACAGTGCGGCACACCCTCAGTACTGATCTTCCAAAAGTGCAACGCTCCTTAGTTCTGATCTTCTGACAGTCCGGTTCTCCTTCAGTACTGACCCTCTGACAATGTGGCACTCCCTCAGAACCGATCCTCCAACAGTGCGGCACTCCCTCACCATAGACCCTCTGACAATGCGGCACTCCCTCAGCACTGACCCTCTGACAGTGCAGCACTCCCTCCGTATTGACCCTTTGACATTGCGGTGCTCCCTCAGCACTGACCCTAAGACAGTGAGGCACTCCCTCAGTACTGACCCTCCAACATTGCAGTCCTGACTTAGTACTGACCCTCAGACAGTGTTGTGCTCCCTCAGTACCAACTGTCTGACAATGCAACACTCCCACATTGACCCTTTGATAATGCAGCGCTCCTCATCACTGACCCTCTTATAGTAAGGCCATTCCTCACTACTGGTCCTCCAATAGCACAGCTGCCCCTCAGTACTGACCTTCCAACAGATTCTGGAGCTCATGTAAACTTGCAGATGTTATCCAGCTCCAGATTTGACAGAATAACACTTCTGAATTGTAGTCTAACTGCAAAAAGGACTGACCTTGGGGTTATCGCTTTCTCGTTAAGCAGCAACTATCTACAGCATTGTACAAAGACACTGTTATTCTTCCAATCGGTACAGGAAGGCAAAGAGGGTATACCGTTCTCCTACACACTGCCTCCAGCCCTTCACTTGTTTCAAGGTCACAGCTCATGAGCATTGAATTTGGAGATAGTGGACTGTGTAATTGCTTCAATCCCATCCTCCAATCACCCCTCAATGCATTACTCTTCGCATCGATACAGAGCAGGGATGAGGTGTCGGAACCCAAGAAAATAGGGAAAGAGTCAGCAAAAATGAAGGAGCAGTGGTGGGGAGGAAACACCATGGAAGGCAGGGAAGTGCAAGAGAAAATGTGGCAGGGACAGACTGCAACTTCAAGGTGGATTTGGTGAGAGTGTAGGAATAAATGGAGGATGGAAGGAGAAAGGTGGGTGAGGTGACTGTAGAAAAGGCAGGCTCACTGACAGAGACTTAATCTGCAGGGTCTGAAACACTAGAGGCCTTGGAATGTCGGCTGTGGTCATAACCAAGCAGTCAATGGTATTGAGTCATTGCTGAATCATATTTCCTGATTCCCAACAACACATTATGGAGGGATCCTTTCTAAGGTGTCAGTTTGATACTTAAATCGGTCCAATTAGAGGAAGCAGACAGCTTCACTGAAAGGTGAACTATTGTGGTCATCACCCACTGACCAAAGGGATATTCTGCCTCGAACTCCACAGCTCACGGGTGGAGGCATCCATGGGTTCTGTGGTATGTGTATGTAAATGTCTGTGTATATGTGTGTGTGTGCGTACAAGTTGTGTGTGTGTGTACATATTTGTGGTGTGTATGGTTATGTGTGTGAATGTACATATTTTGTATGTGCATATTAAGAACAGAGAGGGGACCGAGGTTACAAACAAGCAAACAGCACCTAAATACGAGTCACTCTAGCTGGGAATCTCAGCGAGGAAGCTTGGAGTTTCCTCGTCTTTAATAGTTGCATCAAAAATAGAACTCAGGATATAAGATTAACTCTTTCTTGGTCACCTCACACTCAGTTCCTGTATCAGTTGAGGAGTGTGAGAGGGCAGCCTGTCGCTGATTTGATCACTCACTCAGTCACTCACTCCCACCTATGCACCCTCCCCTGATTCACTGACTCCCTCATTCACTCACATACTCCCACCCTCTGTTTCTCCTTCAATTTTGTCTCATTGACACACATTTTGTGTGGTTTAGATACAGAGACATTGCATTGTTCTGTGCTCTAGGTTATAGTCCAACAGATTTATTTGAAATCACAAGCTTTCGAAGTGATATTCCTTTGTCAAGCACTGCAGCTGATGAAGGACCATCACGCTGGAATATAATCTGGTGTTGTATGATTTTTGACTTTGTCCACCCCAGTACAACACCAGCTGTGCTCTGGGACATAGCCTCTGATTGAGGAACCATTGAATTCCAAACACTACACCCTGGGCTATTCTCCAAAATTCCCTGGGAGGATGCTTTACTGAGACTTGAGCTGAAGGACTGTTGAAATTACAGCTCCTGGATTTCCTGTGAGATGTGGATTCTATGACTCTGCAAGGATCAAAGGTATGAACTGGCAATGGGGAATGTGGCTTTGTTACTGGTCCACAGTGCAACAACACCAGACTTGGTGTAGTCATTCACTGACAAAAGAAAAGCCACATCTAACCCCCATGTCCACAAAGCCCCCAAGCCGGTAACCCCACCAGTCAACCTCATGCCCACAGCCCTCCCACAACCTCATCCTGACACAAATCCTCACTCCCAAATCTACCCTCCGTCATCCCCACACCTACCTTCACTGGTCACACACCCACAAGCCAGTCACACACTTAACCCAAACCAAATCAAACCAGACGATTGGAGGGTGAGTATTGAGGGAGTGCTACATTATCAAACTGTCAGTACTGAGCGAGCACATCACTGTCGGATGGTCAGTACTGAGGAGTGCTGCACTGTTGGAGGATCAATACTGAGGGAATGCTGCACATTAGGAGGGTCAGTTCTGAGGGAGCGCTGAGTTATCAGAAGGGTAGCACTGAGGGAGTGCTGCACTTTTGGAGAGTCAGTACTGAGGGACTGTTGTACTGTCATAGGGTCAATACTGAGGGAGTGCCGCACTGTCGAAGGGTCAGTACCAAGGGAATGCTGCACTGTCGGATACTCAGTACTGAGGGAGCACTGCACTGTTGGAGGGTCAGTACTGAGGGAGCGCTGAGCTATCAGAAGATCAGCACTGAGAAAGTGCCACACTGATGGAGAGTCAGTACTGAGGGAGTGCCACACTGTCAGTGAGTCAGTACTGAGGAGTGCCGCACTGTCGGAGGGTCAGTGCTGAGGGAGCTCCACACTGTTGGAGGGTCAGTACTGAGGGAGTGCTGCATTGTCGGAAGGTCAGTACTGAGGGAGTGCTGCACTGTCAGAGGGTCAGTACTGAGGGAGCTCCACACAGTTGGAGGGCCAGTACTGAAAGAGTGCCGCACTATCGGAGGGCCAGTACTAAGGGAGTGCTGCATTGTCGGACGGTCAGTACTGAGGGAGCTCCACACTGTTGGAGGGTCAGTACTGAGGTATTGCTGCACTGTTGAAGAGTCAATACTGAGGGAGTGCTGCACAGACAGGGTCAATCCTCAGGGAGACTCCTAATACTCCATCCTCCTTTCTCATGCCCCCGTGCCTCCCACTACTTCCACTCTCCATCACCCTCACATATTCAGTGACACAGCAACAGCTGTCAAGAGAGTACTAAGGGTCAAATTGGAAACCATTTCTGGATTTTTAATTGAATTAGAATCTCCCCTTCCCTCCCCCAGCATCACAAACAGAGTTTGGAATTACAGAATGTAACACACTTCCTGTTTCTGAGAGAGCTGCACAATTCCTGAAATTACAGCGATTGGATACCCTCCTTATCAGCCTACACAGGAACCAAAATCTTGGGCTCACAGTCGCCAGCACATGACCGAGCACAGAATTTAACTGAGACAGAAACCAAAATTCCCACAGGACTTTCACCAACAGACGACATTCCAAAATATTTGAGGGAGTAAGTGAGATCTACAGATGCTGGAGATCAGAGTCGAGAGTGTGGTGCTGGAAAAGTACAGCAGGTCAGGCAGCATCCGAGGAGCAGGAGAGTTGACGTTTCAAGGATAAGCCTTTCATCAGGCCTACATTTGGGCCTTCATTGGGTCTATATTTTAAGTCAATTTGAATTATTTTTTACTTGAATTATATTAACAGGAAATATGGGAGCGAAATAGTTCACAGCAAAATCCCACAATCAACAAAATGATAATGACCAGGTAATTCATTACCATGATGCTGTATGATGAGAGGAAGTGGGAGATAAATATTGGCCCCTTGATACTGGGAGAACAACCCTAGTCTTAGATGTGATTTATTTTGTGCCCCTTAGATTCCCTACAGTGTGAAAACAGGCCCTTCGGCCTAACAAATCCACACCGATGCTCTGAAGAGTAGCCCACCCAGATCCATTCCCCTACATTTACGCCAGACTAATACACCTAGCATTATGTGCAATTTATCATGGCCACTTCACCTGACCTGCACATCTTAGGATTGTGGGAGGAAACCCACACAGACGTGGGGAGAATGTGCAAACTTCACACAGTCGCCCGAGGCAGGAATCAAACCCGGGTCTCTGGTGCTGTGAGGTAGCAGTGCTAACCACTGAGCCACCGTGCTGCCCTTCCTCAAATTAGGAACAATGAGATGTTTTCCACCAACTTATAAGGATAGTTGGGCCCCATTTAATAGTTAATTTGAAAGGTAACATTGCTGAAACATAAGAACGTGGTGGGCGGCATGGTGGCACAGTGGTTAGCACTGCTGCCTCACAGCACTAGAGACCTGGGTTCAATTCCTGCCTCAGGCGACTGACTGTGTGGAGTTTGCACATTCCCCCTGTGGATTTGCTCCAGTTTCCTCCCACAGTCCAAAACTATGTAGGTTAGGTGAATTGGCCATGTTAAATTGCCCGTAGTGTTAGGGGTAGGGGAATGGGTCTGGGTGGGTTGCACTTCGGCGGGTCAGTGTGGACTTGTTGGGCCGAAGGGCCTGTTTCCACACTGTAAGTAATCTAATCTAAAACATGTGCTGTACATCTCTATAAAAACTCAGAGCAGGAGTAGGCTGTTCAGCCCTTCAAGCCTGCTCTGCCATTCAATACTATCATGGCTAATCTTTTGCATGGACTCAGCTCCACGTACCTGCATTTTCACCATATCCCCTAATTCTTTTATTTTTCAAAAAGGTATCCACCTTAGCTTTAAAAGCAATTACTGATGTCGCATCAACTACTTTCCTGGGCAAGGAATTCCATAGATTAACAACTCTCTGGGTGAAGAATTGAATTGAATTGAATTGAATTTATTGTCATGTGTACCAAGGCACAGTGAAAAGCTTTGTCTTGCGAGCAATACAGGCAGTTCACAGAGTTAAGTAGCATAGATAGTAAATAATAGGTAAACAGCAGCAAAAACAAAAACACAGGTACAGGTGAATGTTAAGAGTTTGTGAGGCCATTCAGTATTCTAACAACAGTAGGATAGAAACAGTTACGAAACCGTCTGGTGCATGTGTTCAGGCTTCTGTACCTTCTCCCTTCTCTGGTAGAGGTTGTATAAAAGCATTGCCAGGGTGGGATGGATCTTTGAGAATGCTGGAGGCCTTTCCTTGACAACGGGCCTGGTAGATGGATTCTATAGATGGGAGGTTGGCCTTTGTGATTGTCCGGGCCGAGTTCACCACTCTCTGTAACAGATTCTGATCTTGTGTGGTACAGTTACCATACCAGGTAGTGATACATCCAGACAGAATGCTCTCGATGGGGCACCTATAAAAGTTGGCAAGGGTATTCACCGTCATGCCAAATTTCCTCAGCTGCCTGAGGAAGAAGAGACGTTGTTGGGCCTTTGTAACCAGTGCATCCACATGAAGAGTCCAAGAAAGCTTGTTGTGTATGACCACTCCCAGGAGCTTGACACTCTCACTCGTTCCACCTCTGTGCTGTTAATGTGGGGGGGGGGGGCATGAGTAACGTCCCACCGAAAGTCAATACTGAGTTCCTTGGTTTTGCCGGCATTGAGAACTAGGTTGTTCTCAGGGCACCATTTTTTCAGGTCTTCCACCACCCGACTGTAGTCTGCTTCATAGCCATCTGAGATTCGACCGACTATGGTAGTGTCATCAGTGAACTTGTAAATGGCATTAGTCTGGTATTTGGCGACTCAGTCATGGGTACACAGTGAGTACAGTAGGGGGCTGAGTACGCACCCCTGGAGGGCTCCAGTGTTGAATGTTAGTGACGATGAAATATAGTCCCCAATCTTCACTGATTGTGGCCTGTGAGTCAGGAGCTGAGGATCCAGATGCAGAGAGTGGGGCTTAGTCTGAGATCACTAAGTTGAGTAATTCAGTCTCGAGGGGATAATAGCATTGAAGGCTGAACTGTAGTCAATGACGAGGATTCTTACATACATGTTCTTGATGTCAAGATGTTCTAGGGAGGAGTGAAGGGCAAGTGATATGGCATCTGTTGTGGACCTGTTGGTCAGATAGGCAAATTGGAGTGGGTCAAGAGTAGCGGGGAGGCTGGAGTTGATCAATTGAGCTATTCGTGATGAAGGGCTTTTGCCCGAAATGTCGATTTTCCTGCTCCTCGGATGCTGCCTGACCTGCTGTGCTTTTCCAGCACCATTCTGATCTAAACACTGGAGTTGATTAATGCCATGACCAGCCTTTCAAAGCACTTCATGACCACCGAAGTTAGGGCCACTGGGCGGTAGTCATTGAGACATGCTGCATGAGCCTTCTTAGGCACAGGGATGATGTTGGCCCTCTTGAAACAGGCAGGGACAGCGGCCTGCTGCAGGGAGAGGTTGAAGATGTCTGAGAAGACATCTGCCATTTGATATGCACATGCTCTGAGTGAACGGCCTGGTACTCCGTCTGGTCCGATCGCTTTCCTTGGATTCACACAAAGGAAAACTGATCTGACTCTGATGCAGTGACTGTTGGGATAGGTTCGTCAGGACTTGTTGGAATAAGTGTTACCTCTCCGCCGAAATTCTGCTCAAAGCGAGCATAGAAGGCATTGAGAAGTTCCCTCTCAGTTCAGTTCTAAATCTGCTTCCTCTAATCTTGAGGCTATGCCCTCTTGTTTCACCTACCAGTGGAAGCAACTAGGAGACAGTGAGGTTGAGGTCTGCGGATGCTGAAGATCAGAGTTGAGAGTGTGTTGCTGGAAAAGCACAGCAGGTCAGGCAGCCAGTGGAAACATCCTATTTCTATTTTATCTATTCCCTTCATAATTTTGTATGTTTCTATAAGCTCTCCCTCATTCTTCTGAATTCCAATGAATATAATCTCAATCTACTCAGCCTCTCCTCATAAACCAACCCCCCAACGCCAAAATCAACCCAGTGAACCTCCTCTGCACCCCCTCCTTTACATCCTTTCTTAAGTAAAGTGACCAAATCTGCACACAGTACTCCAGGCATGGCCTCACCAGCACCCTGTACAGCTGTAACATAACCTCTCTGCTTTTAAACTCAATCCCTTTAGCAAGGAAGGACAAAATTGCATTTGCCTTCCTAATGATTTGTTGTACCCGCAGACCAACCTTTTGCGATTCATGTACAAGGACACCCAGGTCCCCCTACAAATCACATGCTGCAACTTTTTACCATTCAAGTAATAATCTATTTTGCTATAACTCCTACCAAAATCTATTATTCACATTTATAATGTTGTATTCTATCTGCCAGACTTTTGCCCACTCACTCAATGTATCTATGTTCCTCTGCAAAGTTTCACCATCCTCTGCACACTTTCTCTGCCACTCATCATAGTGTCATCTGCAAACTTTGACACAACATACATGATCCCCAACTCCAAATTATCTAGATAAATGGGAAATAATTGTGGTCCCAACACTGACCCCTGAGGCACACCACTAGTCACTGACTGCCAGCCAGAATCACACTCATTTATCCCCACTCTTTGTTTCCTGTTAGTCAACCAATCCTCTACCCATACTAATACTCTACCCCTAACACCATGCATCCTTATCTAATGCAGCAGCCTCATGTGCAGCACCTTGTCAAAGGCCTTTTGGAAATCGAGGTGCACCACATCCACTGTGTCCCCATTGTCCACATTGCTTGAAATGTTTTCATAGGATTCCAAAAGATTGGTGAAGTATGACCTGGCCTTCATGAACCCATGGTGCGTCTGTACAATGGGACAATTTCTTTTGAGAGGCCCTGCTATTTCTTCCTTGATAATAGACTCAAACATCTTCCCCCCCTATAGAGGTTAAGCTCACTGGTCTATAATTCCCCATTTTTTGTCTATTTTCCTTTTTAAACAGTGGTGTCACATTTGCTATTTTCCAATCTGCTGGGACTGCCCCAAGTCCAGCGAATTTTGGAAAGTTACCGCCAGTCCACCTGCTATTTCTCCCACCATTTCTTTTAGTACCCTGGGATGCATTCCATCAGGGCCAGGAGACTTATCTATCCTTAGTTCCATTAGCTTACTCAAAACTAGCTCTTCCATAGTTAGAATTGTTTCCCGGTTCTCACCTACCTTTGTCTCTTTGTCATGTTATTAGTATCCTCCACTTTGAAGGCTGATGCGAAGTATCTGTTCAATGCCTCAGCCATTTCATCATAACCCATAACTAAATGCCCCATCTCATTCTCTAAAGAATCAACATTTACTTTAACCACTCTTCTTTGTTTTATATGTTTATAAAAACTTTTCCGATCGACTTTATATTCTATGCTAGTTTTTTCTCATACTCTATCTTACTTTTCTTCATAGCTGTTTTTGTGGCTTTCTGTTGACCTTGAAAGTTTTCCCAATCTTCTAGACTCCTGCTGTTTTTGACTTTATATGCCTTCTCTTTCACTTTGATAGCCTGCCTTATTCCCTTAGACGCCTCTGGCAGATTACCCCTCCTCTTACAAGTCCTTCCTTCTCACTGGAATAGATTTTTGCTGAGTACCTTGAAAAATTTCTTTGAAGGTCCTCCTCTGCTCATCAACTGTCACACCATAAAATCTCTGTTTCCAGTCTACTTTAGCCAGGTCCTGCCTCATTCTTTCATCGTCCCCTTATTCAAGCAGAGGAACCTGGATTTTATCTTCACACTATCCAGCTGTATTTTAAAATCAACCATAGTTTGATCATTCCTTCTGAGAGATCCCTGAAAGTACAGCAAACCCTCAGTCTTGAAGAAGGGCTTATGCCCGAAACGTCGATTCTCCTGTTCCCTGGATGCTGCCTGACCTGCTGCGCTTTTCCAGCAACACATTTTCAGCTCTGATCTCCAGCATCTGCAGACCTCACTTTTTCCTCAAGGACTGACCCTCTGACAATCCAGCACATCCTCAGCACTGAACATCCGACAGTGTGGCACTCCCTCAGTATTGACCCTCCAACAGTGCGGCACTCCCTCAGTACTGACCCTCCGACAGTGCGGCACTGCCTCAGTACTGACCCTCCGACAGTGTGGCACTCCCTCAGTACTGCCCCTCTGACAATGCGGCACTCCCTCAGTATTACCCCTCTGACAGTGCGGCACTGCCTCAGTACTGACCCTCCGACAGTGCTGCACGCCATCAGTACTGACCCTCTGATAGGGCAACACTCCCTCAGTACTGACCCTCTGGCAGTGCGGCACTGCCTCAGTACTGACCCTCCGACAGTGCTGCACGCTATCAGTACTGACCCACTGACAGTGCCGCACTCCCTCAGTACTGACCCTCCGACAGTGCAGCACTCCCTCAACACTGATCCTCCGACAGTGCGGCATTCCCTCAGTACTGACCCTCTGGCAGTGCGGCACTCCCTCAGCACTGATCCTCCGACAGTGCGGCACTCCCTCAGCACTTATCCTCCGACAGTGCGGCACTCCCTCAGTACTGACCCTCTGACAGTGCAGCACTCCCTTTGCACTGACCCTTTGACCATGCGGCATTCCCTCAGTACTGACCCTGTGGCAGTGCGGCACTGCCTCAGTACTGACCCTCCGACAGTGCTGCGCGCCATCAGTACTGACCCACTGACAGTGCCGCACTCCCTCAGTACTGACCCTCCGACAGTGTGGCACTCCCTCAACACTGATCCTCCGACAGTGCGGCATTCCCTCAGTATTGACCCTCCGACAGTGCGGCACTCCCTCAGTACTGACCCTCCGACAGTGCTGCACGCCATCAGTACTGACCCACTGACAGTGCCGCACTCCCTCAGTACTGACCCTCCGACAGTGTGGTACTCCCTCAACACTGATCCTCCGACAGTGCGGCATTCCCTCAGTTCTGACCCTCCGACAGTGCGGCACTCCCTCAGCACTGATCCTCTGACAGTGCGGCACTCCCTCAGTACTGACCCTCTGACAGTGCGGCACTCCCTCAGTACTGACTTTCCATCATTGTGACACTCTTTCAGCACTGACTGTGGAGTACATCCTTGGCACTTACCCTCTGAAACTGCAGTTATCTCAATCCTAACTCTGCGACAGTGAGGTTTTCCCTCAATGTCCACCTTCCAGAATTGTAGCGTTCCCTCAGGAATGATCCTCCAATTAGAGCTTAACGTAAATGAATTAGGACTATCCCAGTCTGGTGGGTGGTGTCTGTTTTCAGTGAGGCTTTGAGTTCTGTGTTGTGATTGTGACTTGGTTTCACTGAATCACTCTGCCCTTGCCCGGGATCTCACACACCATCTGCTTTCTTGATTCATCGAGTCACAGCTGAGCACTTGCCACCGCCCTTTCCTTGTATTTCGGCAATGTTTCAATCCCTGGGGCCGCAGACTGCTGCTCTACAACCCCCTCCCTTCTAACTAACTCCTCGTCACAAGATTACAGAGTCCACCGCCTTTCAAGTCATCCTTTGTTGCTCCTGAGAATTCAGTCCTTTGATCATTTATAGAACAGCCTTGGTCTGTAATGAAACCACATCAAGCTCCCTGAGGGATGTGTGACTCAACCCAAAGCTCAATGACAGAAGCCGTTAGAGCAAAGCTGATAGTGCATCCTGTCTCCTGCTCAATGTGCCGATTTCACCCCAGTGCAGTACCGAGGCCCACAGTGCAGAGCAGAACATCTGATGTTCCACATTCAGGCTTGGCACTAGTCTCAGTTACTTTGATGAGAACGGGTGCAGAAACTCTCCCGACTACAGTTTGTAACGATCTGATTTCCGGAATCTGTCTCCATTATTCTGGAGCTGGCCAAACAGGAAACTAGACAGTGCAGTGATTTCTGGCAGAGCAGACACTCCTCAGATATTACCCGAAAAACTGAAAAGTGATGTGAGATATTCAGAATTCTAAAAGCAAGAGGTGCAGGATGCTGGACAGGACACACCAAAAAAAGGATACAGGGGAACATGAGAAGGCAGGCATTAGACACCGGAAATAGAAGATATGGAATACGCATAGAGTAAAATATACGACATACAGCACACTGGATGACATCAGACCAGTGAAACAAAGGCTGCAGGTGAAGCTTGGCCCAGTCCTGTTCTTGGTATGGTGTTCAGTATGGTACCCAGCAATAAACTGCTCAGTTCAGCCCAAGATAAGGGAAACGTTCTTCACTCAAAAGGCAGTGAACCTGGGGAAATTACTCCCATTGAAGTTAAAAATCACACAACACCAGGTTATAATCCAACAGGTTTATTTGGAAGCACTAGCTTTCGGAGCACTGCTCCTTCATCAGGTAGCTGTCTCCTGCTCCTCAGATGCTGTCTGACCTGCTGTGCTTTTACAGCACCACACTCTTGACGCTGATCTCCAGCATCTGCAGTCCCCATTTTCTCCTAGCTGTGAAGGCCAAGTTACCAAATAATTCAAGGTACAGATAGGTGTTTGTTAGATTTTAAAGGCATCAAGGGGTGTGGGAAGAAACCAGGAATATGTTATTGAGATAAAGAAATAGCCATGATCATATTACATGGTAGAAGACAGAGGGTGGTGGTGGAGGGTTGCTTTTCAGACTGGAGGCCTGTGACCAGTCGAGTGCCATAAGGATCAGTGCTAGATCCACTACTTTGTGTCATTTATATAAATGATTTTGATGTGAATATAGGAGGTATAATTGGTAAGTTTGCAGATGACACCAAAATTGGAGGTGTAGTGGACAGCCAGGAATGTTACCTCAGATTACAACAGTAATTTGATCAGATGGGCCAATAGGCTGAGTAGTGGCAGATGGAGTTTAATTTAGATAAATGCGAGGTGCTGCATTTTGGGAAAGCAAATCAAAGCATGACTTATGCTCTTAATGGTAAGGTCCTGCAGAGTGTTGCTGAACAAAGAGACCTTGGAGTACAGGTTCATAGCTCCTTGAAAGTAGAGGCACAGATCAATAGGATAGTGAAGAAGGCTTTTGGTATGCTTTCCTTTATTGGTCAGAGTACTGAGTACAGGAGTTGCTGCCTCTATTCTTGATGAAGGGCATTTGCCTGAAAAATTGATTTTCCTGCTCCTCGAATGCTGCCTGGCCTGCTGTGTTTTTCCAGTACCACTCTGATCTAAACTCTGGTTTCCAGCATTTGCAGTCCTCACTTTTGCCTACAGGAATTGGGATGTCATGTTGCGGCTGTACAGGACATTGGTTAGGCCACTGTTGGAATATTGCGTGCAATTCTGATCTCCTTCCTATCGGAAATATGTTGTGAAACATGAAAGGGTTCAGAAAAGATTTACAAGGATGTTGCCAGGATTGGAGGATCTGAGCTATAGGGAGAGGCTGAACAGGCTGGGGCTGCTTTCCCTGCAGCGTCGGAGGCTGAGGGGTGACCTTATAGAGGTTTACAAAATTATGAGGGGCATGGATAGAATAAATAGACAAAGTCTTTTCCCTGGGGTTGGGGAATCCAGAATTACAGGGCATTGGTTTAGGGTGAGAGGGGAAAGAAATAAAAGAGACCTAAGGGGCAACCTTTCCACGTAGAGGGTGGTATGTGTATGGAATGAGCTGCCAGAGGAAGTGGTGGAGGCTGGTACAATTGCAACAATTAAAAGGCATTTGGATGGGTATATGAATAGGAAGCGTTTGGAGAGATATGGGCCGAGTGCTGGCAAATGGGACTAGATTATGCTGGGGTATCTGGTCAGCATAGATGAGTTGGACAGAAGGGTCTGTTTCTGTGCTGTACATCTCTATGCCTCTATGACATGGCTAGTTTCTATGTTTCTATGTAAGATCATAAGAACATAAGATTAAAGTGAAGTAAGCCATCAAGTCTGCTATGCTCTACCATTCAATGAGATCATGACTGATCGGATAACCTTTAACTCCATTTTCCTACCTTTCCACAGAACCCTTGATTCCCTAACACTTTAAAAATCTATTCCAGTCTTGAATTTACTTAATGATCCAGCCTTGATAGCCTTGTTGTAAAAAATTCCACAGTTTCACTACCCTCTGAGAGAAGTTAAAAATCACACAACACCAGGTTTAATTGGAAGTACACTAGCTTTCGAAGCGCCGCTCCTTCATCAGGTGGTTGTGGAGGACACAATTGTAAAGCACAGAATTTATAGCAAAAATTTACAGTGTGATGTAATTGAAATTATACATTGAAAAATACCTTGATTGTCTGTTGAATCTTTAGTCTGTTCGAATACTATGATAGTTTCACTTCTTTCATTTGAAAATCACAAAACCTTTTTTTAAAAGTTGCATTCTCAGGTTAGCTGTAACAATTGATGTTAGCGAGACAATATGTTGAAGGTGTTAGCCCCTGCGTTCTCTGTCTATGCCATGATGTTTAGATTGATTCTAATCTAAAAAGTGAGGTAACAGAGTTTTACATGAATTCATGCAGTTTTTGAGCAAAGTACAATATAACTCTGCAAGTACAAATTCACCCCACAAAATATATGCGTGCATGTGGGTCTTTGTGTCTGTCTGTGTGTGTGTCTGTCTGGGTTGGGGGTTGTGAGTGTGAGAGAGAGTGTATAGGCAGCACCGTGGCACAGTGGTTAGCTCTGCTGCCTCACAACGCCAGGGACCCGGGTTCAATTCACGCCTCAGGCAACTGTCTATGTGGAGTTTGCACATTCTCCCCGTGTTTGTATGGGTTTCCTCCCACAATCCAAAAATGTGCAGGTTAGGCGAATTGGCTATGCTAAATTGCCCGTAATGTTAGGTGAAGGGGTAATTGTAGAGGAATGGGTCTCGGTGGGTTGCTCTTCGGAGGGTTGGTGTGGACTTGTTGGGCCAAAGTAAGTAATCTAATGTGTGTGGAGTGAGTGTAGAGTTTCTTAGTCTGTGAGGGGGTGAGTGTGTGTGCGTGTCTGAGGTGGGGGGGTTGTGAGTGTCTGTGAGAGAGAGTGTATATGTGTGTGCATGAGTGTAGAGTGGTCTAAGTCTCTGAGAGAATGGGTGTGTATGTGTGTGTATAGGAGTGCCTGTGTGTGTGTGTATAGTGCAATGGTGGTCACATGTAATGTGACATGAACCCAAGGTCCCGGTTGAGCCCCTCCCTATGGGTACTGAACTTAGCTATCAGCCTCTGCTCGGCCACTTTTCCCTGCTGCCTGTCCTGAAGTCCGCCTTGGAGGATGGTCACCCGAAGGTCCGAGGTCAAATGTCCTGGACCACTGAAGTGTTCCCCAACTGGGAGGGAACACTCCTGTCTGTTGAGTCTGTCTGTCACTCCTGTCTCTCATTCGACCTTGGACCTTCAGGTGACCATCCTCCAAGGTGGACTTCGGGACAGGCAGCAGGGAAAAGTGGCCGAGCAGAGGCTGATAGCTAAGTTTGGTACCCATAGGGAAGGCCTCAACCGGGACCTTGGGTTCATGTCACATTACAGGTGAACCACCATTGCACTATACACACACACGCACTCCTATACACACATATACACAGACATGCACACAGACACTCACACACACTCTTACTGGCACACACACTCCCACACTCACACATACATCCTCTCAGAGACTTAGACCACTCTACACTCATGCACACACATATACACTCTCTCTCATAGACACTCACAACCCCCCACCCCAAACACACACACGCAGATAGACAAAGACTCACATGCACACAGATATTTTGTGGGGTGAATTTGTACTTGCATTGTACTTTGCTAAAAAACTGCATGAATTCATGTAAAACTCTGAGCTCAAAAAATAGCATGAATTCATGTAAAGCTCTGTTTTCTCACTTTTTAGATTAGAATCAATCTAAACATCATGGCATAGACAGAGAACACAGGGGGCTAACACCTTCAACACATGAATTCATGTAAAACTCTGTTATCTCACTTTTTAGATTAGAATCAATCTCAACATCATGGCATAGACAGAGAACGCAGGGGCTAACACCTTCAACATATTGTCTCGCTAACATCAATTGTTACAGCTAACCTGAGAATGCAACTTTTAAAAAAAGGTTTTGTGATTTTCAAATGAAAGAAGTGAAACTGTCATGGTTTTCGAACAGATGAAAGAATCAGTAGACAATCAAGGTATTTTTCAATGTATAATTTCAGTTTAAGCACACTGTAAATTTTTGCTCTAAATTCTGTGCCTTACAATTCCTCCACAACCACCTGATGAAGGAGTGGTGCTCTGAAAGCTAGTATGCTTCCAATTAAACCTGTTGGACTATAACCTGGTGTTATGTGATTTTTAACTTTGTCCACCCCAGTCCAGCATCGGCACCTCCAAAACATGTCTATAGCCAGTATCAGCCGAGTGAACCTTTTCTGGACTACCTCCAATGCCAGTGTATCCATCCTGAGGTTAGAGGCTCACAGTATTCCAGCTATGGTCTGACAACTGCCATTTATAGTATTAGCAAGGCCTCCCTGCTTTTAACCTCTGAAGTTAAGGTCACAAAACACCGTGAATCTTCCTCTAATGGCTTCTGTTTTCATCCCAAGAATTTGACCAAGATCCTGCTGCAGGATCCTCACTATGAGCAATTGCTTGTTAAATTCTCAATATAACACACCAAGCTTCAGGCAATCATTTCACATTAAAGATGGATAAGGGTGAGCTCATGATATTTTACACCAGTCGATTTGAAGAATTAATGCATTCCCTAGGTACAACTCTTCACTGCACACACAGCAATTTCAGTATATTAACACACTCAGAGAAGGAGAGACTACTACAGAATGGTTACAGCACAACAGGAGGCCATTTTGCCAAGTGTGTTTACACTAGGTATCCAAATGAACAATGCACTTTCAGCCATTCCCCTGTCCTCTTGCTGAGAGAGAGAGAAGGGGAGGGAAAAGATCAGAAACAGAGAAAAGGGCCAGAGGGGGGTGGGATGAGACAGAGAGAGAGAGAGAGGACAGAGCAAGTTATCGAGAGGAAAGGAAGACAGCAAATAGAGAGGGGGATGGGAAGTGCAGCTTCCATATGGGATGTGTAATGTCATTAAATCGAGGATCGCTGAATGTAAATGGATTATTGAAGATGAGAGGTGTCAGAGCTAATCCTGTTAAAGAGCTGGATTATCATTGGGGGTGGGGGAGCTGTTGCTGCTTATTGAGAATTTCAGGACTGATATGCACTCACAACTTCATGTAATATAATAACCTGCTCACTGACGCTCAGTTTGAGTTCTCCCAGGGCTACTCAGCTGTTGACCTCTTTATAACCTTGGTCCAAATATGGACAAAAGCACTGAACCCCAGAGATGAGGTGAGTGTGACTTTCTTGACATCAAGCTGCCTTTGACCGAGTGTGGGATCAAGGAGCCCTAGCAAAGTTGTAGTCAGTGGGAATCGGGGGAAAACTCTCCTCTGGTTGGGGTCATACCTGACATATAGGAAGATGGGTGTTGGAGGTCAGTCATCTCAGCACCAGGAGACCTCTGCAGGAGTTAATCAGAATAACATCCAAGGCCAAACAATGTTCATCTGCTTCATCAATGACCCTCCCTCCATCATAAGGTCAGAAATGAAGATGTCGCCAATAATTGCACAGTGTTCACCAGAATTCACTATTACTCAGATTCTGAAGCAGTATCAAATGCAAGATCTGGGCAATATCCAGGCTTAATTTTTTAAAAGTTCAATGCATATATAGTCTAATGCTCCTGCAGGGCAGTGAGACTGCGAGATTGGACATGCAAATATCAGTGTGATTCTTGCGGATTCTTGGAATGAATATCTGGGAACAAGTCTCTGGGCTGTGAGAAGGGAGATAAGGTCGAGTGAATGTACCTCAAGTTCACAGAGTTGAGAAGGTCCAAGAAAAGTTACAAATACAAAATATACCCTTTGCAACATTCTATGTATAAAATTCTTTAGTTGCAGTCTGCCTCAACAACCTCATCCATGCAGTGTGCTACTCTCCAAGACATAGACACATCTGCTACACCTGACTCCTCCGACAGAAGCCTCACTCTCCAAACCTCTACTCTATTCACTCATGCAGCAGCTCTCTTATCCACTCCCACCTCTCCTCTAGACCTGCTGAACCCAACTAGATCCTCACTAGGGCTCCCTTAGTCATAAAGAACAAAGAACATAGAACATTACAGCGCAGTACAGGCCCTTCAGCCCTCAATGTTGCTCTGAACTGTTGAACCAACCCGAAGCACATCTAACCTACACTATTTCATTCTCGTCAATATGCCTATCCAATGACCAGTTACATGCCCTTAAAGTTGGCAAGCCTACTAATGTTGCAGGCAGTGTCTACCACACCCCTACTATTCTCTGAGTAAAGAAACTACTTTTACATCTATCCTATATCTACCACCCCTCAATTTAAAGCTATGTCCCCTCTTGCTAGCCACCACCATCTGAGGAAAAAGGCTCTCACTATGCAACCTAACCCTTTGATTATTTTATATGTCTCAATTAAGTCACCTCTAACGAAAACAGCCTATCATAGTTCTCCTCCTCCAAATCTCCAAACAACCAACTGCTCAACAGATAGACCTTACAGAAGGAGTGGCAAGTCTTCAAGGACTCCTCCTGGCTATATGTGGGCGCTGGGTTGCTCATGCAGAGGCAAGTCAATAGTTTCCTTTCTCACTGCTAGACAATAGAAGTCAGCATAAGTCAGGGGAATAAATTGGATTTTAAGCAACAATGCCAGAAATTGAGAGATGGTTGGTCACCCTGATTAGAGTTCAATTCCTTTTGAGAGATGTCAGATAGTGCTAGGTAGTTAAGTACGAAAACAAACCCATTTCTGGGTCCTGGCTAATGGAGACTGCTGAAACTGGAGACAAGAATGAACACAGGTGACCCATAAAGCAAACAAAGGTTAAAATTGAAGCCACAAATCTATTGTTGGAGAAATTTTGGAATCAATTACTAATGAATTCATAGCAGCACATTAGAAAATCATAACCTAATCAATCAGAATCAGCAGGGCTTCATGAAAGGGGAATCATGCCTGGCTAATTTATGAAGAAATGTCAAATAGATTGGCTAAAAGAGAACCAGTTTAGAATGGAGGTAAGGAAAAACGTCTTCAGTCAGACAGTGGTGAATCTATGGAATTCATTGCCACAGAAGGCTGTGGAGACCAGGTCATTGAGTGTAGCTTAAGACTGAGATAGATTGAGTAACAAGGGGATCAAGGGTTATGGGGAGAAAGTGGGAGAATGGGGTTAAGAAACTTATCAGTCATGATTAAATGGCGGGGCAGACTCAAAGGGCCAAATGGCCTAATTTCTGCTCCATATGTCTTTTTGGTCTTATGGTCTCAGTAGATGTGTTGTATTTGGACCTCCAAAGATATTCATCAACATCCCTCACAAAATGTAAAATCATAAGAAAGAGCCCGTGGTGTTGGAGGTGATTTATTGGCATGGATAGAGAATTGCCTCATGGACAGGAAATGGAAAGTGTGGAATAAGGGATTTTTTTTCTCAGGTTGGCAATGTGTAACCAGTAGGGTTCCACAGGGATCAGTGCTGGGACTACAACTGTTTACAATATATATTCATGATTTAAAAGGTAGATGCATGGTTTAGAGATTGGGAGCGGGGTTTTGGGATGGATTGGAGGTGGAGGTGGGGAATTTAGATGGGATGGGATTTGGAGATGGAGTTAGGGTTTGAAGATGGAGCAGGAGTTTGGAGATAGGGTAGAGTCTAGCGATGGGGCAGGTTTTGGAGATGGAGTTTGGATTTGGAGATGGATATTTGTTTGGAGATAGGGTTGGAATTTGGAGATGGGGATGAGGTTGGGAGAATGCAATTGGGGTTTGGAGATGGAGATGGGGTTTGGAGATGGGAGTGGGCTTTAGAGATAGAATTGGAGATTGTAGATTGGGGTGAGTTAAAGGCAGATAAATCCTCTGGTCCTGATGATTTGCATCTAAGGATCTTAAAATAAGTAGTGACAGATTGGGGATGTATTGGCTTTAATTTTCCCAAACTCCTTGGATTCTGGAGGATTAGAAAATAGTTAATGTAACAGCCCTATTCAAAAATGGAGGGAGGCAAAAATTGGGTAGTTACAGGCCAATTTGGTGCTTGGCAACAAACCAGGTCAGGTGTCAGATCTCTTGATGGGAGAACTTTTCAGTGATAGTGATCACAACTCCCTTATCTTTGCATCCTCACTGCCCACTGGAGTGTTATTAGATGATTGGAGAGTGGCAAATATTATTCCCTTGTTCAAGAAAGGGAATACATATAACCCTAGGAATTAGAGACCAGCCAGTCTTAAAACTAGAACTTAGACCTTAAAATCCCTATAGTGTGGAACCAGGCCCCTCGGCCCAACAAGTCCACACTGACACTCTGAAGAGTAACCCACCCAGATCCATTCCCTTATCTCTCTACATTTCCCCTAACTTATGTCTGTGGTGGGCAATGTATCAGAGAGGATTCGGAGAGACAGGATTTATGATTACTTGGAAAACCATAGTTGATTAGAGATAGTCAGCATGGCCTTGCAAGGGGCAAGTCATGCCCCACAAGCCATACTGAATTCTTTGAGGATATGACAAAACACATTGATGAAGGTAGAGCAGTGGATGAAGTGTACATGAATTTTAGCAAGGCATTTGATAATGTTTCCCATGGGAAGCTAATTCAGAAAGTAAGGAGGCATAGGATACAGGGAAATCTGGCTGTCTGGATACAGAATTAGCTGGTCCATAGAAGACAGACAATGGTAGTAGATGAAAAGTATTCAGCCTGGATCTGAGTGATCAGTGGTGTTCCGCAGAGATCTGTTCTCGGACCTCTGCTCTTTGTGATTTTTATAAATGACTTGGATGAGAAAGTGAAAGGATGGGCTAGTAAGTTTGCTGATGACACGAAGGTTGGTAGAGTTTTGGATAGTGTGGAGAGCTGTTGTAGGTTGCAATGGGACATTAACAGGATGAAGAATTGGGCTGATAAGTGGCAGTTGGAGTTCAACCTGGAAAAGTATGAAGTGATTCGAAGGTAGAATTTGAATGCAGAATACAGGGTTAAAGACTCTTGTCAGTGTAGAGGAACAGAGGGATCTTGGGGTCCAAATGCATAGATCCCTCAATGTTGCCACTTAAGTTGATAGGGTTGTCAAGAAGGCGTATGGTATGTTGGCTTTCATTAGTTTGGAGATTGAATTTAAGAACCACGAGGTTAGACTGCAGCTTGATAGAGCCCTGCTTACACCACACTTGGAATATTGTGTTCAGTTCTGGTTGCCTCATTATGGGAAGGATATGGAAGCTTTAGAGAACGGGTGCAGAGGAGATTTACCACAATGCTGCCTGGACTGGAGGGCATGTCTCATGAAGAAAGGTTGAGGGAGCTAGGGATTTTCTCATTGAAGTGAAGAAGGATGAGAGGTAACTTGATAGAGGTGTACAAGATGGTGAGAGGCAGAGATAGAGTGGATAGCCAGAGACTTTTCCCCAAAGCGGAGATGGCTATCACAAGGGAGCATAATTTTAAGGTGGTTAGAGGAAAGTTTAAGGGAGATGTCAGAGGTATGTTCTTTATACTGAGGGTGGTGGGTGTGTGGAATGCACTGCCAGCAATAGTAGTAGAGTTAGAGACATGAGGGACATTTAGCGACTCCTGGATAGGTACATTGAAGACAGTACAATAAAGGATATGTAGATTAGTCTGATTTTAGACTAGGATAAAAGGTCGGCACAATATTAAGGACCTGTACTATTCTATATTCAACATTACCTGTCCCTCCACCTACCTTGGTGACATCTCTAAACTTAGCAACAATGCCCTCAGTTATATCGTCCAGATCGTTAATTATATCATGAATAGTTGTGGTCGCAACACAGACCCCTGCAGAGATGGCTGTGGTTAGCACTGCTTGCCATACAGCAGCAGGGACCCGGGTTCAATTACAGCCTTGGGCGACTGTCTCCGTCGCACTTGCACATTCTTCCCATGTCTACTTGGGTTTTCTCTGGGTCTCTGGTTTCCTGCCACAGTCCAAAAACGTGCAGGTCCAGTTAATTGGCTGTTCGAAATTGCCCATAGTGAGTTTTGAAAAGATTTGTAGCTCAGGTTGAGGTTTGATGTAGGTTTGCTCACTGAGCTGAAAGGTTCATTTCCAGACATTTCATTACCCTGCTAGGTAACATCTTCAGTGGACCTCAGGTGAAGCAATGCTGAAAGTTGCTGCTTTCTATTTATATGTTTAGGTTTCTTTGGGTTGGTGATGTCATTTCCGGTGGTGATGTTATTTCCTGTGGTGAAGTCACTTCCTGTTCCTTTTCTCAGGGGGTGGTAGAAGGGGTCTAACTCAATGTGTTTGTTAATAGAGTTCCAGTTGGAATGCCATGCTTCCGGTTGGAATGCCATAACAGGAATATACTTTCTCTGGCTTCCCATTTTCCAGCCATCCCTTTATCTGTGACTGTCTGCCCAAATCAGCTTTTGAAAGTTCTTGCCTAATACTGTCAAAATTGGCCTTTCTCCAATTTAGAACTTCAACTTTTAGATCTGGTCTGTCCTTTTCCATCACTATTTTAAATCTAATAGAATTATGATCGCTGGCCCCAAAGTGCTCCCTCACTGATACCTCAGTCACCTGCCCTGTCAAGTTTTGCACCTTCTCTAGAGGTATATTCACATACCGAATCAGAAAACTTTCTTGTATACACTTAACAAATTCCTCTCCATCTAAACCCTTTACACTCTGCAATCCTAGTCTATGGAAAGTTAAAATCCCCTACCATAACCACCCTATTCTTACAGATAACTCAGATCTCCTTACAAATTTGTTTCTCAGTTTCCCTCTGACTATTAGAAGATCTATAATACAATCCCATTAAGGTGATCATCCCTTTCTTATTTCTCAGTTCCACCCAAATAACTTCCCTGGATATATTTCCAGGAATACCCTCCCTCATTACAGTTGTAATGCTATCGCTTATAAAAAAAACGCCACTCCCCCTCCTCTCTTGCCTCCGTTTCTATCCTTTCTGTAGCATTTGTATCCTGGAACATTTAGCTGCCAGTCCTGTCCATCCCTGAGGAGAAAGTGAGGTCTGCAGATGCTGGAGATCAGAGCTGAAAATGTGTTGCTGGAAAAGCGCAGCAGGTCAGGCAGCATCCAGGGAACAGGAGAATCGACATTTCGGGCATAAGCCCTTCTTCAGGAATGAGGAAAGTGTGTCCAGCAGGCTAAGATAAAAGGTAGGGAGGAGGGACTTGGGGCAGTGGGGTTCTGTCCTGGTGAGGACCAGTGGGGTTCTGTCCTGGTGAGGACCAGTGGGGTTCTGTCCTGGTGAGGACCAGTGGGGTTCTGTCCTGGTGAGGACCAGTGGGGTTCTGTCCTGGTGAGGACCAGTGGGGTTCTGTCCTGGTGAGGACCAGTGGGGTTCTGTCCTGGTGAGGACCAGTGGGGTTCTGTCCTGGTGAGGACCAGTGGGGTTCTGTCCTGGTGAGGACCAGTGGGGTTCTGTCCTGGTGAGGACCAGTGGGGTTCTGTCCTGGTGAGGACCAGTGGGGTTCTGTCCTGGTGAGGACCAGTGGGGTTCTGTCCTGGTGAGGACCAGTGGGGTTCTGTCCTGGTGAGGACCAGTGGGGTTCTGTCCTGGTGAGGACCAGTGGGGTTCTGTCCTGGTGAGGACCAGTGGGGTTCTGTCCTGGTGAGGACCAGTGGGGTTCTGTCCTGGTGAGGACCAGTGGGGTTCTGTCCTGGTGAGGACCAGTGGGGTTCTGTCCTGGTGGCGGTTGGAGGGGCGGGGTTCAAGGGCGGAGGATCGGGAAGTGGAAGAGATGTGGTGTAGGGCACCGTCGACCACGTCGGGGTGGAAATTGCGGTCCTTGAAGAAGGAGGGCATCTGGGTTGTATGTTTTTGGAACTGGTCCTCCTGGGAGCAGATGCGGCAGAGACGAAGGAATTGGGAGAATGGGATGGCGTTTTTACAGGGGGCAGGGTGGGAGGAGGTGTAGTCCAGGTAGCTGTGGGAGTCGGTCGGCTCTGATCTCCAGCATCTGCAGACCTCACTTTCTCCTCAAAGATTTTAACCTACTGCAAATCCTCTTACAAGGATGCCTTCCTTGAAGAAGCTCTCTTCCTCCCTGTCCATCCCTGAGCCATGTTTCTGTAATTGCTATGATATCCCAGTCCCTTGTTCCTAACCATGCCCAGAGTTCATCTGCCCTCCCTGTTAGGCCTCTTGCATTGAAATAAATGCAGTTTAACTTATCAGTCCTACCTTGTTCTCTGCTTTGTCCCTGCCTGCCCTGACTATTTGACTTGCCTTTGTTCTCAATTGTACCAGTCTCAGGTTGATCTCTTTCCTCTCTCTCTCCCTGAGTCCCACCCCTCTCCCCCTGCCAATGTCATTGGTTCCAATGCTAGCTCCTCTCCCCCTTGAGAACATTCCGCACGCTCTCTGATTCATCCTTGATCCTGGCACCAGGCAAGCATCACACCATTCTGATTTATTAACCGGTCGCAAAAGCTTCCTGTGGGAGAGAATTCCACAGGTTCACAACTCTCTGAGTGAAGAAATTCTTCATCATCTCAATCCTGAATGGCTTTTCCTTTATTTTTAGTCTGTGAACGCTTGTTCTGTACTTCCCCAACATTGGGATCATTCTTCCTGCATCTCGCCTGTGCAGTCCCATCAGAATTTACATGTTTCTCTGAGATCCCTCCTCATTCTTCCATATGCAAGCGAGTACAAGCCCAGCCTAGTCAATCCAGCCAGCCCTGCCATCCTAGGAATCAGTCTGGTGAACCTTCACTGGATTCCCTCAATAGCAAGAATGCCCCCTTCTTGCTTCTCCCTTACCTTTTACACATATAAAAAAAACTCTTGAAATCTTCGAGCTAGCTTATTCACAAATTGCATCTTCTCCCCTCTTAATGATCTTTTCATTATCATTTGCTGATTCTCAAAAGCTTCCCATTCCTCTGGCTTCCCATTCACCTTCATCACATTGTATACCTTTTCTTTTGCTTGGACGCTCTCCCTGACTTCCCTTCTCATCCAAGGTTGCCTTGTCCTCCCCTTAGTATGTTTGTTTGTCCTTGGGATGAATTTCTGTTGTACCTCCCAAACGTACCCAGAAACCCCCGCCATTGCTGTTCCACGGTCTTCTGTGCTATGCTCCCCTTCCAATCAACTCTGGACAGCTCCTCCCTCATGTCTTTGTCAATTGTAACTGCATGGTGGATTCTATCATGTTATGGTCACTGCATCTGGCGGTGGGGTGGGGGAGGCTTCACTTTAAGCTCCCTAATCAATCAATACACATCACCGAATCCGGAATTGCTGTTCCTTAGTGGCCCCTACCACAAGCTGCTCCAAGAATACCATCTAGTAGATATTCCACAAATTCCTTTTCTTGAGATCCACTACAAACCTGATTTACCCAGCCCATCTACATATTGAAGTTCCCCATAATTACTGTCATATTGCCTTGCTTACATGCCTTTTCAATCTCCTGATTTATTTTCTTCCCCACACCCTGATTACTGTTAGGAAGTATATAAACAACTCCCATCTCTTTTGTGATTCCTCAACTTTACCCACATAGACTCTACACTTTATCACCAACTCTATATCACTTCTTACTATAGATTTAATTTAATTTCTTACTTAAAATGAAATTCCATCCCCACTGTCCATCTGCCTATCTTTGCAATGGGATATGTGTCTTTGCTTATTTAGGCACCAGCCTTGATGATCTTTCAGCCACATCTCTGTGATACCCAAAAAATCGTATCCATCAATTTTAATCTGTGCTACAAGCTCATTTACAGTCAATTCTTCCCTGACACGATAGTTGTGTTCTTGTGCAACCCCGTGTTATAGAAAAATCACGCTTTAGAAATAGTGTTTAAAATGCAGCTCTATAAAACCTTGGTTAGACCACACTTGGAATATTGTGACCAGTTCTCCTTGCCTCATTATAGGAAGGACGTAATGCTTTAGAGAGGGTGCAGAGGAAATTTGCTAGAATGCTGCCTAGACTGGAGGGCTTGTCTTATGAAGAGAGGTTGAGTGAGCTAGGGCTTTTCACACTGGAGAGAAGGAAGAGACGTGACTTAATAGAGGTGTACAAGGTAATGACAGTTGTAGATAGCGAGACTTTTCCTCAGGGCACAAATGGCTGTCATGAGGGGTCATAATTTTAAGGTGATTGGAAGAAGGTATAGGTAAGTTCTTTACGCAGAGAGTGGTGGGTGCGTGGAATACACGGCTAGCAACGGTAGCAGAGTCAGGTTCATTAGAGACATTTAAGCGACTGCTGGACAAGCATATAGACAGTGGTAAATTGAGGGGCGTGTAGGGTGGTTGATCTTAGATCAAGATAAATGCTTGGCACAATATCGTGGGCCAAAGGGTCAGTATTGTGCTGTACTGTTCTACGTGCTATAATCGTGTTTGAGCCAACACACATTTAAAGGTTTGTGCTTTAGAAACAGCATTCCTAATTCGTCAATCGTGTTACAGCGAATTTGTATTGTGTTATAAAACTTGTGTTATAACAGAACAACCTGTAACTTGTATTGTATATTGTGTGAATTTAAATATAACTCCCTCAGTCCTGCATTGTCTGCTCCCTTGCCATAGTTGTCCTTTTATCTGCAATACCTCAAGTTAGATTCCTGAGCCTTTCCATACTCTGTCCTGTTACTTAGATATGGAGGTGCTGGTGTTGGACTCTCATTCACTGCTGTCCTCCAGGAGGAACATAACATCAAGAAAATGGGAATTCATGTTAGATGCTTGGGATGTAGGATCGATCAATGTAATTTAATCGCTCGACTTCTCCGTACATATGCAGTTGTGGTGCTGCCCCTTTAAGAGATCTGTTCCGCTCACTCACAAGGCACTCAGCCAGGGGCTCGGTCTACAGTTGGCTGTGGAGGAGTTAGCATCGAAAATAAAGTGTTTCTGTGCAGAGTTTTACCTGTGCCTCCTCCTGCTTTCCAGCGAATTACAAACTTAACATTCTCTGCAATAGATAAATTATCTTTGAGTCATATAAGCTTGGAGCCCAGGTTAATTTCATATGGTTGCTCTGGCCAGGGAACTGAATAGGTGGTTAGTGTTGAAAGTGGAACAAAGTAACTTACAACCTAATAGCAAACAAAGTATGTGAATGGTTCTATTATATAAGCAAACACTCTAATCAAAGTAGGCCATTCAGCTCCTTGAGCCTGCTTCACAATTCAATGAGATCATGGCTGATATGTGGCCTAACTCCATATGCCTGCCTTAGACCCATATCCCTTCATACTCTTGCTTAATAAAAATGTGTCAATCTCATATTTAAAGTTGACGATTGAATTAGAATTGGCAACCATTTGAGGAAGAGAATTCAAAACTTCCACTACTCTTTACAAAAACAAGTGTTCCTAACATGTCTGCTAAGTGGCCTGTTCTTAACTCATAGACTACGCCCTTGGTTCTAGAATTATCAACTAGTGGAAATAGTTTATCAACCCTGTCTTTCTCTCTTAATATATTGAAAACCTCAATGAATTCACCCCAAACATTTAAATTCTAGAGAATAAAGGTCTAATTTGTCTAATCTCTCCTCACAACCCCTGGAATCCAGGTATCATCCATGTAATTCTGCGTCAAACTTTCTCTGGGGCCAAAACATCCTTCATAAAGGTGTGGTGCCCAGATCTACTCACAGTATTCTAAGTGGGATCTAACTAGGGTTAAATATAACACATGCATCCTTATTCTTCAGCCCTTTAGATATGAAGGCCAGCATTCCATTAGTCATCTTGAATATTTTCTGCATCTATTCATGGTAGTTTAAAGAGCTATGCACCTGAACCCTCAAATCCTGGAGACATCCATTGTATTTCAATTTGTGCCTTAAAACAAAAACTCTGGTCTATCCTTTTTTGGTCTGAAATGGATAACCTCACACTTGTTTATATTAAAATCCATTTGCCACAGCTTTGACAATTCACTTAATCTATTAATAATATCCTGCTGCAATTTTATGCTTTGTCAACACTGTCTAAAATGCTGCCCATTTTGTGTCATCAGCAAATTTGGATATTTGACTTTTTATGTCATTATCCAAGTCACTAATGAATATTGTGAATAATTGAGGCCCCAACATGGATCCCTGTGGGACACCATTAATCACTTCCTGCCAATTTGAGTACTTACCCATTATTCCAGCTCAGTTTCCTTCTACTCATCAATTTCCTATTTATGTTAGTCATTTGCCCTTGATTTTGTGGGCTTCCAACTTAGCTAATAGTCTCTTGTGTGGACTTTATCAAAAGCCTTTTGGAAGTCCTGATAAACATCATCCATCGACTTGCTTCTACCGCCTTTGTCACCTCTTCAAAAAACTTTAAGAGACTTGTCAGGTATAACGTACTCTCATGAATCCATACCAATTAACTGAATTTTTGAGGAGGATCAGTTACCCTATCGGGTAAAAACAATGACTGCAGATGCTGGAAACCAGATTCTGGATTAGTGGTGCTGGAAAAGCACAGCAGTTCAAGCAGCATCCGAGGAGCAGTAAAATCGACATTTCGGGTAAAAGCCCTTCATCAGTTACCCTATCCTTGAGTATAGACTCCAACAATTTCACCACAGATGTCAGGCTAACTAGTCTGTAATTCCTTGGTTTCCTTCTGTCACCCTTCCAGGGAACTCTGAAATATTATGGTCAGGGCATTAACAATGTGCTCTCCTATCTCCTTTAACACCCGTGGATGGAAACCATCAGGTCCTGGGGTTTTGTCACTCGTTGGTTCCATTAATTTCCCCCTTATTGATGACTCACTTAACCTAATTTTATTTATACCCTGTCCCTGATCTTCTATAAATTTATTTGGGTATTCCAGCAAGCTCTCCTCCTTTGCTGCTGTAAATAATGAAGTAAAATAAAGATTCAGCATGTCTGCCATTTCCCCATGTCACTGGCAATATCCCCACTGTCAGCCTTCAGTGGGCCAATAGTATTCTTAACCAGCCCCTTTCTCTTTATATTACTATAAAATCTCTCCTTATTGTCTTTTGTGACCCATGCAGGTTCCTTTCATAATTGTTTTTAGCTGTTCTTATAAGCCACTTTGTTGGTTTTTGTATTTGTCCCATTCTGTGGGATCTGTACTGTTCTTTGTATTTTTGTAAGACCTTTCAAGTTTTTGCAGTCCCCAACCTTCTTAGATGTCCATGCCTGTTTCTTCTGAGAGGTGAAGTTTTTCCTTCTCATGGATACAAACTGCTTCTGAATAGCATTAACTGTTTCTTTAAACACCCTCCACTGTTCCTCAGTTGTTTTATCTTATAAGCAAAGCTTTCCAGTTAATTGTGGATAGTGTTTACCTCATCACATTAAAGGTCTGATTTACGTAAATCCAAAATTCTAGTATCTGAACTTTGCTTGTCTCTTACAAATGCTAAAACTCTCCCAGTCTTTTTACTCCCCTGCTATGCAGCAGAGCCAGCTGTGGCGCCACAAACTTGTCTGTTGCTACTTTCCACTGAGAGGCCAATCCTCCTCACAAATATCAAAATAGTATATCTTTTTGAGAGGTGAATGGCCACAGAGACTCTTACACTGCCCGCCCATGCTTAGTCGTCTTACTGGTGGTCATCCATGCTTTTCTGTCTGTGTATCCTTTACTTATGATGTGACCAGCTCGCTAAATGTGCTATCCATGATGTCCTCAGCATCAGAGATAGTCAATCAGGAAATGCAGCTGAACATAATTCCCATATATGTGGTTACAATGGACACTGGAATTGTCCCTGATTTCCCATATACTACAGGAGGAGCACTCGGCAGGGCTGAATGCTCCTGCCACTGTGAACCTTACCAACTATAAATAATAAACTAGGAACCACTTACTCAAAACTACCCACTATTCACCAAATCAGAATCTGTACTTAGGTACCTTTGTACCTAAGATGACACTGTAAGTGGTGACTTGTAAACATTTCACTGTGAGTACATGTGACAATAAGAGTTTTGCCTGAAACATCGAGTTTCCTGCTCCTTGGATGCTGCCTGACCTGCTGTGCTTTTCCAGCACCACACTCTTGACTCTAATCTCCAGCATCTGCAGTACTCACTTTCGCAAGTGTGACAATAAACCTAATTCAAAATTTCTCTCTCCCTCTATTCCTAACAAACTACAAACAACAAAAATACAAACATTGCACTCTGTCTCCCTCCTGGTATTTTCACTTCGTCTCTTAAGCTAATTCCTAAATCACCAAAATGCTTCCAACACCACTTGTTTGAACCCTGATGACACCTCAGGAGCTCCGCCTCTAGATTCAGTAAAGGTTCACCTCCTATCTGCTCCCATTTCCACTCCGACTGAACTTGATCCACTAGTCTTCCCAGTCCCAATTTGACTGAGCTTAATTCACTTCCCTCCCACTCCCTCTCAGAGACTGATCCTCCCCTCTCCCATTCCCACTCCAACTGAGCTCGATCCACTCCTCTCCCTCTCCAACTGAGTTCGATCTGCTCCTCTCCCTCTCCAATTGGGCTCGATCCACTCCTCTCCCTCTCCAACTGGGCTCAATCGACTCCTCTCCCTCTCCAACTGGGTTCGATCCACTCCTCTCCCTCCAACTGAGTTCGATCCACTCCTCTCCCTCTCCAACTGGGTTCGATCCACTCCTCTCCCTCTCCAACTGGGCTCGATCCACTCCTCTCCCTCTCCAACTGGGACCGATCCACTCCTCTCCCTCTCCAACTGGGCTCGATCCACTCCTCTCCCTCTCCAACTGAGTGCGATCCGCTCCTCTCCCTCTCCAACTGAGTTCGATCTGCTCCTCTCCCTCTCCAATTGGGCTCGATCCACTCCTCTCCCTCTCCAACTGGGCTCGATCCACTCCTCCCACTCTCCAACTGGGACCGATCCACTCCTCTCCCTCTCCAACTGGGCTCGATCCACTCCTCTCCCTCTCCAACTGAGT
>NC_057716.1:109340284-109362169 GCF_004010195.1 Chiloscyllium plagiosum
CTCCAACTGAGCTCGATCCACTCCTCTCCCTCTCCAACTGTGTTCGATCAACTCCTCTCCCTCTCCAACTGAGTTCGATCCACTCCTCTCCCTCTCCAATTGGGCTCGATCCACTCCTCTCCCTCTCCAACTGAGCTCGATCCACTCCTCTCCCTCTCCAACTGAGCTCGATCCACTCCACTCCCTCTCCAACTGAGTTCGATCCGCTCCTCTCCCTCTCCAACTGAGCTCGATCTGCTCCTCTCCCTCTCCAACTGAGTTCGATCCGCTCCTCTCCCTCTCCAACTGAGCTCGATCAACTCCTCGCCCTCTCCAACTGGGCTTGATCAACTCCTCGCCCTCTCCAACTGGGCTCGATCCACTCCTCTCCCTCTCCAACTGGGCTCAATCCACTCCTCTCCAACTGAGTTCGATCTGCTCCTCTCCCTCTCCAACTGAGCTCGATCCACTCCTCTCCCTCTCCAACTGGGCTCGATCCACTCCTCTCCCTCTCCAACTGAGTTCGATCCGCTCCTCTCCCTCTCCAACTGAGTTCGATCCACTCCTCTCCCTCTCCAACTGAGCTCGATCCACTCCTCTCCCTCTCCAATTGGGCTCGATCCACTCCTCTCCCTCTCCAACTGGGTTCGATCTGCTCCTCTCCCTCTCCAGCTGGGTTCGATCAACTCCTCTCCCTCTCCAACTGAGTTCGATCCGCTCCTCTCCCTCTCCAACTGGGCTCGATCCACTCCTCTCCCTCTTCAACTGGGCTCAATCCACTCCTCTCCCTCTCCAACTGAGCTCGATCTGCTCCTCTCCCTCTCCAACTGAGCTCGATCCGCTCCTCTCCCTCTCCAACTGAGTTCGATCCACTCCTCTCCCTCTCCAACTGGGCTCAATCCACTCCTCTCCCTCTCCAATTGGGCTCGATCAACTCCTCTCCCTCTCCAACTGGGCTTGATCAACTCCTCTCCCTCTCCAACTGGGCTCGATCCACTCCTCTCTCTCTCCAACTGCGTTCGATCCACTCCTCTCCCTCTCCAACTGGGCTTGATCAACTCCTCTCCCTCTCCAACTGGGCTCAATCCACTCCTCTCCCTCACCAACTGAGTTCGATCCGCTCCTCTCCCTCTCCAACTGAGTTCGATCGGCTCCTCTCCCTCTCCAACTGAGTTCGATCTGCTCCTCTCCCTCTCCAACTGAGTTCGATCCGCTCCTCTCCCTCTCCCACTGAGTTCGATCTGCTCCTCTCCCTCTCCAACTGGGCTCGATCCACTCCTCTCCCTCTCCAACTGAGTTCTATCTGCTCCTCTCCATCTCCAATTGGGCTCAATCCACTCCTCCCCCTCTCCAACTGGGCTCGATCCACTCCTCTCCCTCTCCAACTGAGTTCGATCCGCTCCTCTCCCTCTCCAACTGGGTTCGATCCACTCCTCTCCCTCTCCAACTGAGTTCGATCTGCTCCTCTCCCTCTCCAACTGAGCTCGATCCACTCCTCTCCCTGTCCAAGTGAGTTCGATCTGCTCCTCTCCTTCTGCAACTGAGCTCCTTCTGGGTACAATGGACCTGCACTCCCAGATCTCTCTGCCAATCAACTTTCCCCAAGGCTCTTCCATTCATTGTATAATTCGCTCTAGAATTAGACTTTACTAAATGCATCACCTCACAATTGTCTGGATTGAACTCCATCTGCCACTTTTCCATCCAACTCTCCAGTCTATATTCTCCTGTATTCTTTGACAGTCCCTTATGCTTTCTGCTACTCCAATCTTTGTGTCATCTGCAAACTTGCTGATCAGACCAACAGTGCCCTCTTCCAGATCATTTATGTATATCACAAACAACAGTGGCCCCAATACTGACCCCTGTGGTACACCACTGGTCACCTTTCTCCATTTCAAGAAACTCCCTTCAACTACTACTCTCTGTCTCCTGTTGCTCAACCAGTTTTTTATCCACCTGCTAGAACACCCTGCAGACCATGTGACTGCACTTTCTCTATTAGTTTACCATGGGGAACCTTATCAAACGCCTTACTAAAGTCAATGTGTATGACATCTACAGCCCTTCCTTCATCTACCAACTTGGTCACTCAAAGAACCTATTAAGTTGGTAAGGCACAATCTCCCCCACACAAAACCATGTTCCCTATCACTGATAAGCCCATTCTTTTCTAAATATAAATAATTCCAATCCCTCAGTACCTTCTCCAGCAACTTTCCCACTACTGACGTCAGGCTCACTGGTCTGTAGTTACCCTGAATAGCCCTACGCCTCTTCTTGTATAAGGGGACAACATGGAGAAAGTGAGGACTGCAAATGCTGGAGATCAGAGCTGAAAAATGTGTTGCTGAAAAAGCGCAGCAGGTCAGGCAGCATCCAAGGAGCAGGAAAATCGACGTTTCGGGCACAAGCCCTTCTTCAGGAATGAGGAACAAGGGGACAACATGAGCAACCTTCCAGTCTTTTGGCACCTCACCTGTGTTTAACGATGCCACAAAGATATCCGTCAGGGCCCCAGCTATTTCCTCTCTCGCCTCCCTCAGCAACCTGGGATAGATCCCATCCGGTCCTGGGGATTTATCCATCTTAATAATCTCTAGCCTACCCAACACATCTTCCAATGGTGCTGCTATTACATGATTTTCTTATAACATGGGATCTCACAGGAACAGAACTATCATGTTATGTCAGAACAGACTGTAGTGATGGAAAACGATAGACCTGATCTAAAATTTAAGGTCTAAATTGAAAAAGGACAATTTTGACGGTATTCAGCAAGAACTTTCAAAATTTGATTGGGAGCAGATATTTGCAGATGAAAAGATGGCTAGAAAATGACAAGTCTTCAAAAATGTGATAACGAGAGTCCAGAGACAGTATATTCCTGTTAGTGTGAAGGGCAAGGCTGGTAGGTGTAGAGAGTGCTGGATGACTAGAGACTATGCGTACGGATGATCTGTTCAGATGAGGAGGAATGTGATGGACCTAATATATTGGTGGGGAGATTTGCTAGAGCTAGACCTGAAGGTGCTGAAGGACTCCCTCATAAGAACAGGATACGATGTTCTTCTCATCGATCAACGTGCCATAGTGAGAAACCATAATGACAGACATGCCATACGACTGATGAAGTACTCCTCGTTGTCCAGTACTTCCCAGGAGCAGAGAAACTACGCCATGTTTTTAACATATAATCAATGAGGATGAGCACCTCGCCAAGACCTTCCCCACACTTCCACTTCTCACCTTTAAATAACCACCAAACCTTAAACAGACCTTTGTTCACAGCAAACTGCCCAGCCTTCAGGACAACATTGACCACAAAACCATACAGCCCTATCACTGCAAGACATGTCAGAGTATCGACATGGATACTACCATTACACATGGGGACACCACTCACCATGTTTGCTGCAGGTACTCTTGTGACTTGGCCAATGTTGTCTATCTCATACACTGTAGGCAAGGATGCCTTAAGACATGGCATATTGACGAGACCAAGCAGACGCTACAACAACAGATGAATGGACACCATGCAACAATTGCCAGACAGGGATGTTCTCTCCCATTCGGGGAACACTTCAGCAGTCAGGGACATTCAGCCTTGAATCTTTGGGTGACTGTCCTCCAAGGCAGACTTTGCAATATGCAACAATGCAGAGTGGCCAGGCAGAGTCTGATAACCGAGTTCGGTACCCATGAGAATGGTCTCAACCGGGACCTTGGGCTCATGTCACACTACAGGTGACAACACAACACTGTACATATACAAACACACACACACACATACATACATATGCTCTCCCTCGGGGCACATACACAGAAACACACTGATACCCACACACACACCCTCACACGGGCAAATACTCCATCATACTCACGCACACTGTCTCTCACACACTCTTTCTCCCTCACATGCAAACACACACATGTATAAGTCTATGGGGTGAATTTGCATTTGCAAAATTATATTTGCAGACACATTCTCTTTCGGTTAAAAAGTACACAATCTATAGGCAGTCAATCCATGTGACCATATGACACAGACTATATAGCGAAAGATCATAGTGTCATGCAACTGAAATTATATATTAAACAAATCTAGATTGCTGTTAAGTCTTTCATCTTTTACAATGGGTTGCAAGTTTCGATTCATTAATCCTTACATTCCAGAACTTCTTTTAAGTCACATTCTCAAGATGACTTAAGGTTTTATAAAAGTGACATCTCAACTTAGACTATGCATTAAAGTTGTGAGGTTAGAGTCTGAATGTATCGTAATCTTGAGTCAGACAGGTTCAATTTCCAAATGGAATTTACAAAATATTACATGGACTGACTGCTTGCATTGACTGCGTGCTGATTGTGCACTTTTTGAGCAAAATAGAACGTATCTGCAATATAATTCTGCAAATGCAATTCACCCCATAGACTTATATATGTTTGTGCGTGAATAAGAGGTGAGAGGGAGAGAGAGTGTGAGTGTCTGCATGCAAGCGTGAGAGAGTGTGTGTTTGCGTGTGTGCATGCTTGATGAAGTGTGTGTGAGAGTATGATGGAGTAGTAGCCTGAGAGAAGGTGTGTGCGTGATTGTGAGTGTGGGGAGTGTATGTGGGTATGCATGAGACTGGCTATTATTTAGCCAGTCCTCTATCCATGCTAGTATAGGGTGGTGGATAGTGTCTACATGGATTTTAGCGAGGCTTTTGACAAGGTCCCTCATGGCAGGCTGACACATAAGGTGAAGTCACATGGGATCGGCAGTGAACTGGCAAGATAGATACAGAAAACTGACTTGGTCAGACAAGACAGGGGTGCAGACAGAACATAGAACATTACAGCACAGGACAGGCCCTTCCGCCCTCGATGTTGCACCGACCTGTGGAACCAACCTGAAGTCCACCTATCATACCAGTTTCATCCAAATGTCTATTCAATGACCATTTAAATGCCCTTAAAGATGGCAAGTCTACTGCTGTTTCAGGCAGGCCGCCCCTATTACTCTCCTAGTAAAGAAACTACTTCTGACATCTTCTCTTATATTTATCCCCCTTCAATTTAAAGCTATGTCATCTCGTGATAGCCATCACCATCCAAGGAAAAAGGCTCTTCCTGTCCACCCTATCTAATCCTCTGATTATCTTGGATGTTTAAGTCACCTCTCAACCTTCTCCTTTCTAATGAAAACAGCCTCATGTCCCTCAGCCTTTCCTCGTAAAACCTTCCCTCCACACCAAGCAATATCCCAGTAAATCTCCTCTGAACTCTTTCTAAAGCTTCCACATCCTTCCTATAGTGGGGTGACCAGAACTATACACAATACTCTTAAGTGCAGCCGCAACAGAGTTTTGTACAGCTGTAACATGACCTCATGATTACGAAACTCAATTCCTCTATCAATAAAAGCTAACACACCGTATGCCTTCTTCACAACCCTATCAACCTGGGTGGCAACTTTCAGGGATCTATGTACCTGGACACCGAGATATCTCTCCTCATCTATACTAACAAGTATCTTACCATTAGCCCACTACTCTGCATTCCTGTTGCTCCTTCCAAAGTGAATCATGTCACACTTTTCTGCATTAAACTCCATTTACCACCTCTCAGCCCAGCTCTGCAGCTTATCCATGTCCCTCTGTAACCTGCAACATCATCAGCACTATCCACAACTCCACTGACCTTAGTGTCATCTGCATATTTAATAACCCATCCTTCTACTCCCTCATCCAGGTCATTTATAAAAATGGCAAACAGCAGTGGCCCCAAAACAGATCCTTGCAGTACACCACTAGTAACTGAACTCCAGGATGAACATTTCGCATCAACCACCACCCTCTGTCTTCTTTCAGCTAGCCAATTTCTGATCCAAACTGCTAAGTCACCCTCAATCCCATGCCTCCGTATTCTGTGCAATAGCCTACCATGGGGAACCTTATCAAGTGCATTACTGAAATCCATATACACCACATCAACTGTTTTACCCTCATCCACCTGTTTGGTCACCATCTCAAAGAACTCAATAAGGTTTGTGAGAGATGACTTACCCTTCACAAAATCGTGTTGACTATCCCATATCAACTTATTCCTTTCTAGATGATTTTGAATCCTATCTCTTATAACCTTTTCCAACACTTTACCCACAATCGAAGTAAGGCCCATTGGTCTATAATTACCAGGGTTGTCTCTACTCCCCTTCTCGAACAAGGGGACAACATTTACTATCGTCCAGTCTTCTGGCACTATTCCTGTGGACAATCACGACATAAAGATCAAAGCCAAAGGCTCTGCAATCTCCTCCCTAGCTTCCCAGAGAATCTTAGGATAAATTCCACCCAGCCCAGGGGACTTATCTATTTTCACACTTTCCAGAATTGCTAACACCTCCTCCTTGCTACCATCAATTCTGTCGAGTCCAGTAGCCTGCATCTCAATTTTCACCTCGACATCATTGTCTTTTTCTAGTGTGAATACGGACAAAAAGTATTCACTTGGCGCTTCCGCTAACTCCTCAAACTCCACGCACAGCTTTCCACTAGCATCCTTGATTGGCTCTAACCTTACTCTAGTCATTCTTTTATTCCTGTTATACCTATCGAATGCTTTAGGGTTTTCCTTGATCCTACCTGCTAATGACTTCTCTTGCCCCTTCCTGGCTCTTCTTAGCTCTCTCTTTAGGTCTTTCACTTGCCATATCACTTGCCCTTCACTCCTCTCTAGAACATCTTGACACCAAGAACAGCTACGTAAGAATCCTACTCATTGACGACAGTTCAGTCTTTTTTTTTCTGTTTTTCAGCAGCAGCATCAACTCAAAGGGCAGGAGCTTGGACCAGCGGTGCCAGGAGCAGTGAGCCATTGATTTGAACCTTTAAAAACTTACCTTGAGCGCGGGAGTCTTCCATCTCTGTTTTTCAGCAGCAGCAGCAGCAACTCAAAGGGCGGGAGCTTGCACCAGGGGTCTGCTGGGAGTGGTGAGTCACTGACTTGAGCTTTTATATTTGAAATCAGAAAGCAGAGGTTTCTGAGAAAGGAGAGACTTCTTCTTTATATTTCCATCCAGCTATATAAGTCAGTGTTTTCTCAACCCGAGGTCGTACCTTTGTAGGGCCTCCCACCCAAACCTCCTCTAGACTTAAAGACCGAGGACACATCAGGTAAGCGTCTCTTCTTTTTTACTTTGTGACGAGGGGACTAGCAGGGATGGCAGTGCAGGGAGAGCAATGTTCCACTTGCAGGATGTTTGAGGAGAGGGACGCCATTAGTGTCCCATCCAAGAACATCTGCAGGAAGTGCATCCAACTCTCGCTCCTCCAAGACCGTGTTAGGGAACTGGAGCGGGAGCTGGATGAACTTCGCATCATTCGGGAGGCAGAGGCTGTGATAGTTAAGAGTTACAGGGAAGTGGTTACTCCGAGGCACAAAGAAAGCTGGGTGACCGTTCAAAGGGGGGAAAACACAGTCAGTGGAAGAATCCCCTGTGGTCATTCCCCTGAAAAACACGTGTACCGTTTTGGATATTATTGGGGGGTGGGGGGACTTACCAGGGGTATGCAGTGGGGCCCAGGTCTCTGGTGCAGAGCCTGTCCCTGTTGCATAAAAGGGAAGGAGGGAAAGGAGGAGAGTGTTAGTCATTGAGGAATCAGTAGTTAGAGGCTCAGATAGAAGGTTTGTTGGGAACAAACGAGACTCGCGGTTGGTGTGTTTCCTCCCAGGTGCCAGGGTCCATGATGTCTTGGATCATATCTTTGGGGTCCTGAAGGGAGAGGGTGACCAGCCTCAAGTCATGGTCCATGTAGGTACCAATGACATAGGTAGAAAGAGGGATAGGGATGTAATGCAGGATTTTAGGGAAATAGGGTGGAAGCTGAGAGCTAGAACAAACAGAGTTGTTATCTCTGGTTTGTTACCCGTGCCATGTGATAGCGAGACAAGGATTTGGGAGAGATATCAGCTGAACATGTGACTGCAGGGATGATGCAGGAGGGAGGGTTTCAGGTACTTGGATAATTGGGGTTCATTCTGGGGAAGATGGGACCTCTACAAACAGGACGGTCCTCACTTGAACCAGAGGGGTACTAATATCCTGGGTGGGAAATTTGCTGGTGCTATTCGGGTGGGTTTAAACCAGCTCAGCAGAGGGTTTTTACTTTGTGACTAGAGGACTAGCAGGGATGGCAGTGCAGGGAGAGCAATGTTCCACCTGCAGGATGTTTGAGGAGAGGGATGCCATTAGTGTCCCATCCAAGAACATCTGCAGGGAGTGCATCCAACTCTCGCTCCTCCAAGACCGAGTTAGGGAACTGGAGCGGGAGCTGGATGAACTTCGCATCATTCGGGAGGCAGAGGCTGTGATAGTTAAGAGTTACAGGGAACCTGAGGTGTAGTGGCAGTGCACAGGAGGATGAGAGTAGGGAGTACAGGGACAGGATTTCATGGTCACAGGAATATGCTGGCAGACAGCAAGCTGGTTTGAAGTGTGTTTACTTCAACGCCAGAAGTATCCGAAATAAGGTAGGTGAGCTTGCAGCAAGGATAGGTACCTGCGACTTTGATGTTGTGGCCATTTTGGAGACATGGATAGAGCAGAGTGAGGAATGGATGTTGCAAGTTCCAGAGTTTAGGTCTTTCCTTAAGAACAGGCAAGGTGACAAAAGAGGGGGAGGTGTGGCCTTGTTAGTCAAGGATAGTATAACGGTGGCTGAAAGAACTTTTGATGAGGACTCATCTACTGAGGTAGTGTGAGCTGAGGATAGAAACAGGAGAGGAGAGGGCACACTGCTTGCAGTTTTTTCGAGGCCTCCGCAGAGTTCCAGGGAAATGGAAGACAGGATTGGCAAAATTATTCTGGGTAGCAGTGAAAGGAACAGGTTGGTCATTATGGGGGACTTTAACTTCTCCAACATTGACTGGAAATGCTATACCTCTAGTACGTCAGATGGATCGGTTTTTGTCCAACATATACAGGAGGGTTTTCTGACACAGTATGTCGAAGGGCCGACAAGAGGGGTGGCCCCACTGGATCTGGTGCTTGGTAATGAACCAGGCCAGGTGTTTGATTTAGTTGTAGGTTTAGCACTTTGGAGAGAGTGACTATAATTCAGTTACGTTTAGTTTAGCGATGGAAAGAGATAGGTATATGCCACAGATCAAGAGTTATCGATGGGGCAAAGGCAATTATAATGTGATTAGGCAAGAATTAGGGTGCATAGAATGGGGTAGCAAAATGCATGGGATGCAGACAATGGAAATGTGGAGCTGGTTTAAAGAACAAATATTGCGTGTCCTTGATAGGTATGTCCCTGTGAAGTGATACATGGTTTACTGCAGAAATTGCTTCTTCTGTTAAGCAGAAGAAGGAGGCTTATGTGCTGATGAGGCAAGATGATTCAAATGAGGCGATGGACAGTTACAGATCAGCTAAGAAGGATTCAAAGAGAGAGTTATGAAGAGCAAAGAGAGGATGCAAGCAATCTTTTGTAAATTGAATAAAGGAGAACCCTAAAGCTTTCTATAGGTATGTGAGGAATAAAAGGATGACTAGGGTAGGTATAGGGCCAGTCAAAAAGTGAAGTGGGAAGTTGAATGTGGACCCTGTAGAGATCGGAGAGGTGCTAAACAAACATTTCTCATCTGTTTTCACTCAAGAAAAGGAGAATGTTGTAGAGGAGAAGAATGAGATACGAGATATTAGACTTGAAAGGATCAAGGTTAGTTACGAAGAGGTGTTATCAATTCCAGAAGGAATGAAAGTAGACAAGTCCCCTGGGCCAGATGGGATTTATTCACGGGTTCTCTGGGATGCTATGGAGGAGATACAGAGCCTTTGGCTTTGATAGTTGAGTCATCACTGTCTACAGGTTTAGTACCAGAGGACTGGAGGATTGCAAATGTTGTGCCCTTGTTCAAAAAGGGCAGTAGAGATGACCTAGGTAATTATAGACCAGTAAGCCTAACTTCTGTTGTAGGAAAGGTTTTGGAAAGGATTATAAGAGATAAGAGTTATACTCATCTAGCAAGCAATAATTTGATTTCACATAGTCAACATGGTTTCATCAAGGGCAGGTCGTGTCTCACAAACCTCATTGAGTTTTTTGAGAAGGTGACCAAGCATGTAGATGAGGTTAGGGCAGTTGATGTGGTATACTTGGACTTCAGTAAAGCCTTTGATAAGGTTCCACATGGTAGGCTGATGGAGAAAATGCAGAGGCATGGAATTGAGGGTGATTTAGCAGTTTGGATTAGAAACTGGCTTTTTGGAATAAGGCAGCGAGTGGTAGTTGATGGAAAATATTCAGTCTGGAGTCCAGTTTGTTAGTGGTGTGCCACAAGGATCTGGTTTGGGACCACTGCTGTTTGTCATTTTTATAAATGACTTAGACGCCGGCATAGGTGGATGGATTAGTAAATTTGCAGACGACACTAAAGTCGGTGGAGTAGTGGAGTTTGGAAGAATATTACAGGTTCCAGGGGGACTTGGATAAACTGCAGAAGTGGGCAGAGAGGTGGCAATTGGAGTTCAATGCAGCTAAATGTGAGGTGATGCACTTTGGGAAGAATAACAGGAAGGCAGAGGTCAATGGAAAGACTCTCGGTAGTGTGGATGTGCAGAGGGATCTTGGAGTCCATGTACATAGGTCCCTGAAAGTTGCCACCCAGGTGGATAGTGCTGTTAAGAAGGCATACGGTGTGTTAGGTCTCAGTGGTAGAGGGATTGAGTTCCGGAACCGCAGTGTCATGCTGCAACTATACAAAACACTAGTGCGGTCACACTTGAAATATTGTATACAGTTCTGGTCGCCCCATGACAGAAAGGATGTGGAAGCATTAGGAAAGGTGCAGAGGAGATTTACCAGGATGTTGCCTGGTCTGAAGGGAAGGTCTTATGAGGAAAGGCTGAGAGACTTGGGTCTGTTCTCATTGGAGAGAAGAAGGCTAAGGGGGGATTTGATAAAGACATACAAGATGATCAGAGGATTACATAGGGTAGACAGTGAAAGACTTTTTCCTAGGATGATGATGTCAGCTTGTACGAGAGGGCATAACTACAAATTGAGGGGGGATAGATTTAAGACAGATGTCAGAGGTGAGTTCTTTACGCAGAGAGTGGTAAGGGCGTGGAATGCCCTACCTGCTAATGTAGACAACTCAGCCACATTAGGGAAATTTAAACAATCCTTAGATAAGCCCATGGATGATTTTGGGATAGTGTAGGGGGACGAGCTTAGAATAGTTCACAGGCGTAACATTGAGGGTCAGAGGGCCTATTCTGTGCTGTATTGTTCTAACACTATTATCTCCTTGAGACTGATTACTAAACTTGGTGATCTCAGACTCAGCCCCACTGTCTACAACTGGATCCTCAGTTTCCTGACCCACAGGCCCATCAGTGAAGATTGGGGATAATATTTCATCCTCACTAACACTCAACACTGAAGCCCCCCCAGTGGTGCATACTCAGTCTCCTACTGTACTCACGGTATACCCATGACTGTGTCGCCAAATACCAGACTAAAACCAAGGAACTCATTATTGACTTACAGCGGGAAGTAACTAATGCGCACCACTCCCCCCCCCCCTCCCCCACTTAACATTGATAGCACAGAGGTGGAACGAGTGGAGTGTGTCAAGCTCCTGATTGTTGTCACCCATACCAAGCTTTCTTGGACTGTTCATGTGGATGCACTGGTTACAAAGGCCCAACAATGGCTCTTCTTCCTCAGGCAGCTGAGGAAATTTGGCATGACGGCAAATACCCTTGCCAACTTTTATAGGTGCGCCATCGAGAGCATTCTGTCTAGATTTTTCACTACCTGGTATGGCAACTGTTACATTCAAGATCAGAGTCTGTTACAGAGAGTGGTGAACTCGGCCCGGACAATCACAAAGGCCAACCTCTCGTCTATCAAATCCCTCTACTAGGCCTGCTGTCAAGGAAAGGCCGCCAGCATTCTCAAAGGTCCATCCCACCCTGGCATTGTTTTTCTACAACCTCTACCATCGGAGAGAAAGTACAGAAGCTTGAACACACACGCAGGCTGGTTTCCTAACAGTATCTACCCTACTGTTGTTAGAATACTGAATGGACTCACAAAGTCTTAACATTCGCCCGTACCTGTGTTTTTTTCTTGCCGCTGTTTACCTGTTATTTACTATCTATGCTACTTAACTCTGTGATCTGCCTGTGTTGATCACAAGATAAAGCTTTTCACTGTGCCTTGGTACACCTGATAATAAATTCAATTCCTGGCTAACCTGTAACTCTCAAGCACCCTAATTGAGCCTTCACGTCTCATCCTAACATAAGCCTTCTTCTTCCTCTTGACAAGAGATTCAACTTCTTTAATAAACCATGGCTCCCTCACTTGAACACTTCCTCCCTGTCTGACAGGTACATACTTATCAAGAACTCACAGTAGCTGTTCCTTGAATAAACACATTTCGATTGAACCCATCCCCTGCAGTTTCATTTCCCATCCTACGCATCCTAAATCTTGCCTAGTCACATCACAATTGCCTTGCCCCCAGCAATAACTCTTGCCCTGCGGTATATACCTATCCCTTTGCATCACTAGAGTAAACATAACTGAATTCTGGTCACTATTACCAAAGTGCTCACATACCTCCAATATTAACACCTGGCCAGGTTCATTACCCAGTATCAAATCCAATGTGACATTGCCCCTTGTTGGCTTGTCTATACATTGTGTTAGGAAACCATCCTGCACCCACTGGACAAAAACTGACCCATTCTAAAGTACTCGGACTATAGTATTTCCAGTCAATATTTGGAAAGTTAAAGCCCCCATAACAACTGCCCTGTCACTATCGCTCCTAACAAGAACCATCTTTGCAATCTTTCCTCTATATGTCTGGACCTATTCAGAGGCCTATGGAAAACTCCCAACAGGGTAACCTTTCCTTTCCTGTTTCTAACCTCAGCTCATACTACCTCAGGAGACGAGTCCTCAAACATCCTGTCCGTTACCGTAATACTGTCCTTGACTAACAATGCCATACCTCTCCCTCTGATACCACCTTCTGTGTTCTTACTGAAACATCTAAACCCTGAAACCTGCAACAACCATTCCTGTCCCTGCTCTATCCATGTCTTCGAAATGGCCATAACATTGAAGTCCCATGTGCCAACCTGTGCTGCAAGTTCACTCACCTTATTCTGGGTGCTCCTGGCGTTGAAGTAAGCACACTTCAAACTACCTTCCTGATTGCCGGTGAACTCTTGCGACCTTGAAATCATATTTCTGACCTCACTACTCTCAACCTCCTGGACACTGGAACTACAATTTAGGTTCCCATCCCCCTGCTGCATTAATTTAAACCCTCCCAAAGAGCATTGGCAAATTTCCCCTGCCAGGATATTGGTACCCCTCTAGTTCAAGTGTAGACCATCCTGTTTGTAGAACTCCCACCTACCTAGAACAAGCCCAAATTATCCAGATGTTTCAAACCCTCCCTCCTGAACCATGCCTGTCGCCATGTGTTCAAGTCTTCTCTCTCCACAATCCTCGCCTCGCTAGCACGTGGCGCAGGTAACGAACCAGAGTTAACAACTTTGCTTGTTCTAGCTCTATGCTTCCACCCTTCTGCCTTAAATCTCCATCCCTTTTCCTACCCATGTTAGTACCTCTGCGGACCATGACTTGGGGCTGCTCCCTCTCCCTCTCAAGGATCCTGAAAACATGATCGGAGACATCACAAACCCTGGCACCTGGGAGGCAACACACCAATCCTAAATCTCTTTTGCCCCCAAAGAACCTATCTGTCCCCCGAACTATGGAGTCCCCAATGACTAATGCTCTGTTCCTGTTCCCCCTTCCTTTCTGAGCAACAGAAACAGACCTGTAGCCCGTGGCTTACCCCTGTTAAGACATCCCCCACAACAGTATCCAAAACGGTATACTTGTTATTGAGGGGAATGGCACAGGGGTTCCATTCACTGTCTGTCAATTCCCTTTCTGTCCCCTGACAGTAACCCAACTGACTTTTTCTTGTACCTGAGGTGTGACTACCTCCCTGTAACTCCTCTCAAAAACCTCCTCTGTCTCCCAAACAATCCAAAGTTCATCCAGCTCCAGTTCCCTAATGTGGTTTTCAAGGAGCTGGAAATGGATGCACTACCCGAGATGAAGTCAGCAAGGACACTAGTGGTGACCCTTGCCTCCCACATCCTGCAGGAGGTACATTCAACTGCCCTACCCACCATTCCCATTGTTCTAAGTTCCGAAAGAGAGTGGAGAAAGATAAAGGATATAAAAAACTAGTTACTTTAGCAATCCGGTGCACAGAACCTATTTTATTGGTTAGAGGAGGTGGATGGGTGGAAGACACTACCTTAGTAGTATTTTGGCTAACACAATCACCCATAGAACATAGAGCAATGCAGCGCAGAACAGGCCCTTCGACCCTCGACGTTGCGCCGACCTGTGAACTATTCTCAGCTTGTCCCCCTACACTATCCCAAAATCATCCATGTGCTTATCTATGGATTGTTTAAATTTCCCTAATGTGGCTGAGTTGACTACATTAGCAGGTAGGGCATTCCACCCCCTTACCACTCTCTGCATAAAGAACTCACCTCTGACATCTGTCTTAAATCCATCCCCTGGGGAGAAAGTGAGGTCTGCAGATGCTGGAGATCAGAGATGAAAACGTGTTGCTGGAACAGCGCAGCAGGTCAGGCAGCATCCAGGGAACAGGATAATCGACGTTTCGGGCATAAACCCGAAGAAGGGCTTATGCTTGAAACATCGATTCTCCTGTTCCCTGGATGCTGCCTGACCTGCTGCGCTGTTCCAGCAACACATTTTCAGCTTAAATCTATCCCCCCTCAATTTGTAGTTATGCCCTCTCGTACAAGATGACGTCATCATCCTACGAAAAAGTCTTTCACTGTCTACCCTATCTAATCCTCTGATCATCTTGTATGTCTCTATCAAATTCCCCCTTAGACTTCTTCTCTCCAATGAGAACCAGCCTTTCCTCATAAGACCTTCCCTCCAGACCAGGCAACATCCTGGTAAATCTCCTCTGCACCTTTTCCAATGCTTCCACATCCTTTCTGTCATGGGGCGACCAGAACTGTACACAATATTTCAAGTGTGGCCGCACCAGCGTTTTGTATAGTTGCAGCATGATATTGCAGCTCCAGAACTCAATCCCTCTACCAATGAAACCTAACACACCATAGTCCTTGTTAACAGCACTATCCACCTGGGTGACAACTTTCAGGGATCTATGTACATGGACTCCAAGAACCCTCTGCACATTCACACTACCAAGAACCTTTCCATTGACCCAGTACTCTGCCTTCGTGTTATTCTTCCCAAAGTGCATCACCTCACATTTAGCTGCATTGAACTCCATTTGCCACCTCTCTGCCCAATTCTGCAGTTTATCCAAGTCCCCCTGGAACCTGTAATATTCTTCCAAACTGTCCACTACTCCACCGACTTTAGTGTCGTCTGAAAATTTACTAATCCATCCACCTAAGCCTATGTCTAATTCATTGATAAAAATGACAAACAGCAGTGGTCCCAAACCAGATCCTTGTGGCACACCACTAGTAACCGGACTCCAGGCTGAATATTTTCCATCGACCACCACTCGCTGCCTTCTTCCAAAAAGCCAGTTTCTAATCCAAACTGCTAAATCACCCTCAATCCCATGCCTCTGCATTTTCTCCATCAGCCTACCATGTGGAACTTTATCAAAGACTTTACTGAAGTCCATGTATACCACGTCAACTTCCCTAACCTCATCTACATGCTTGGTCACCTTCTCAAAAAAACTCAATGAGGTTTGTGAGACACGACCTGCCCTTGACGAAACCATGTTGACTATCTGAAATCAAATTGTTGCTTGCTAGATGATTATAAATCTTATCTCTCATAATCCTTTCCAAAACCTTTCCTACAACAGGAGTAAGGCTCACTAGTCTATAATTACCTAGGTCATCTCTGCTGTCCTTCTTGAACAAATTTATTACTTCACTTAAACAGGCCCTTCGGCCCAACAAGTCCACACCGACCCGCAGAAGCGCAACCCACCCAGATCCATTCCCTTACCCTTACCCCGTCACCTAACACTAGGGGCAATTTAGCATGGCCAATTCACCTTACCTGCACATTTTTGGACTGTGGGAGGAAACCGGAGCACCCATAGGAAACCCACGCAGACATGGAGAGAATGTGCAAACTCCACACAGTCAGTCGCCTGAGGCGGGAATTGAACCCGGGTCTCTGGTGCTGTGAGGCAGCAGTGCTAACCACTGTGCCAACGTACTACCCAAACTTGGCTTGCTTTTACTTGAACATCAGAGGCTGAGGTGTCTGAAAGAAGTTAACAAAATTATAAGAGGCATGAAACTTTAAAAGAGTTCAGAAAAGATTTACAAGAATGTTGGCAGGGTTGGAGGGTTTGAGCTTTAGCGAGAGGCTGAATAGGCTGGGGCTGTTTTCTCTGGAGGGTTGGAGGCTGAGGGGTGACCTTGCAGAGGTTCATAAAGTGATGAGAGGCATGGATCGGATAAATAGGCAAGATCTTTTCCCTGGGATGGGGGAGTCCAGAACTAGAGGGCATAAATTTAGGGTGTGAGGGGAAAGATATAAAAGGGTCCTAAGGGACAACTTTTTCACGCAAAGGGTGGTGCGTGTATGGGATGAGGTGCCAGAGGAAGTGGTGGACGCTGGTACAATTACAACATTTAAAATACACCTGCATGGGTACATGAATAGGAAGGGTTTAGAGGAATATGGGCCGAGTGCTGACAAATGGGACTAGATTAATTTATGATATCTGATCAGTATAGATAGGTTGGACTGAAGGGTCTGTTTCCGTGTTGTACATCTCTATAACTCTGTGACACTTCAAACAGCATTCCACCCAGACCCATCGGCTGCCCCATCTCTGTAAACCAGCACTTCCCGTGGCTAACCCCCCCTAACCTGCACACTGTGGGCAATTTAGCATGGCCAATCCATCTTCAGACTGTGGGAAGAAACAGAAGCACTCGGAGGAAACCCATGGGAAGAATGTGCAAATTCCACACAGTCACCCGAGGCTGGAATTAAACCCCAGGTCCTTGGCACTGTGAGCCACAATGCCACCCTGGTTTGATAGGTTTGTGAATCATGATCTTCCCTTCACAAATACACTTTGACTTTGTATAATCCATTTGGTATTTTCTAAACATCCTGTTATCACATCTTTATAAATAGACTCCAGTATTTTGGTCAGACCATGTTTGGGAGGTCATGTTTTGGCTGTACAGGACATTGGTGAAGCCACTTTTACAATACTGTATATAATTCTCATTGCCCAATCTATAAGAAGGTAAAAACAAGGACTGTAGATGCTGGAAACCAGATTCTAGATTAGAGTGGTGCTAGAAAAATCACAGCAGTTCAGGCAGCATCCGAGGAGCAGGAAAATCGACGTTTCAGGCCTCTATTCCTGATGAAGGGCTTTTGCTCGAAATGTCGATTTTCTTGCTCCTCGGATGCTGCCTGAACTGCTGTGCTTTTCCAGCACCACTCTAATATAGAATATAAGAAGGATGGTGTTAAACTTGAGAGAGTTTACAGGAATATTGCCAGGACTGGAGTGTTTGAGTTATAAAGAGTGGCTGAATAGGCTCGACCTGTTTTCCCTGGAGCGTCAGAGGATGAGGGGTGACCTTACATATAATAATGAGGGGCATAGATAGGGCGAATAGTCAGAGTCTTTTCCCCAGGATAGGGGAGTCCAAAACTCGAAAGCATAGGTTTACGGTGAAAGAGTAAAGATTTAAAATGACCTTAGGGGCAACTTTTTCACACAGCGGGGAATGTGTATGTAATGAGCTGCCAGAGAAAGTGTTGGTACAATTACAACATTTATAAGGCATCTAGATGGTTAATGAATAGGAAGGGTTCAGAGCGATATGGGCAGGTGCTGGCAAATGGGACCTGATCTGATTGGATGTCTGGTCAGGCAGATGAGTTGGAGCAAAGGGTCTGTTTATATGCTGTAAGACTCTTGTTTTCTCTGTCACTAACTTTCGGAGCATAGCCCTTTCACCAGATGAAGTGAGACAGAAGCACACAGACACAGAATTTTAGGCAGAGAGATCACTTAAATGGATTATAGATTCAACTCCAAAAAGACCCCACCAGCAGGGATATATTTCCCTCCCCACCCCTTTCCGCCTCCGCAAAGACTGTTCCCTCCATGACTACCTGGTCAGGTCCACGTCCCCCTACAACCCACCCTCCCATCCTGGCACCTTCCCCTGCCACCGCAGGAACTGTAAAACCTGTGCCCACACCTCCTCCCTCACCTCCATCCAAGGCCCTAAAGGAGCCTTCCACATCCATCAAAGTTCTACCTGCACATCCACTAATATCATCTATTGTATCCGTTGCTCCCAATGCGGTCTCCTCTACATTGGGGAGACTGGACACCTCCTAGCAGAGCGCTTTAGGGAACATCTCAGAGACACCCGCACCAATCAACCAAACCGCCCCGTGGCCCAACATTTCAACTCCCCCTCCCACTCCTGCGAGGAGGTTGAGCAATTCATCAACTTCACCAACACATTCCACCCTGACCTTAAATTTACCTGGACCATCTCTGACACCTCCCTCCCCTTCCTTCCACGCTTCAGGCTCACTGCCTTTATTCCTGATGAAGGGCTTTTACCCGAAATGCAATTTTACTGCTCCTCGGATGCTGCCTGAACTGCTGTGCTCTTCCAGCACCACTGATCCAGAATCTGGTTTCCAGCATCTGCAGTCATTGTTTTTACCTCACTTTTTATTCAGCTGTTAACACTTTACTCACACTGCCTGACACTCTCAGTCACCTGCTGAGACTTATTTCTGACACTACACTCACTATTTGTACTATCTTTTGATCTCTCTGTACCTATGAACCCTATCTGTGTGTTTCCCTCCAGGCCCTGATGAAGGAGCAGCGCTCTGACAGCTGCTGTTTCCAATATAACCTGATGTTGTGGGATATCTGACCCTCCACATCACCACCTCCCTGTTACTGACACTAGGCTGAAGCTAAACTTCCAAAAAGATTCAGAAAACTAAGTATTAAAACTTTAACCCGCCGTTGCACAATCAAACCCAAGAACAGTACTTCCACACCCTGAAAAAAATCTAGAACATTCCACAAAGACAACGCTCGGCGGTTTGAGCCGGAATTATGGGATGGGCAAAGGGAATGGGAGGGGCCTGGTGTCAGGGGCGGGGCCTGGTGTCAGGGGCGGGGCCTGGTATCAGGGGCGGGGCCTGGTGTCAGGGGCGGGGCCTGGTTTCAGGGGCGGGGCCTGGTGTCAGGGGCAGGGCTCGTTGTCAGGGGCGGGGCTCGTTGCTATGGTTCCTCAGACCGTTCGTTAAGGACCAGCGGAAATGGGCTATGTTGATGACGTTAGTTCCGGATCCTGACACACTAACAACAAATAATACAAGATGTCGGCGGCTGAGGGTGAAATAGAAACATCCGCCCGAGAGCTACCCGGGGAACCGGAACCGGGGTCGGGGCCTGGAGCTGGGGGTCCAGAGAAACCGGGGCCTGGAGCTGGGGGACCGGGGGGACCGGGGCCTGGAGCTGGGGGACCGGAGGGACCGGGGCCTGGAGCTGGGGGACCGGGGAGAATGGGACTGGGAACTGGAGAGTTAGGTAGAGAGGGACCAGGGTCTTGGACAGAGGGGTCGGGCCCTGGGGTGGAGAGACCGGGGAGAGAGGGAGCGGAGGAAGCTTGGTCTCCGGCCCCGGGTGACGGTGCGGATGTGCAGCGGATTGAGGAGCGCTGGCGGCGGCTGCTGTGTCGATGTGAGCCGGCCCTGATCTACCTGCAGAGCCTGTTGGTGTGGGAGCAACCGCTGCAAAGCGGCCTGATGCTTCTCGGTCTCTCCGGCCTCTTCTGGTAAAGATCCTTTGTCACTGGATTGGGGTACTCCTCGGTAGAAATGGTTCCGAGAGGTTTGTCGGGGCCAGTATCTCTGTCTCCCATCCTGGAGACCAGTGATTATTACTCAAATGTGAAGGGGGCGGGTTTCCATCCTGCGGCCAATGATCCCCGAAAACCTGAGGGGAGGAATGCTTCTACCTTGTGGCCTGCGGCCAATTCTATACCTAAATACATATAACAAAACGTATTTGGTTATTTAGATGAGTGCTTGAAACATCATAGCATACGAGGCCACTGACCAAGTGCTGGAAAATAGCATTAGAATAGATGGATATCTGATAACCAGTCGCAACAATGGGCCAAGAGGACCATTTAGCATGGTATAAAAAGTCTATGACTCCACTCTGACCTGAGTTCTATATTGACTGTTTGTTGGAGTCTTTGTCCAAATTGGCTGCCAATTTTCTACAAAAAGTGATTTGAAGCATTTAATTGGACTGTATCTAACATGTTTTAAACCATAAAAGGATACTAGGTTGATGGTATGCTTGTTTAAAATTTTCTTATCAAGAAAGATTGAGTAAATTGGGCATTGAAGTTTGGAAGAATGAGGGAAAGAGCACATTGGATCCCCTAAGAATCTTGTCTGTTTCGTTGTGTAGATGTGAGGAAGTTGTTTCCCTTTTGGGAGTCTAGGACCAGAGGGCATCATCTGAGTAAGGAGTTGTCCAGAGCGTAATGAATCTGTGGAATTCTTTACTGCAGGGAGCTGTTGAGTCTGGGTTGTTAAATATTATAAAATTATTCACCAGTAAGGGAATCCAGGGATATTGGGGAAAAGGCAGAATGTAGAATTGCTGATTATAGACTAGCTATGATCTCATTGAATAGCAAAGCTGTCTTGATGGACAAATGACTTGTGCTCCAATGTCATGATTTTTAAATGTCCATAGTTGTGAAAAGCATTTTATAAATTTAAGGAATTCTTTATGTTAAACAGTAGCTGAGATCCTTGGCTGTATTGATACAGGAATAGAATTTGCTTAAGCATTCATAAATCTGTTTTTTAACAGATTCCTCAAATCCCCACTGCCTACAATAGTCTGTCTGTCATCCTATGTCTCTCTTCCTGCACTCAACTTTGTATCTTTTTTAATTCTTTTGTTTTTTTTTAATTCATTTGTGGGATGTGGCATCGGTGGCTGGCCGGCATTAATTGCCCAAACATACAAACTATATTGTTTTGAATTTCTATGCTTTCAATTTAGTCAATTTAGCTGAGTGACTTGCATCTTTTTGACTATTTGCTCCAAGAGCTTCTCCAGGGCAGCCCACCATGTGGAACCTTATCAAAAGCTTTAATGAAATCCATACAGACTGTCTATTGCCCTGCCCTCATCAACCCTCCTGGTCACTGCTTCAAAGAACTCCACCAAATTTGTAAGGCATGATCTCCCATGCACAAAGCTATGCTGACTACTCCCAATCAAATCCTATCTTTCCAAATGCATGTATGTCTTATCCCTCAAGATCTTCTCAAGTAACTGGAGAAAGTGAGGTCTGCAGATGCTGGAGATCAAAGTTGAAACTTTATTGCTGGAACAGCACAGCAGGTCAGGCAGCATCCAGGGAACAGGAGATTCGATGTTTCGGGCACAGGCCCTTCTTCAGGAATGAGCAGAGAGTGTTCAGCAGGAGAAGATAAAAGGTAGGGAGGAGGGACTTGGAGGAGGGGAGTTGGAAATGTGATAGGTGGAAAGAGGTCAAGGTGAGGGCTTTATCAAATGCCTTACTGAAGTCCATATACACCACATCAACCGCTTTACCATCATCAACATGTATTGTCACCTTCTCAAAGATCTCAATAAGGCTAGTGAGGCACGACCTACCCTTCACAAAACCGTGCTGACTATCCCTAATCAAATTATTCTTTTCTAGATGATTATAAAGGAGAAAGTGAGGTCTGCAGATGCTGGAGATCA
>NC_057716.1:109364417-109417102 GCF_004010195.1 Chiloscyllium plagiosum
CAGAGAGCACCTCTGGGCCATCCGGACGAACCAACCCAACCACCCTGTGGCACAGCATTTCAACTCCCCCTCCCACTCCACCGAGGATATGCAGGTCATTGGACTCATCCACCGCCAAACCACAACAACGGGACGGTCGGAGGAGGAGCGTCTTATCTTCCGACTGGGAACCCTCCAACCACAGGGGATGAACTTGGACTTCACCAGTTTCTTCATCCCCCCTCCCCTTGTCTCAGCCGAATCCCTCCAGCCCGGCTCCGCCTTCCTGACCTGCAGTCTTCTTGTTGACCTCTCCGCCTCCATCCTACTCCGACCTATCACCCTCACCTTGACCTCTTTCCACCTATCACATTTCCAACGCCCCTCCTCCAAGTCCCTCCTCCCTACCTTTTATCTTCTCCTGCTGAACACTCTCTGCTCATTCCTGAAGAAGGGCCTGTGCCCGAAACGTCGAATCTCCTGTTCCCTGGATGCTGCCTGACCTGCTGTGCTGTTCCAGCAATAAAGTTTCAACTTCTCAAGTAACTACCTACCAAACATTTTTTGTGCTTGGTGTGAAGAAATGTCATTCGAAGAGAATAATTCCATTGAATATTTTCAGGAGTTTAGAAGAATGAGAGGTGATCTGATAATGTGGTGTAACATGTTTGGTGGGCTTGACAGGCGAACACTGAAAAGCTAGTCTCTGACATCGAAGCTAGGAACTCTAGGATCAGGAAATAAGTTTGACTATTTCAGACTGAGATAGTGAATTCCTTCACATGCAGAGTTGCATGTCTTTTGAATTCTCTAAGAGGGAAGGCTGATGATGCTTAGTTTGTCAGTAAATTCAAGCTGCATATCAGTAAATTCTTGGAATTCAGAAGGTATGGTAACGTGGAAAAGTAGAATTGATGTAGAAGATCAACTGGGATATCTAATAGTGAACGATGATCAAGGGACCAAATACCCATTCTTATTCCTTCTATTAAACTGTGGTGTTCTCCAATGAGCAGAGAATATTCAAGGGAGTTTTGATCAATACTTTCAAGTTGACCAAACAGCTTCCTGTGCCATTTTCAAAAAATCTGTTAAATGACTGGGGTGGATGGGGCTGCAATCTGAATGAGGCGAATTTCAAACCAATTGGCAGAGTAGGTGATTTGGAAAGGGATCTCAAGCCCAGACTTTGTAGTTATGGTGCTATGAGTTGGTGTACATGTGAACTGATTCTCTGGAGTGAAGTTTCTCTTTCATTTCCCACATTCAGGTTGTTTTCCTCTACCTCACTGCGTCCAATCTTCCTGATTAGCTTGTCAGCATTGGCCATCGTATTCCTGGACCATTGGAAGAGCGAGCTGTTACCCCATGTTGCTGGTAAGTTGAGCCCTTCTCCGCACACAGTCAATGATGTACAACAATCTGGTGACCTCTCAACCCCCTGCCATTGATGACCATAGTCCCTCCTCACCAGTATTCCCTAGACACAGTGACCTGAACAGCAGACCACACACTTTGTCCCTAAATTATCCAGATATGCACAGCAGAATCATATATGGGTCTGAGCACTATGAGCTAATGTGATATTTGTGGCACAATTGCAGAAGTTCTAAGAGGTTGATCTTGACATGAGGTGCAACTTGCTACATCTTTTGTGCATTTGTTGAGTGACCAGATGAGTTTCTCGCTAGGAAGCAATAACAAGCGATGACCCCTCAACTTACTAGATTAATATTCAGCTTTCTATTTTACTAAACTCACCAAATAAGCTGGATGTCAAGGAAGTGAGGACTACAGATGCTGAAGAGTCAGGGTCGAAAAGTGTGGCACTTTAAAAGTACAACAGGTCAGGCAGCATCCGTGGAGCAGGGCAGTTGACATTTCACACATAAGCCCTTCATCAGGAAGCTACCTTTCCCCCAACCCCATCCCCACCCTCCTATTTATCTCTTTTTATAATAATATATTTTTAATAAGAAAAATAGATTTTTAAATATTACAACAAATACAAAACAATGCAATTCAAAACAGTACAAAAATAAACCCAAATAATAAAAAAATTCCCCAACCCACCCTCCTGTACAAATGTATAAACATGTATAGAGAAATATAAAATTAAAAAAAACTAAACTAGCTATTTAACTAACTAAATAAATAACAACAAACAAATAAATAGTAATAACTCAGCCCAGCCAAATAAAACACTCATACATTTACAGTTCCTCCTCCCTGGATATTGGACTCATGAAATTCTCTCAATCGTTACGGCTATATAAAAGCCCTTGTTAGTGTGGCAGATAAATCTGTGACCAGGTATTTCAAAAAGGGTTGCCATGTCTTGTAAAAATTCTCAGTTTTGTGGTGTACCATATTTGTGAGAAAATCTAGGGGAATAGGCTCCAGAATAATCTTCCGTCATCGCGACAGGCCTAGGGCGTTTTCAGATATCCAACTTAGCAAGATATTCTTCCTTGCACAGAACGTAAGAATATTGAAAAGTTTTTTTTCTTATGCGCGTCTGCAGGAAATACAATGGGTAGGCCCAAAAGGAGAGAAATAGGGTCCTTCTCCGCCCCTACACCTAAAATCCTCTCCATTGCACCCACCACAGCACTCCAATATGTTTGAAGCCTGTCACAAGACCAATGACAATGGGTAAGAGTACCTGTACAGACCTTGCACTTGGGACATGCTGAAGATATCCCTGGTTTAAATTCTGACAAACGGTCTGGGGCTAAGTGGACCCTGTGGAGAATCTTCAACTGTAAAGCATGGGTCCTATTGCAAATTGATATCTACCTTGCATTCTCCCAAATATCCTCCCATGCCTCTGAAGAAACTTCAACACCCACCTCTCTTTCCCACATCTTGCAGAGTCGATCAGACTCATCTGAGGTGGCACCCCCCAATTGGTGATATAAAGCACTGACAGAGTGTACTCTTAGCCCATAGTACTCCTCTTTCTATGTCAGATTTGTAGGAATCAGTCAAAAGTGTGGTCTTTTTTTTTTAATAAAATCCCTAACTTGAAAAAAACGAAAGAAGTCTCTATTAGGTAACTCTACTTCCGTACTAACTGATCGATGGGCATCATTACGTCTCCCTCAAATAAATCACCCATGCAAGATACACCCCCTAGCTGCCCAATGTTTAAATCCTGAATCTATCATATCTAGTTGAAAACCCGGCATAGCCACTAAAGGTGTAAACAAAGATGTTTTGCCAATATTACCTTCCCTCTGCCGAGTTGCCCTCCATGCTTTAACAGTATTGATGACCATTGGGTTATGGCAATATTCCCTAGCTGTCCTCACCTTGTCCAAAAACAGCAAACTGGTAAGAGGGCACCTTGTCTGGGAGGCTTCGATATCTAGCTATATTGAAAGAGGATCTCCACAAACCCAATCACTCACGTAGGTCAAAAGCGAGCTTAATTGGTAATTTTTAATTTCCGGTAGGTCTACTCCCCCCAGTCTGTGAGGCAACTGCAGTTTGGCTAATTTAACGAGGGGCCGTTTATGGTGCCAGATAAAGGAGCTGAACCAGCCATTCAGTCTCCTGAGTGTTTGTTTATTGAAAATCAGTATAGGGTATAGCAAACGAGGGAGAATATTCATCTTAATTTGCGCTATCCGACCCAACCACGAGACTGGAAGTGCTTCCCATCTTTGAAGATCTTGTTTAATTTTTCCAAGTAATTGAGTAAAATTGGCTTTGAACAGCCAGTCCAGAAGTGGAGTAATGAATATGCCCAAATGCGCACAACCCCCTTGTGACTACCTAAACGGGAATCTATAGTCACTCTCAAGAGCCAACTCTTTCGTACGACCACCCATAAGCATAGCTTCTGATTAGCAAAATTAATCTTATACCCTGAAAAAGCGCCAAATGGGTGAATGCATTGTATCAGGCGAGGCACTGAAACTGCTGGATTTATTAAGAAAATGAGAACATCGTCTGCATACAACGCGATCTTATGTAATTTTGACCCCACTTCTGGAGCTGATATATTGAGATCCCCACGAATGGTCTCTGCCAACGGTTCAATCACCAACGTAAAAAGTAATGGTGAAAGGGGACAGCCCTGTAGGCTGCCCCTAGAAATATTGAAATTGCTTGATCCTACCCCATTGATAATGACCACCGCAAGAGGTACACTGTAGAGAACCTTTACCCATCTTATGAAAACTTTGCTCAGACAAAACCGATCTAGAATATAGAAAAGGTACAGCCACTCAACTCGGTCAAATGCCTTCTCTGCATCTAAAGAAATCACCAATCCCTGTATTGACTGCTGTTGGCATCCTTGAATTATGTTAAGCAGCCTCCTAACATTATTGGAGGATCCACGATCCTTTATGAAGCCCATCTGATCCTCTTTTTAATAATAGAGCGTAACACAGTCTCCAGCCTTAACGCAAAAGCCTTAGAGAGGTTCTTAAAGTCCACATTTAAGAGTGAGATGGGCCTGTATGAAGCACAGTCTTCCGGGTCCTTCCTTTTTTTTTAAGGATGTGAAATATTGGCGCCTCTCAGAGATGGTGGGACATAATCATGATTGTATGAATCATTAAATATATTCAGCATCGAGCCTGACAGTGTACTTATAAATTCCTTATAGAATTCACTGGGAAGTCCATCCAGCTTCCTGCACTTCTTGCTCTGATAATGGGGCATTGAGAAAGGACTGTTGTTCAGGAGTCACCCGGGAGCTTCAGATCTCTTAAAAAAGGATTCAATTTTGGCCTGCCCCTCCTCCAATTCTCAGACTGATATAACTTCGAGTAGAATCTCTGGAACGCCACATTAATCTTTTTAGAATCACATGTTAGGTTCCCAGACCCTTCCCTAATCGCTGTAATGGTTTGTGGGGCACTCCTCTTTTTGGCAAGGTATGCTAAGTATTTGCCTGGCTTGTCACCATGTTCGTATAACCTTTGCATTGCAAAAACCAGCTCTGTCTTTGCTGTCTGGAATTCAGTGCAGACTGCAGTGCCATAATCCTCTGTAGCTTGACCAACGAAGGTCTGTCAAAATAGGCCTTCTCGGCTGCCTTCAACTGTGCTTCAAGGAGACGTTGCTGCTCACCCTTCTGCCACTTCCTACTGGTGGAATATGAAATAACTGACCCCGTAGCATAAGCTTTGGCAGTTTCCCAGAGAACAGATAGCTATCAACCGAGCCTGTGTTGATGTTTAGGAATGCCTGAAATTCCCTGGAGAAATACTCCACAAACTTACTGTCCATGAGAATAAAGGGGTCCTTTCGCCAGTACCTTGAATCCACTGTAACATCCTTAATCTTAACCATGAGACACACTGGAGCATGATCAGGGATGGCAATATTACTGATCGTACAAGTTGCCATCAGATCCAGGGTTACCGCAGGGGTCAGAAAAAAATCAAACTTCTGTGCGGATTAGAGAAAAACGTGAAACCCCTACCTGTAGGGTGGAGACACCTCCAGACGTCCACCAACCCTAATTCCCCACACAGACCCAATAACTGTTTAGTTTGTGTAGAGGGTATCGAGGGACCTTTAGGCAACCTGTCTACTCTGGGGTCCATGAGACAGTTAAAATCTCCCCCTATAATGATATGCCGAGACTTGAGACTTATTAGTTTAGAAAAAGCATCTACCAAGAATTTAAGAGGATAAGCTGGGGGACAATAAACATTTAAAACAACATATTCTTCTCCATTTATCAAGGCTTTAAGAATTACAAACCTCCCGTATGTGTCTTTAACACATGCCAACAATTTAAATGGGAGATATTTCCTAACCAATATAGCCACTCCCCTACTTCTGGTATTAAATGATGAAAAATAAACTTGGTCAAAGCCATTCTGCTGTAATTTCAGATGTTCCTTGTCATCCAAATGTGTCTCCTATAACAAAGCAATATCCACTTTCTCCTTTCTAAGACTCAAGAGTACCTCCTTCCTCTTAATTGGTGACTGACTTCCCTTGATATTCCAGGTACACAATTTAATCAAATTATTAGCCATAATCTTCTGCAATTACATTTAAATTCCAGAGAAGAGGAACCCAAACCACAAATTGCTGAGCCTTAGTGTCGCATGGTCCACCAAATATAAAAACTACATAAACTAAAACCACTATGTTTAACAAATATACAAAATTATTAAAAATACAAAACAACAAAAACCAGAAAACAAACCAACATATAAATCGCCAACAACGCTGAGTAGGGGAACTCACTCCCAGTCTGGAGGGGGCAACTACCCATCCCGAGCTGCCTATAAGTAGGCATCTAACCATCTCAACCACCCTCACTTCTCCCAGCTGGAGCTGCATCGCAAGCACAAGCTGAAAAGAATAAACAACCCATAGAATATCAATATGAATTAAAAAAAATTCTTTTCTATAAAAAAGGGGAAATAAATACCCCATCCATCCTTTGGTATGTCCTAACTTAGAAATTTAAAATGTAAATCTTAACCACCGCCAGACATGGTTTGAACCAAATTATTATCAATAGAGGAAAAAAAAAAGTGAAAAACAAGGCTCCAACCGGATTTCTTCCATTTCTTTTACAGAATGATAAATGCATACCCAAGCAACAATATTTATACATACTACAAACACAGCCAGAAACCCTAACTACCTTACCATACATCAAAAATTTCAGAAATGACAGCCAGACTACTAAGACCCCTCGGAATCCTAGTAGCACACAAACCCACCGACACTCTCAAACAAAAACTAACAAACTTAAAAGACCCAGTACAACCCATGGACAAAACCAACGTCATCTACAAAATTCCTTGCAAGGACTGCCACAAACACTACGTAGGACAAACAGGAAGAAAATTAGCCACCAGGATACACGAACACCAGCTAGCCACAAAAAGACACTACCTTCTCTCCCTCGTAGCCCTACACACGGATGAAAAAAACCACCAGTTCGACTGGGACAACACATCTATCCTGGGACAGGCTAAGCAAAGACATACCAGAGAATTCCTAGAGGCCTGGCACTCCAGCCACAACGCCATAAACAAACACATAGACCTAGATGCCATCTATCAACCCCTCAGAAAACGAACAGAAAATGACATCACCACAACCCCAGGAACCCCATCCAGGAGAAAGATACAAATAGAAAGCAGGAGACAACAGCTTCGCTTCACTTGGAGGTCGCCACTGATGAGGTTACCTAGCTGGATAATGAAACCTACAGCTTAGCGAGCAAACCTACACCCTATACATACTACAATTGTTTAAATTAGGTTAGTTTGTCCACAAAGTCTCTTGCCTTCTCTGATGTGTCAAAGAGATGCATGGATCCATCTAAGGTGATCCGAAGCACTACCAGGTATCTCAGGGAGTACTGAATCCCAAGCTCCTTCAGTCTTCTCTTGACACAATCCTAGGATTTTCATTTCTGGATCACCGCCACTGAAAAGTCCTGAAAAAACATGATCTTACACCCCTTGTAAATTAGGGCCTTTGGATCCTTCCCCTAGAGTCTGGAAGCCTCCGTGACTCTCTCCTTACCTCAATAATGATAGAACCGCACCAGGAGAGGACGAGGGCGTTGACCCAGACTCGACCTCCACGCTGCAATCCGATGAGCCCTCTCTATCTTCAATCCTCTCATGCCAGCTTCCAAGTCAAGGAATTTCGGAAGCCAATCTCTTCAACAAATTCCGCAGGCTGCTCACCTTCCTTACCCTCAGGCAGACTGATGATCCGAATGTTTTTTCTCCTGCCCCTGTTTTCAAGATAATCCGCTTGGTCACGCAAATTGCGAACCTGCATCTTCAGGGCTTGGATCTCATCCTTGAATGAACTGGCATCAGCTTCCACCACTGTGACCCTGTGCTCCACCTCATCCGTCCTCTTCTCCAGGTCTCCCAGCAGCTGCTGCTGCCCATGCTTCTGCAGCGTGAGAGAGATTGGAGCTAGCTTTTCTTCAATCTGTTTCCCCAGCATCTCATGAGTCTTCCCGAGCTGGTTCACCAGATCCTGGAGAGTAATTGGCTCCGAGGCTGTTGCAGACCTGGCCTCGGATGCTCCTCCTACCATTTTAAGCATTTCTGGACAGTTGAAAATATGGGTAAGTCAATTTTTAGATGTTTCTTGGGACTCCACAATCTTTCCAACGCCCCAAGAAATCCCGATGACCTGGGTTGGGCGGGTTAAAGGACCATTCCGCTCCTGCTGCGATGCAAGGCTCTGCAGTGAGATCTTCTCAGATCGCCGCCATCTTTAATTTCCCCCCCCCCTAATTATCTCTTAGCCTCCTTTTCCCACACACTTTCCGGATGAAGGGCTTATGCATGAAACATAGACTCTCCTACTCCTTGGGTGCTGCCTGGCCTATGCTTTTCCCGTGTCACACTTTTCTACTCTGGATGTCAAGAACACCTAATATGGATGTCAGAAAGGGTACCTCTCAACTTCAGCTTACTGCTGGCAACAAGGAACCTCTACGTTGCTCAACATCAAACAGCATCTCAATGTGATCAATGGCCATGCAGCATGAAGCATGTTTTTATAAAATCCAGCTACATTTAACTTGTAATTGTACCTTTGTATATATTCAATGCATGCAGAGTATATGTGTTTAGGCATCGGAGATGACCATGTCATTGGTCACGGATTTTACATTGTCTGATGGAACCGCTCTATTATGGTGACCCTCACATCAGATTCTAACCCTATCTTAACATGTCACTTGTTTCTTAATTGTGTCAAGCAACAGGCAAGCTGATAGATGCTGAGGATCTGGAGGAATGAGAGTGGTCATGTGAGGAGAGTGAAAATGATGCTCCCCTTGTGGATGTCAGAGCTCAGCTGCAGCAGGCACCTTGAGCCACATAGTATCTGATTGGCACCTCATTCTAGTAGCTGTGAGCTGGATGCAGAAGACCATCATAAAGTATAAACTAGATCTTGGTCATGGATTATATTGGGAGGGCAACCTGTAGCCTGTAATCATTTTGTTTTCACGACTGGTAGCTGCTTGATAACATATGTTGGGAAGTTACACTGGGCCTTGATGAGAATCCCTCTAAAAACGTACTGTTACGAGCATTTAGCCAAATGATTCAGCCCATGGTAACCACCCAGAGATCATTCTCTCTTGGCTCACTCCCTGGATTGGAGTCCCCAGTGTAACCTAGGAATTAATGTCAATGTGTGCAGAGAGTGATAGTGTTTTCCCATTTGTTTTTATACAGTTCAGCGCCTTGTGGATGAAGGTGAGAGGTAAGTTTTTTTCCATTATATTTGATGAATCTCATCACTTCTCAATGGTCAACATGACCTGCAGAGCTGGGCTGAGAGGTGGCAAATGGGGTTTAATGTGGACAAGTCTGAGGTGATTCACTTTGGTCGGAGTAACCGGAATGCAAAGTACTGGGCTAATGGTAAGATTCTTGGTTGTGTTGATGAGCAGAGAGATCTCGGTGTCCAGGTACACAGATCCTTGAAAGTTGCCACCCAGGTTGATAGGGTTGTTAAGAAGGCATACAGTGTTTTAGCTTTTATTAATAGAGGGTTCAAGTTCCAGAACCATGAGGTTATGCTACAGCTGTACAAAACTCTGGTGCGGCCGCACTTGGAGTATTGTGTACAGTTCTGGTCATCGCACTATAAGAAGGATGTGGAAGCTTTGGAAAGGGTGCAGAGGAGATTTACTAGAATGTTGCCTGATATGGAGGGAAGGTCTTACAAGGAAAGGCTGAGGGAACTAAGGCTCTTTTCGTTAGAGAGAAGGAGGTTGAGAGGTGACTTAATAGAGATATAATCAGAAGATTAGATAGGCTCTCTCTGTCCACCCTTTTTCCAAGAATGGTGACCGCAAGCATGAGGGGGCATAGCTTTAAATTGAAGGGTGATAGATATTGGACAGATGTCAGAGGTAGTTTCTTTTCTCGGAGAGTAGGAAGGGTATGGAATGCTTTACCTGCAACGGTAGTAGATTCGCCAACTTTAAGTACATTTAAGTCGTCATTGGACAAGCATATGGACGTATGTGGAATAGTGTAGGTTAGATGGGCTTCAGATTGGTGTTACAGGTCGGCGCAACATCGAGGGCTGAAGGGCCTGTACTACGCTGTAATGTTCTATGTTCTAACAAAAATCTTAAAATAAGAGAGGTCGAGGTGCCATCTTCAGCTCTGGTACTGATGCCCCCAAACTTCCGTAGGAGTGTTTGATGCTTCTTTCCTGGTGAATGCTGCATCAGCTTGTGTAACCCTGATGGTAAGGTTGAAATCATTAACCTTTGAGAAGCAGCAGTGTGATAAACTTCTCTGCAGACTGTAGGCAGAAACAGAGGCATTGACTGTCCTAGGATTGCTGAAGCTGGGAACAAACACAGCAAATACTGGAGAAATTCACAAGGTCTGCCCGCTTCTGTGCAGAGAAATGTTAATTTCCTTCTTTTCACAGATGCCACCAGACCTGTTGAGTTACTAAAGTATTGTGTTTGAAACAGGTGTTTTTTAAGCATTTGCAGTATTTTGCATTTATTTGATGTTGCTGAATTTGTTGTTATTTTTGAGACTGATCATGTAGTGTTCTGAGTAAATCTACATGCAGAGCTTCAGACAGGCTGGCCTGCAAAGGACTGATTCTGACTGCATTAGCCAGGATCTGTTGGAGACACCTTCATTCTTGTTGGACTATATGAGCTGGTGTTACAGGCATGATGGCTTATTGGTTAGCATTGCTGCCTAATAGTGCCAGGGACCAGGGTTCATTCCAGCCTTGAGCGATTGTCTGTGTGAAGTTTGCACATTCTCCCCATGTCTCTGTAGGTTTCCTCTGGGTGGTCTGCTTTCTTCCCACCGTCCAAAGATGTACAGGTTGGGTGAACTGGCCATGCTAAATTACCCATCGTGTCCAGGGATGTACAAGTTAGGTGGATTAACCATGGGAAATGTAGGGTTTGGGGGATAGAGTAGGGGCGGGGCATGGGTCTGAGTGGATACTTTTCAGACGGTCAGCGTGGACTCAAAGGGCCGAATGGCCTGCTCCCACACTTTAGGGATTCAATGAAAAGTTCCTCCTGACCAGACATGCAAATGAAACACAGAACTGCTGATGCTGGAGATCTGAAAGGAAAACAGAAATTGCTGATGAAACTCAGCAGTTCTGGTACTGAGTAGAGAGAGCAAAATTAACATTTAGAGTACGATGACACTTGAAACTTGCTGAGTTTTGCCAGCAGTTAGGGATGAGTAATAAATGCTGATCTGGACAGTGATGCTCACATCCTGTGATTTCATGAATGAATGAATGAATATAAAATTACTGAATTCCCCACTGTCAACATCCTTTGGGCAGCATTTAGTCCTGGCATCACTTGCTGAGGGAGAAACATTTATCATGGTGTCAGTGTGGGCGATGCTTTGAAATATCTAGTTTTTTAAAAAAAATTCTCAGAATGTGGGTATTGATGGCTAGCCCAGCACTCATTGCCATCCTTAATTGCCCTTGATCTGGGTGACTTCCTTGGCTATTTCAGAAGGCAATTAAGTTACCACATTTATGCAGCTCTATAGTCACATAGGTTAAATTGGATAAGGATTACAGGTTTCCTTTAGCAAAGGATGTTAGTGAAGTAGAAAGTTGACCACAAGTGACAGTTTCCTAATCAATGTTACTGAGTCCACTATTAAAATCCAAAGTTATTAATTGAGGGCGGCACGGTGGCTCAGTGGTTAGCACTGCTGCCTCATAGCACCAGGGTCCCAGGTTCGATTCCAGCCTTGGGCGACTGTCTGTGTGGAGTTTGCACATTCTCCCCGTGTCTACGTGGGTTTCCTCCGGGTGCTCCGGTTTCCTCCCACAGTCCAAAGGTGTGCAGGTCAGGTGAATTGGTCATGCTAAATTGCCCATAGTGTTAGGTGCATTAGTCAGAGGGAAATGGGACTGGGTGGGTTACTCTTTGGAGGGTCGGTGTGGACCTGTTGGGCTGAAGGGTCTGTTTCCACACTGTAGGGAATCTAATCAATTTAATTTCCACAAGCTACTGTGGTGGGATCTGAAGCTATGTCCTCAGAACCATTAGCTGGGGCTCAATTACAAAAACCGTGACATGGTCACTATGTTGCCAGTTACCCAAATTGCCCTAGGGAATTGCTACCATGAGCTACTGCATTCATGTAGTGTAGGGACACAGTGGTGTTGGGCATAGAATTGCTGGACTTTGTTGCAGTGTCAGTGCAGAAATGATGATATGGTTTAATGTCAGGCGGGACTGTAGCTTGGAGGTGGTGAGATCCTATGTATTAGCTGTCCTTGACATTACAGACGATGGTGTTTGAGGTTTGGTAGATACTGTTGAAGGAACTTTGGTGAGATTCTGCAGTGCATCTTGTTCATGGTATGCACTGCTGCAGTGAGTGTGAAGGATGTGAATGTTATAGGTGTTGAGCTGCTTTGTCCTAGATGTTGTCAAGTTTCTTGAGTGTTGTTGGATCTGCACTCATCTGGACAAGTTGGGAGTATTCTATCACGTTCCTTACTTGTAGTTGGTAGACAGGCTTTGGAGACTTGAGAGTTAATTGCAGAATTTCTAGTCTCTAACCTGGCATTAAATTCATATGGCTAGTCCAGTTCAGTTTCTGATCCATGATAATCCGTAAGGTATTGAAAGTGGGATTTCAGCACCGGTAACACCTTTGAGTGTTAAGGACCTGCCTATTAATGTCACCATTGTTAGCACTATGTTTGACTCTCATTTTAAAGACAGGGTTTAGTGAAACCATTCTGATCACAATTCCCTTCTGCAGTCTTGATTTCTGTAATCTAATTGGTTGCTTCTCTTCCGTAACCAGTGACGGAAACTCCATAAGGCCTCGTCTCCTCAGGCTGCCTGACCTTTGCCACTATCTTGCTGAAAGCTGTGTGGCCTTTAACCTCTACCTGAAGGAAGCTCTCGAGTACAAGAAACAGAACCCAGGCAAGGTAGGCACTGCACTAAGGGAAGTGGCACTCTGACAGTGTTTACTCTCTCTTCACTCTGACCTGTGAGGATTTCATTGTGGTCTTTTGACTTTTTTTTTTCCTTCAGTTCTGTCTGAAGATGTGTCTTGGATGCTCAGCATTGGCTGCAATTGGACATTATATCCCAGGAATTATGATATCCTACATCTTCAGTGAGTATGTTCATCCTGCAGGGTAAGAATGTTAGTTCATTCTAAAATTAGATGAAGTAAGAAACAAGGCATCAACCTTAGTGAGTTTTGAGAAGATTTGTAGCTCAGGTTGAGGTTTTGGATGTAGGTTTACTCGCTGAGTTGAAAGGTTCATTTCCAGACGTTTCATTATGACATCACCAACCCAAAGAAACCCAAACATATAAATAAAAAGCAGGAAGTTTCAGCAGTGCTTCGCGTGAGGTCCACTGAAGATGTTACCGAGCAAGGAAATGAACCTTTCAGCTCAGCGAGCAAACCTACATCCACAAGGCATCAACCTTTCATGTAAATATGCAGACTAGAACCTCTCTCCAGCTCCTCCCTAACAAGTGCTAAGCACATCTTTAAAACATTAGATTCAAACAATATTTTAAAATAAATGTGAGGAAAAAATGATTTTCCATGCCATATGTTGCACAAAAAAGCAGATATTCCTCTTTGACAGCCTCCAACAATCTCCATTTGCACTCATTCCTTTCTTTGTAAAGTAATCTGACAATAAATTATTTGTCTTGACTTATTATAACTTTGACGTTTCATGCTAGGATCTCTTAGACTAGCTGGGTCAATCCTTAACCTTTTTCATTCAAACGTTATCAATTGTGCATTATCTCATGGAGCAATTATCGTTCAAACATTCAATGTGGAAATTATTCCCTAAATGCCTTTGGACAAATTTCTCCTGAAAAATTTGATAAGTAGGACCCATTATCATTGCTTTTACTAAAATTAGTGTTTCTACAATTAAAGTACTTCCAACTACCTTTTCTAAGTTTTAGTTTCCCAGGGTGAGGGGCAGCACCATATTTCATTGATAACTGCTGTCAAATATTCATCACTTCAGCCTAATGTATTTAAAAACCCTGAAGCCTGGCTTCCAAAAATAAATCCTTCTTTAACCTTATTTTTAATATGTTGTTTGTTCCACATTCTTTACTGTAGAAAATAATTAACCTTCATTAAAAAAAGATGCTCGAGATTCCCTGAGGGCTGTTCAAACATTACTGGTATCTCTTAGCTTTGACCAGCCTAATTTCAGCAACATAGACTAGGCTGAGAAATGCCAGGTCCTTGATGCAACGTTCGCATCCATAAATGCATCTAGTTTCCCTTCTACATCATTTACTCCAAGAAATGCTTCGCCATGAATTATTTCTCCCTGAAAAAAATTAGCTTTTATATCAATTGACCTCCATTCCCAAGAATATGTGATTAACAAACCTTAGGGAATTTTAACAACAAGATGTGGTGGAATTCAGTTCTGCTAGAGTCAGAGCTGTACAGCATGGAACTGGACCCTTCTGTCCAACTCGTCCATGTTGACCAGATATCCCAAATTAATCTAGTCCCATTAGCTGGTATTTGCCTCTTAAACCCTTCCTATTTCTATACCCATCCAACCGTCTTTTAAATGTTGTAATTGTACCAGTCTCTACGACTTCCCCAGATAACTCATTCCATACACGCACCACCCTCTGTGTGAAAATGTTACTCTTTAGGTCCCTTCTAATTTTTTCTCCTTTCACCTTGCCCTTTAGTTCTGGACTTCCCCACCTCAAGGAACAGACCTTGGATAATCACCCTATCAATGCTCCTCATGATTTTATAAACATCTGAAAGGTCACCCCTCAACTTCTGATGCTGCAGGGAAGATAACCCCAGCCAATTCAGCCTCTCCCTATAGATCAAACCTACCAGCCCTAGCAACATCCCTGTAAATCCTTTCTGAACCTTTTCAAGTTTCACAACATCCTTCCTATAGCAGGGAGACTAGAATTGAACACTGTATTCTAGAAGTGGTCTCACCAATTTCCCTTACAGCCACAACATGACTCCCAACTCCTATATTCGGTGCTCCGACCAATAAAGGCATACCAAACACCATCTTCACTATCCTATCAATCTGCGACTCCACTTTCAAGGAGCTATGAACCTGCACTCCAAGGTCTCTTTGTTCAGCAACACTCCCCAGGATATTACCATTAAGTATACAAGTCCCATCCTGATTTGCCTTTACAAAATGCGGCACCTCACATTTATCTAAATTAAACTTCATCTGCCACCCCTAGGCCCATCCATTGGCCCATCTGATGACTTCAACTTTCCCCCTCACTCCACCAAGGACATACCATAAGACATAGGAGTGGGAGTAAGGCCATTCGGCCCATCGAGTCCACTCCGCCATTTCTGATGGGCATTTCAATTCCACTTACCCGCATTCTCCCCGTAGCCCTTAATTCCTTGTGACATCAAGAATTTATCAATCTCTGCCTTGAAGACATTTAGCGTCCCGGCCTCCACTGCACTCCGCGGCAATGAATTCCACAGGCCCACCACTCTCTGGCTGAAGAAATGTCTTCGCATTTCTGTTCTGAATTGACCCCCCTCTAATTTTAAGGCTGTGCCCACGGGTCCTAGTCTCCCTGCCTAACGGAAACAATTTCTTAGCGTCCACCTTTTCCAAGCCATGTATTATCTTGTAACTTTCTATTAGATCTCCCCTTAATCTTCTAAACTCCAATGAGTACAATCCCAGGATCCTCAGCCGTTCCTCGTATGTTAGACCTACCATTGCAGGGATCATCCGTGTGAATCTCCGCTGGACACGCTCCAGTGCCAGTATGTCCTTCCTGAGGTGTGGGGCCCAAAACTGGACACAGTACTCCAAATGGGGCCTAATCAGAGCTTTATAAAGTCTCAGTAGTACATCGCTGCTTTTATATTCCAACCCTCTTGAGATAAATGACAACATTGCATTCGCTTTCTTAATCACAGATTCAACCTGCATGTTTACCTTTAGAGAATCTTCAACTAGCATTCCCAGATCCCTTTGTACTTTAGCTTTATGAATTTTCTCACCGTTTAGAAAGTAGTCCATGCTTGTATTCTTTTCTCCAAAGTGCAAGACCTTGCATTTGCTCACATTGAACTTCATCAGCCATTTCCTGGACCACTCTCCCAAACTGTCTAGATCCTTCTGCAGCCTCCCCACTTCCTCAGTACTACCTGTCTGTCCACCTATCTTCGTATCATCGGCAAACTTCGCTAGAATGCCCCCAGTCCCTTCATCAGATCATTAATATATAATGTGAACAGCTGCAGCCCCAACACTGAACCCTGAGGGACACCGCATGTCACCGGCTGCCATTCCGAAAAAGAACCTCTTATCCCAACTCTCTGCCTTCTGTCAGACAGCCAATCCTCAATCCATGCCAGTAGCTCACCTGGAACACCATGGGCCCTCACCTTACTCAGCAGTCTCCCGTGTGGCACCTTTCAAAGGCCTTTTGTAAGTCTAGATAGACCACATCCACTGGGTTTCCCTGGTCTAACCTACTTGTCACCTCTTCAAAGAATTCTAACAGGCTTGTCAGGCACGACCTCCCCTTACTAAATCCATGTTGACTTGTTCTAATCCGACCCTGCTCTTCCAAGAATTTAGAAACCTCATCCTTAACGATGGATTCTAGAATTTTACCAACAACCGAGATTAGGCTAATAGGCCTATAATTTTCCATCTTTTGTTTTGATCCTTTCTTGAACAATGGGGTTACAACAGTGATCTTCCAATCATCTGGGACTTTCCCTGACTCCAGTGACTTTTGAAAGATCTCGACCAACCCCTCCGCTATTTCCTCAGCCACCTCCCTCAGAACTCTAGGATGTAGCCCATCGGGGCCAGGAGATTTGTCAATTTTAAGATCTTTTAGCTTTTCTAGCACTCTCTTTTGTAATGGCAACAATACTCAACTCAGCCCCCTGATTCCCTTCAATTGTTGGGATATTACTCATGTCTTCCACTGTGAAGACTGGCGCAAAGTACTTATTAAGTTCTCCAGCTATTTCCTTATCTCCCATCACTAGCCTTCCAGCATCAGTTTGAAGTGGCCCAATGTCTACTTTTGCCTCTTGTTTGTTTCTTATGTATTGAAAGTCAAGTCCTGGGGTGATTCCACTGCCAAATCCTAGCCACCCAATGCCTGGAGGAAGAAGGCCTCATTTTCCACCTTGGATTCCTCCAACTACACAGTATCAATGTCAATTTAACCAGTTTCCTCATGTCCCCTCTCTCCACCTTATCCCAGATCCAATCTTCCAAATTGGTACTGCCACTTGACCTGTCCTACCTGGACATCTTCCTTCCCACCTAATCTCATTTCCTACTTATCTCTCTACCTCCCCTGCCCCTCCCACATTCCTAATGAAGCATCTGCAGTCGCAGTTTCTCCTCCGTCTGATCAAGGTCCAGTTGAATCTTGAGGTTACCTTCGCTGTCCATGACCTCACATGCAAACTTAGTAACCATGCCTCCTATGGTTACATACAAAACATTTATATAAATCACGAAAAGCAGTGGAGCCAGACTGATCCTTATGCCACATCACTGGTCACAGGCCTCCATTCTGAAAAAAACAACCCTCCTCCACCACCCTTCATCTCCTACCTTCAAGCCCATTCTGCATCCAAATGGCTAGTTCTCCCTGTATGCCATGGGATCAACCTTGTTAACCAGTCTACCATATGGAACCTTGTCAAACACCTTACTGAAGTCCATATAGATCACACTGTACCTTCTTTAACCCTCTTCGTTCCTTCAAAAAAGTCAAATCAAGTTAGTGAGACACTAATTCCCATGCACAAAACCATGTTGACTATATCTATCAGGCCTTGCCTTTCCAAATATGTGTAAATCCTGTCCCTCCAGGTCCCCTCTGACAATTTGCCCATCACTGATGCCAGGTTTACCAGTCTATAGTTCCCTGGCTTTTCATTACCATCTTTCTTAGAACATAGAAAGTTTCAGTGCAGTGCAGGTCCTTCGGCCCTCAGTGTTGTACTGACCTATGAAAATAATCTGATGCCCATCTAACCTACACCATTTCATTATTATCCATATGTATGTCCAATACCCATTTAAATGCCCTTAACATCAGCAAGTCAAATACTGTTGCAGGCAGGCCGTCCCATGCTCCTACTACTGAGTGAAGAAACAGCCCCTAATATCTGTTGTATATCTATCACCCCTCAATTTAAAGCTGTGTCCGCTTGTGTAAGCCTTCACCATCCTTCACTGCCCACCCTATCTAACCCTCTGATTATCCTACATGTCTCGATTAAGTCATCTCTCAACCTCCTTCTCTCCAACGAAAACAGCCTCCGTTCCCTCAGCCTTTCCTCTTGAGACCTTCCTTCCATACCAGGCAACATCTTAGTAAATCTCCTCTGAACCTTGTCCAAAGCTTCCACGTCCTTCCTATAATGCGGTGACCAGAACTGCAAGCAATACTTAAGGTGCGGCCTTACCTGTGTCTTGTATAGTGGAAGCATGACCTTGTGGCTCCTAAACACAAACCCCCTACCAATAAACGTCAACACCATATGCCTCCTTAACAACCCTATCAACCTGGGTGGCAACTATCAGGGATTTATGTACCAGGACACCGAGATCTCTGTGTTCATCTACACTGCCAAGAATTTTACCATTAGCCCAGCACTCTGCATTCCTGTTACTTCTTCTGAAGTGAACTACCTCACTTTTCCGCATTAACTCCATTTGCCACTTCTCAGCCCAGCTCTGCATCTTATCTATGTCCCTCAGTAACCCACAACATCCTCCAGCACTATCCACAACTCTGCCTATGTTCGTGTCATCCACAAATTTACTAACCCATCCTTTTCCACTCTCATCCAGGTAATTTATAAAAATGCCAAACAGCAGTGGCCCCAAAACATCCTTGTGGTACACCACTAGTAACTGAACTCTAGGATGAACATTTCCCATCAACCACCACCCTGTCTTCTTTCAGCTAGCCAATTTCTGATTCAAGCCGCTAAATCACCTTCAATCTCGAAACTCTGTATTTTGTGCAATAGTCTATCATGGGGAACCTTATCAAATGCCTTATTGAAGTCCAAATACACCACATCAACTGCTTTACCTTCATCCACCTGTGTGGTCACCTTCTCAAAGAACTCAATAAGGTTAGTGAGGCACGACCTACCCTTCACAAAAACGTGTTGACTATCCCTAATCAAATTATTCCTTTCCAGATGATTGTAAGTCCTATCTCTTATAACCTTTTCTAACACCTTACCCACAACCGAAATAAGGCTTACTGGCCTAAAATTACCAGAGCTGTTCCAACTCCCTATCTTAAACCAGGGAACAACATTTGCCATCCTCCAGTCCTCTGGCACTACTCCTGTCGACAGTGATGACCTAAAGATCAAAGCCAAAGGCTCGGCAATCTCTTCCATGGCTTCCCAGAGAATCTGAGGATAAATTCCACATAGCCCAGGGGTCTTATCTATTTTCAGATTTTCCAAAATTGCTAAAACCTCCTGTTTGTCAACCGCAATCCCATATAATCTTGTAGCCTGTATCTCCATATTCCCACAAACATTGCCCTTTTCCAGTGTGAATACTGATGAAAAGTATTTATTAAGCGCCTCCCCGTGTCCTCAAATTCCAAACACAACTTTCCACAACTATCTTTGGCCCAAATCTTACTCTCATCGTTTTTTTATTCCTGATATACCTATTGAAGGCCTTAGGGTTTTCCTTGATCCTACTCGTCAAGAACTTCTCATGTCCCTCCTGGCTCCTCTTAACCCTCTCTTTAAATCTTTTCTGGCTAACTTATAACTCTCCAGCCCCCTATCTGAGCCTTCATGCCGCCTCCTCACATAAGCCGCCGTTTTCCTCTTGACAAGAGGAAGAAGGAGGCTTGTGGATGTCAATGATATAAAATAGTGGCATCATGTTAGCCAACCTCTAGTTTTCTGATACTTCACTTGTGGCTACCAGTGATACAAATATCTCAGCAAGGGGCCCAGAAATCACTTTGCTAACTTCCCACAGAGTTCTAGGGTGCATCTGATCAGGTTCCAGGGATTTGTCCACCTTAATGTATTTTAACACAATCAGCACCACCACTAGTTCTCTAGTTTTCATATCCTTCTCCACAGAAACACTGATGCAAAATATTTGTTTAGTATCTCCCCCATCTCCTGTGGTTCCACACACAAGTGGCCTTGCTGGTATTTAAAGGAGGAGAAAGTGAGGACTGCAGATGCTGGAGACCAGAGCTGAAAAATGTGCTGCTGGAAAAGCACAGCAGGTCAGGCAGCATCCAAGGAGCAGGAGAATCGATGTTTCGGGCATAAGCCCTTCTTTAGGAAATGTTTCCACATCTGTTTTTATCCATACCTTTTATCATCTTGATTACCTCAATTTGATCTCTCCTCATTCTTCTAAATCCTGGAGTGGGGGAGTCCAGAATTAGAGGGCACAGGTTCAGGCTGAGGGGGGAAAGCTTCGAGACTGAAGGAACAACCCTTTCTCACAGGGCAATGTGTGCATGGAATGAGCCACCAGAGGAAACGGTTTAGGCAGACACAACCACAACATCTAAAAGGCATCTGGATACGTAGATGAACAGGAAGTGTCCAGAAGGGCACTGGTCAGGTGCTGGCAAACAGGACCAAACCAGTCCAGGGCACAGACGATTCGGAGTGAGGGGTCCACCTCTGAGGCACGCACCTCCATAACACTATCTGCCTAAAAGCTGGCCTTCCAGCTTGATCTGTAATCCTTGATCTATTATATAGTTTAGTCAAGCTGCACGCTCTATCTCCACTTGTCTGACTGGATTATTACTGCAGGATATCTGTGTCCCACAGTCAGATGTGTTATCACCATGATTGTTAGAAAACAACAATACCAAGATGACAAATTGTTTTCTCTGACGTAAGAATGAAAGCCATGACCACACATTCACATCCTCCTTTCTCTTGGCAGATGATTCTGAGAACATACAAAGAGGAGCAAAAGTAGACCATTGAGCCTATGTACCCTGCTCTGTCAGTATATAATCATACCAGGATAATTTACTCTTCCACAAGCATTCTTCTGAAAAGTAACAGATTATAGTTTCCAATCTACACCTTTAGGTAATTCTCTCTCTGGTACTGTTAATTCATTTTGAAGTCAAACGGTAAAGCAAGAAACCGGATGCCATCCTTTTTATTTAATGTTGGATTTATTTATAGATTGCAACATTGTAAATGACTGCCTTCTCTCTAACCAACTGCCAGTATCCCAGGAGCCTTTATTTCCAGTTTTTAAAAAGTTATCCTATTTGAACATGTGATATGCATCTGGGGCAAGTAGGACTCAAACCTGAATGTTCTGGTGGTAGGACTGTTATAGATGGGCGACAAGCCCCCTTGCATGGTGGTGCAGGGGACATATTTAATTGGTCTTTCAAGCATATTTGGATAAACCTCTGTGGCAGGTTGGAATTGACCCTTGACCTTCTGGCTCAGAGACAGGACACTACCACTGCACACTAACATCCCCTAACATGGTGGTGGAAAGTTCTTTAAAACCACTTTATTAATCAAATTTAACTAAGTTAGACAGATTAAAGACTCTTAAAAGGGTACTCTGAGAAATAGAATGTGCAAAATCTAAATTGACAAAATTCAAATTAGAATGTCATGTTAGAGAGTAATCATGCTGTCTGGGTCCTGCAGAGCCCCTGCTCAAGGCTTCGAGCATTCTGACGGACATCGAGAAAGTAAGAATGTGCTCAAGGCACTGAATCCATCAATACCTTCCACCTGTACATCTTTAACCTAACAAAACAATGAGCCAGCGATCAACGAAGGAAAGTGAATACAGGTGTGAGTTATTTAGAAGCATCTGTGTAAAACTGGAAATAAACACATTTAATCAAAATAGTCTGAAAACAACAAATGCTGGCGATCACAGTGGGTCAGGCAGCATCCATGGAGAGAGAGCGCAAGCTAATGTTCCAGTCCAGGTGACTCTTCAGTTGAATCTCAGACTGAGCAACTATCTTCACTCACATCTCAATATTATGTTTTGTGCTTGTTAAGTAGCAATGTTAATATTACAAAATGTAATTTCTATTAAAAGCACTGTCTAAATTAAATATTCGCAGGACAGTGACCGGTTAGGTACAGCGTTAAAACACTGTTGCCATCAAACACTCCCAAAACAGGAACAACTTGGGTTTCAATATGCCGTAAAGCTCTTTATATTGTCCCCATCAAACACTGCCAGGACAGGGACAGCACTGAGTTGGACATAGCTTGAAATGACGTTGCTGGGGAGTGTGGTCATGTCATTTACAGACCCTGTTGTTGTTGTTCTAGTACTGAGCCTGCTACTGTGGCCTTTGGTGGTTTACCATGAGCTTATTCAGAAGATGTACACAGGGCTGGAGCCTGTGTTGATGAAGCTGGATTACAGCATGAAGGGTGGCACCCAGCACCGACAGAGGGACAGGAAGAGTAAGTCACCGGCTGCTCCCTTACGGGAGAAACAGAAATCGCTAGAAGCTAATGCACAGGTATACAAAATAATCAAAACATTCATGGAATATTGCCCATAATGTCAGGACTTAGAATAAAAAAGGGTTGGAATGACATTCTAGTTGCATAGAATTCTGGTCAAATCCCATCTGGAGTAACTGGGTTCAGTCTGCGCCTCACATCTCAGGAAGGAGATTGTGGCCTTGGAAGGGGAGTAGTGCAAATTCACCACAGTGATCCTGGATACCAAAAGCTTAAATAATGAAGGAACAAAGAGCAGGCATGTATTCCAGCAATTGTAGGAAATTAAGGGATAATCAAATCAAGGTGTTTAAGATATGTAAAGGTGTTTACAGGGTAGATTGAGGCTTACCTCTAGCGATGCATTCTTATGGTGATAAGACATTTAGAAAAGCATAATACAATCAGTCTGAATCAATATGTTCTGTGAAAGGGAAATAGTTTATGACAAATGTATTAGTTCTTTGAGGATGTAACAAGCAGGGTAGGTAAAGGCAAGCCAGCGGGTGAAGTGTATTTGGATATGCAAAAGGCATTTGATAAGGTGCTGCATAAAAGCTTACAGTAGAAGGTAAGAACCCAAGATGCTGGGTGGTTAAAAATTAACATGGACAGAGAATTGTTTAACTTAACAGGAAACAGAATGGAGATAAATGTGTAACTTTCAGATTGGCAAACTGGCAGTGGAGTACCATAAGGATCAGTACTGGGCACTTGACTATTTACAATGTATGTCAATGATGTGGGATGGAGCAACAGATTGCAGTGCAGCCAAATATGCTGCTGCTAGAGGTAGATAGGAAAGCAAGTTGTGATGACAGGAATATAGCTATGATCATACTGAATGGTAAACAGGCTCGATGGGCTGAATGGCTTATTAATGTTCCTAGTACATAGCCTACAAAGGGATCTAGAAGGTGTGAAAGGACAAAAGTTTTACAGTGGAGTATAATGGAGGAAAATGCACTCTGTTCTTTTGGGAAGGAAGAATAGAAAATCACAATAATATCTTAAGTAAGGAAAGGCTCCAGAATGTTGCAGTGCAGTATGATTTGGGTGTCCTTGTATGGAAATCACAAAAGTTATCAGGCAAGTGTTTAAAACTGCATATGGAAAATTGAATTTTATTGTATGGAGTCTAAAAATAAGAAATTAAATGCTCAAAGAACATTCCGTGAATGCTGGGCATTCAAAATAAAAACAAAGTGCTGGAGAAAGTCTGATCTGGTAGCATCTGTGAGAAGAGAAACAGTTCACGTTTTGGGCCCAATATGACTCTTCAAAACTAAAAGGGGCTGGAAAATGATGGTCTTTATGTGGAGGATCAATCCGAAGAGATCATCTAACCGTGGCCCCTTGATATTTAGTGTTGTTACCATCACTGAATCCCCCACTATCAACATCTCATGGGTTATCATTGACTAGCAACTCAATTGGACTCATCACATAAATGCAGTGGCTACAACACCAGTTCAGAAGCTAAGAATACTGAAGTGAGTAACTCCCCAAAGTCTGACTACCATCCACAAGGCACAAGTCGGGGTGTGTTGGAATACTCTCCAACTTGCCTGGATGGGTGCAGCCCCAGTGACACTCAAGAAGCTTGACACCATCCAGGACAAAGCAGCCCGCTTGATTGGCACCACATCTACAAACATCCACTCCCTCCACCATTTAGCAGCAGTGTGAATCATCTACAAGATACACTGCAAAAATCAACCAAAGATCCTCTGATAGTACTTCACAAATACAAGACTGTTTTCATCTAGAAGGACAAGGGCAGCAGATATCTGGGAATACCACCCCCTGCAAGTTCCCCTCCAAACTACTCACCACCCTGACTTGGAAATATATCACCATTCCTTCAGTGTCACTGGGTCAAAATCCTGGAATTCCTTTCCTAATAGCATTGTAGGTCAACCTTCAGCATGTGGATTGCAACGGTTCAAGATGACCACTCACTGTCACTTTCTCAAGGGCAACTAGGAATGGGCAATAAATGTTGGCCAGCCAGCAAGAACCCATGTATCTTGAATGAATTTTAAAAAACTTTACATCAGTTCCACAGTTCCCAGTTCTCTGGCCTTGGCTATCTCCGCTTCACCATGGATGTGCATTCCTGCTACACATCTACTCTCCATCAGGGTGGTTCACTTCTTCCTTAAAAAGAGGCCTGTTCAGTTACCTTCTATCACCACCATCTGCCTGGTTGTGCTCATTTTCACTTTGAACAACTTCTGTTTTAACTCATCATGATCCCACCACTGTAGAGCGTGTTGTTGGAAAAGCACAACAGGACAAGCAGCATCCGAGGAGCAAGAGAATTGACGTTTCGGGCTGGAGCTCTTCATCAGGAATCATATTTCTGATGAAGAGCTCCGGCCCAAAACATCGATTCTCTTGCTCCTCTGATGCTGCCTGACCTGCTGTACTTTTCCAGCAACACAATCTCAATTCTGATCTCCAGCATCTGCAGTCCTCTCTTTCTCCTATGATCCCACCACTGACCATACAGTACAGCAAAGACCCTATGGCCCACCAAGTCTCTGCTGCCCTATCTGCACTAATCCTGCTTTCCTGCACTTAACCCAGATCTTTGAATGTTATGACATTTCAAATGTTCATCTATGTACTTTTAAAAGTTTGAGAGATTTCCCATCTCAACTACACTTCCATGTAGTGCATTCCAGATAAACTCCTGCCCTTCACCTTAAAATTGTGCCTTTCATTATTGACCCTTCACGTAAGAGGAAATGGCTGCTTCCTATCTACCCTGTCCATGACACTCATAATCCTAAACACCTCAATCAGATACCCCCTCAGCCTTCTCTGTTCAAAAGATCATCAGTCCATATGGACTAGGAACAGGAGTAGAACGTTTGGCCTTTCAAGCTGATACAATAGGATTGCGGCTGATCAGACATTCCTCACATACACTTTCTTGCCATTTTGAGTTCAAGTTTGAATTAGCTTTATTGTCACATACTCACGTGAGTACAATGAAAAGTTTACACTGCCGCTGACTTAAGGCAGCACGGTTGCTCAGTGGTTAATACTGCTGCCTCACAGTGTCAAGGGCCAGGGTTTAATTCCAGCCTCTGGCAACTGTGTGGAGTTTGCTAATTTCCCCTGAGTCTGCATGGGTTTCCTCTGGGTGCTTCAGTTTCCTCCCACAATCCAAAGATGTGCAGGTTAGGTGAATTAGCCATGCTAAATTGACCATAGTGTCTATGGATGTGTCGGTAAGGTGCATTGGTCAGGGTCAAGATTAGAGTGGTGCTGGAAAAGCACAGCAGATCAGGCAGCATCTGAGGAGCAGGAAAATCGACATTTCGGGCAAAAGCCCTCTTTTGTCCGAAATGTGGATTTATCCTGCTCCTCGGATGCTGCCTGACCTGCGGTGCTTTTCCAGCACCACTCTATTCTCCAGCATCTGCAGTACCCACTTCCGCACTAGTCAGATAAATATAGAGTAATGGGGAATGGGTTTGGTTGGGATACTTTACGGAAGGTTAGTGTAGACTTGATGGGTGGAAGGGCCTGTAGGGATACTAATTCTACTGCGCCATCTTATATACAAAGGTAACTAGGTACAGATTTCTCAGCCCAAGTTCTTATGGGAAAACAAATTAGAAAATAAAGAAATAAAAAGTCCAGCATTGCAAATTGCAGGAATAAATTAGAAAATAGAGAAATGAAAAGTTCAGAATAATGTTCCTTCTTACCCAGTCCTCACTGGCACCTGGTCACCAGTCTGCTGGGGGCCTAGACTGCAGACCATGCCAGGGTTCACCTCAAGGTAGTCGAGGCCAGGAGACTGCTCTGGAATCATCTCGAGACCTGAAATCCAGCTGAGGCCATGCTAGGTTGGGAGGTCTCCATGCTGGGATTGTGCTGAGGCCTGGTGTCGTAGGCTAAAAATCCAACCCTGTGCTGAGGCCGGGAGTCCAAGGCAGAGAACAAAGACCTTTGTTTCCCCAACTGATTAAGAATCTATCTATCTCGGCCTCAAATATACACAAGGACTCTGTCACACTTCTCTCTGTGGCAAGTTCCAGAGATACTATGCCCTCAAAAGAAATTCCTCTTCATCTCAGTCTTAAATCGGTGTCCCTTTTTTCTGAAAGTATGCCCTTACTCTCCCACAAGGGGAAACATCTTCTCAGCATTTACCCTGTCAAGTGCCTTCAGAATCTCCTATATTTTAGTGAAATTACCTCTCATTCTTCTAAACTCCATTGAGTAGAGTGCCAGCCTATTTATCCTTTGTTCATAAGGCAATCCCTCCATATCAGGGATCATCCAATGGTACCTATTAACTGCCTCAATTGCATTATATATTTCAATAAGGAGACCAAAACTGCCCTCTGTACTCTGCAGTGGTCTCACCAAATCCTTTGTTTTTATTCAATCATGGGATGAGGATGTCGCTGGCTAGGCCAGCATTTATTGCCCATCCCAAAGGGCAGGTAAGAGTCAACCCCATTCCTGTGGGTCTGGAGTCATGTAGGTCAGACCAGGTAAGAATGGCAGCTTTCTTCCTTAAAGGACATTAGAGAATCAGGTGGGTTTTTCTGACAATTGACAATGGTTTCATAGTAGTGATTAGACTCTTAATTCTAATTTGTACAGTTGTAGTGAGACTTCACTACTCTTTTGAAATGAGAGTCAACAATCCATTAGTCTTCCTAATTACTTGCTGCACCTGTGTTTCATGTACAAGACCCTGAAGTCCCTTTTGTGTTGCAGTTTCTGCAGCTTTTCTCCTTTTAAATAATACTGTTCTTTTGTTCTCCCTTCCATTTTCCTACATTATACTCCTTTTGCCAACATTTTGCCCATTTACTTAACCTAACAATATCTCTGTATAAACTTTGTATCCCTCTTACAACTTGCCTTTCCACCTACTTTATATTATCTGCAAATGTGGCTGTAGTATGTTGCTTCCTTCTTCCAAGTCATTAAATACATTACTGATCCCTGTAGAGCCCCACTGGTTGTAGGTTGCCAACCTGAAAACATAGTCTATCCAGCCTCTCTTCATAATTAAAATGCTCTAACCACTATTCCAATAATAGCAGGTAATGTAGCGATTGTGAAAAAGGAGGCACTTAAAACAATTGCCATTTCTTGGGGGGAAATGTACTGAGCAGGTTATTCTTTACTTTATCTACCTGTCCTGCTACCTTCAGGGGTTGATGGACGTGTGCTCGTCCATCTGATTCCAGATGTTTCCCAGGGTTCTAACATTCATCATGTATCCCCTTACCTTGTGGCACAGTGGCTAGCACTGCTGCCTCACAGCACCAGGGACCTGGGTTCAATTCCCGCCTCAGGCAACTATATGTGTGGAGTTTGCACATTCTCGCCGTGTCTGCGTGGTTTTCCTCCGGGTGCTCCGGTTTCCTCCCACAGTCCAACGATGTGCAGGTTAGGTGAATTGGCCATGCTAAATTGCCCGTAGTGTCAGGTGATGGAGTAAATGTAGAGGAATGGGTCTGGGTGTGTTGCTCCTCGGAGGGTCGGTGCGGACTTGTTGGGCCGAAGGGCCTGTTTCCACACTAAATAATCTAATCTAATCTTGTTTGTCTGCCCCACTTCTCTCTCTTATCCAAATTGAATTCCATTTGCCACTGATCGACCCATCTGACAGTCTGTCTATATCTTGACATCTAAGGCTATCTTCCTAACTACAACCCTACCAATTTTCATATCGTACACAGATTTACTGACCAACCCGTCTACATTCAGGTACAGCAGGTAAAAAGCAAATGGAATTTTGGCATTTATTGGTAAAGGAATGGAGTATAAAAGTAGGGAAGTGTTGTTACAAACATGTAAGGCATTAAAGAGACCACATCTGGAGCACTGCATACAGGTTTGGTCCCCTTCAGCAACAATGTATTGCATTGGAATCAGTTCAGAGCAGGTTTGCTAGGTTAATTTCAGTGATGAAAGTCTTGTGTTATGAAGGCAAATTAGAGTATATGCCGAAACTGCTCAAAGTTTAGAAGACTGAGCTGAGATCTAACTGAAGCATATAAGTTGCTAAAGGGGTTTGACAAAAATAGACATCAGATGGGACAATCAGGGATGTGAGGTCACAGTTTCCGGTTAAGGCGAATCTGATTGAATATTCACATCTGCTGGAGGGGTAGAATGGTCATCTTCTGTTCTAAATTACTGATTTGAGACAAAGTTAAAAATCACATAACACTAGGTTATAGCCCATCAGGTTAATTTGGAAACATGAGCTTTCAGAGCGCTGCTCCTTCATCAGGTGGTTGTGGAGGTAAAGGTCATGCTCACAGAATTTATAGCCAAAGGAATCAAGTGTCATGGAGACAAGATACAGTCAACAATCTTTGATTAAAACTTTCATCTTTTTTAATGGGATATGCTGGTTTCTGTTCTCTGACATGTAAATCCATGACCCTGGGCTCCTTTGGCTATAAATTCTGTGAGCATGATCTTAACCTCCACAACCACCTGATGAAGGAGTGGCACTCTGAAACCTATTGGACTTTAACCTGGTGTTGTATGGTTTTTAACTTTGTCCACCCCAGTCCAACATCAGTACCTCCAAGGCAGGATTTGAGTCGGGCGTTTTTGTCAGGATGAGTTTGTTGCTGTGATGAGGTCTGACTGAAGCAGTTGCTGACACTCCACTGGCACAGCTGATAACTTGTAACTTCAGCTCCCTCTGCTGAGAAGTGCTTGAACTGCATCTCCAGGGAGTTCACTCCAGTGAACAGACAATATATTACTCATGATTTAATTTCAAATATTTAAAATAATTGATGTTTAATGTTGGTCCCCAACCCATGTTGAAGGTGTAAGTAAGCATGTGCTGCATGTAAGCTGTCTTTATCCACAGACACAGGAGCCAGCACCTGACATATTTCCATAATTATGTCACATTTTACATAATTAGTGCTTTATTTATACAATCTCTAATTTTTCTAGCACTGGTGGAAAGTCATTCTCTTTTGTCTACCTAATCAATTCTTTTCAAATTCCTAAACGTTTCATTGAATTACGCATAATGATCCATATTCCAGGGAATTAAAGTTTAATTTATACAGCACCGTTAACATGATAAATCAAGTTGCTACAAGGATTATGAAACAAAGTAGTCATTAAAATGCATACATCAGTCTTGGGTTAGATAACATAACTTGGCAAAAGAGGTATGTTTTAAGGAGCCTCGTAAGAGGCAAGTGAGGCAGATAGGCAGAGCAGTTTTAGGGAGGGAATTCCAGAGCTTGGGGCCTAGGCAATTGAAGGTATAATCACCAAAGGTGGAGTGAATAAAACTGGCAATGTTCAAGAGGCCAGAGAAAGAGAGCAATACCATTGAGAATAATGGGGTAGGAGGAGAACGCTAGGTTTGCAGAACAGAGGGAGTCTGAACATGTGATAGTAATTTGCAAGGATGTTGAGGCGAAAACTTGGGTTTTGAGGAGAGGTGATGAAGGCTAATTTAAGAGAGGGAGAACACCTGAAAAGCTAATGGTTAGTATGGGGCTGGAGGGAGGGAAATGAGTGAGCATTCAGTGGGAATAGGAGGCAAGTCACACTAACGAGGTGAGCTCAGCGGGAGCGAGAATGTGGGCATGAATCTATCAAAACAAATGAGTTTAGGATGAGTACATGGGTTGTAGCTTCAGAAGAAGCTGGAGTTGCTGGGCTAGTGGAAGGGAGGCACATGACAGCAACTGAAACAAATTGTCTCAATCTGAACAATAAGGAAGCTCAGACTTCACACTTGGAGGTGAGGGTGGAGAGGAACGGGTTTAAGAAGATGGTTTGCTGTGAAGAAAAATCAAGGGTTATGTTAGCATTCCACACTAATCCTGGGACAGTTATGGGTTTTAACAGAACCAAGGAGTTTTAAATAGTCCAGCCAGATCTGGCAGTGGATAGTTAAATCAGTTGTCAACCTTTTATGCCTGCATCTTTCAGACCTTAAGCGGTACGATGAGAGCCATAACAAGGGAAATGACTGCGGTTAGAGAGTAAGAGTTGTATTGGGAACTCTGACATTAAAGGAAGTGAGGGTCTGCTTGAGTAAATCAGTGGCTGTAGAAATGTAATAGCTAGTAGAGAGCTGGGATTTTGGGAGTGTAAATGTAAGTGTTCTGGGGAATAGTTTTGTTTTCCAGGGATGGATGCAGAAGGAGGCAGTGTTTGAGTTGTGAAAGGAGAATGTGGACAGTGAATGGTCAGAGATGGCCTTTTTCAAATGGATGAACAAGGCCATATGATATTAGGTCAAAAGGTTTTTAACCTAGTTTATGTAATCTTTGTTCATAACTTTGGAGCTCTGGAAGCACTTTTTTCCTTGGTCTGCACTCATTCCAAAGCCAGTGGATTTTTTTTAAGGGTTTTAAATAACTGTAGCAAGGCCTTCTTTTTAAAATCCATTCCTCTAGTTGAAAGGGCTAACATTCCATAAGTAATTTGACTATTTTGTGCCTGACTATATACTTGTGATCTGTGCTTAATATTCTTTTGACCTCCACTGTCCCTCACTTTATATAATTTTAAATCGTTTTGAATTTTCCTTTTTTCATCTAAAATGGATGCGATTGTATTTAATTGCATTGAAATCTACCTGCTACAGTTTTTATCTGCTCTCTCTCGATGGTGTCTATGTACCTTGAAACTGTACCACATGTACAGGACATTGCTGAGTATACATAGGAATGCTGTGTTCAGTTTTATGCTTCGTATCTAGATTGATTCCTGGGGCGAGGAGATTACTTCATGACAAGGCTGGTATTCCTTGACGTTAAGAAGAATGAGAGGTGATCTAATTGGAACGTGTAAAATTCTTACGTGGGATTAACAGCACCGATGCTGAGGTGTTTCTGCTGGCTGAGAACTTTAGAATATAGGTCACTGCCTCAGAATAAGAGGTCAACCATTCAAAATGAGAAATTTCTCCACTAGAACATTTAGTATTTTATGCCATTGATTCATGGATACTCCTGTTTGAGCATATCCAAGTCCATTAGGTTTTGGGAATTTTAGTAATATGGGGATAGTAAGGGTACATATGCTCACATAATATTAAATATAGGAGCACGAGTAGATTGACCCCTAAACCCTGCACTAATATTCAATAAGATCACAACTAGTCTGGATGTCACCTTAACTTCACATTCCAACATTCTCCCCAGAACTCTTGATTCCCTTTCAGATCAAAAAAATTCAATTTATTTACTCACGTCTCATCTTCATTACTCTCTGCGGAAGAAAATTCCAAAGGTTAATGATTGAGAAAAGAAATTTGTACATGTCTTCATCTTGTGGGTACATCCATATTCTGAAATTTCCCCCTTGGATATAGATTTGCACAATGGGGGGGGGGAACGCAACTCTTTAGCATTCGTCCTGTCCGGTCTTGTCAGGGTCTTGAAATGTTCAATAATATGTGAAGTAAGGTATGCTTTTTATTTGTTTTAGTTTGACTTACTGTAGGTTTTACTCTAGTGGCATTTGGGATTTCAGTGTGAGACAGGGTTCATTTGTATTTCTGGCACCATTGTGATTTCTTTTGAAACACATCAAAATAGAAATACGTGAGAGAGTAATGGCGTTTTCCTTGGGTGAAGTTTATGAATGAATACGGTAAGAAAATATGTATTAGGTTTCAGGTAGAAGAATCTGGAATTGTTTTTGGCTTAATAGTAATAGCTTGAAAGATCTGTTGGTTTGAGGTTTGCAGAGGTCTTGGCTGAAGCTGGAATTGTGAAACAATTATAGAGTCATAGAGATGTACAGCATGGAATCAACTCGTTTGATCCAACTCATCCATGCCGAAAGTGTTCCAATTGTACCAGCCTCCACGTCTTTGGGAGTTCATTGCATAGATGCAACACCAGCTGGGTGAAAAAGTTGCCCTTTAGGTACTTTTCAAATCTTTTCCCTCTCACCCTAATCCTATGACTCTAGTTCTGGACTTCACCGCCCAAAGGAAAAGACTTTGTCTATTTAACCTATCCATGCCCCTCATAATTTTATAAACCTCTATAAGGTCACTCCTCAGCCTCCGACACTCCAGGGAAAACAGCCCCAGCCTGTTCAGCCTGTCCCTATAGCTTGAGCCCTCCAACCCGGGCAACATCCTTGTAAATCCTTTCTGAACTCTTTCAAGTTTCACAACATCCTCCCTATAGCAAGGAGACCAGAATTGCACGCAATATTCCAAAGGTGGCCTAGCCAATGTCCTGTACAACTGCAACATGACCTCCCAACTCCTATATTCAGTGCACTAACCAATGCCACCGTCATTATCCTATCGACCTGCGACTCCACTTTCAAGGAACTATGAACCTGCTCTCCAAGGTCTCTTTGTTCAGCAACACAGGATCTTACTATTAAGTATATAAGTCCTGCTCTGATTTGCCTTTCTGAAATGCAGCACCTCGCATTTATCTAAATCAAACTCCATCTGCCACTCTCAGCCCATTGACTTATTTGATCAAGAGCCCAATGTACTCTGAGGTAACATTCTTGGCTGTCCATTACATCTCTAATTTCGGTGTCACCTCTAAAAGTATTAACTATACCTCCTGTGTTCACATCCAAATCATTTATATAAAAGACAAAAAGCAGTGGACCCAGCATTGATCCTTGTGGCACAACACTGGCTGCAAGCCTCTAGTCTGAAAAGCAACACATCCTCTGTCTTCTACTTACGAGCCAGTTCTGTATCCAAATGACTAGTTCTTCCTATATTCCAGGTAATGTAACCTTGCTAACCAGTCTACTATGAGGAACCTTGTCGAACACCTTACTGAAGTCCATTTGATCATGTCTACCTCATTAATCCTCTCATTTTTTTCAGAAAACTCAAACCAAGTTAGTGAGACATCATTTCCCATGCGCAAAGCCTTATTAACTATCCCTAATCAGTCCTTGCTTTTCCAAATAAATATCAATCCTGTCCTTTAGGATTCCCTCCAATAACTTGCCCACCACTGACGTCAGGCTCACCAGTCTATAGTTCCCTAGCTTTTCCTTGCCACCATTCTTAAATAGTGGCTTGCTCCTGAAGAAATTTAGTTTGAAAGTTCCAGGGAAGTGTTTAGATAAAACTCTAATGGTGCAATTTGAAGCTGAGAAAGTCTCAGCTCCGTTTATGAAGACTGAAGGAAGAGGTTATCAGATTCTCAAGAAGCATAAAGTTAAAGTGATGAGTAATTTCTTTACCCAGAGAGCCTGTGGAATTCTCTGCCACAGAAAGTGGTTGGGGCCAAAACATTGAATGTTTTCCAGGAGTTAGACATAGTTATTGGGGCAAAATAGAAACAGGGTACTGAGTAGGATGATTGTAATTATTGGCGGAGCAGACTTGAAGGACCAAATAAGAGAAATTGAGATCTACAGATACTGGAACGTCAGAGTTGATAACATGTGGTGATGGAAAAGCACAGCAGGTCAGGTAGCATCTGAGGAGCAGGAGAGTTGACATTTTGGGCATAAGCCTTTCATCAGGATGGGACTGAGAGGTAAATAGGAAGTTGGGACTGGGGAAAGGTAGTTGGGAAGGCGATAGGTAGGTGCAGGTCAGGGGTGATGGTGATTAGTTAATGAGGTGGTCGGTGGGAAGGAAGATGGACAGGTAGGACAGATCAAGAATGTGGTGTCAAGTTGAAGGACAGAATAGCCTATTCCTATTTTCTTTGCTTCTATGTTTAAATCCTATAAAGTGATAGAGAAGGGAATTCTCCCTGGTGTGCATACTCTCAGTATTAGTGGGATTATCTTTAAATTTGAGTTATATGTAAAAGTCTGGACTATTCTATTTTATCTTATTTTTTGCGTAATAAACTTATGTTTTATTGTTAAAACTGATTCTGCCCCATTACATGTTTATTTCTGTGAAAGATCACCTCATGAAAACCAAAATGAAATCTATCAAGCCTGATTTCAGACTGGTATCTGACTTATCATAGAATACCTACACTGTGGAAGCAGGCCATTTGGCCCATTAAGTCCATACTGACCCTCCAAAGAGCATCACACCCAGATCCACCCCTCTGCCCTATGCCTGCATTTCCATGAGTAAATCTGCACACCTCTGGGCAATTTAGTGTGGCCAATCCACCAAACCTGTACACCTTTAGACCGTAGGAGGGAAACCAGACCATCCGGAGGAAACTCATGGAGACGTGGAGAGAATGTGCAAATTTGGCACAGACAGTTGCCCGAGGCTGGAATCAAACCCAGGCCTCTAACACTGTGGTGTAGCAGTGCTAACCACTGAGCCACTGTGCCACCCCATCCAGTAATAACATAACTGAGATCATACCATTCCTCTCATTCATCTAAACATCTGCCCAACCAGTGTCATCAGTGCCCTGTACACTTGTAAAAAGACTTCACTATCTTTTATAATTCTTTCCTCCTTGCAGTAAAATTGCTGTCCCTAATAACTTGCACCTACATGCTCACTTTTTGTGATTCATGCCTAAGGACACCGATTCCTCGTAGCACAGTATTTGCAATGTGCCTCCATTTAAAAATATTCTACTTCGTAATTCCATGTACTAAAGTGGATAACCTTTCTACTCCATCTTCAACTTTATGCCCACTCGCCTAACATAGCCACATTCCTTTACAGATTGTTCATCCTCCTCCCATTAGGCTTTCTCAATTACCTTTTGTATCATTAACTTTAACTCCAATGAAGTCTGTCCCTTCATCCAAATTGTTAATGTGGTAAATAGTCAAGACTGCAGCACTGATTCCTGTGGTACTTCATTAGTTGTAGTTTGTCAACCTGAAAATGACCCACTTATCCTGACTGCCTCTCATTTGTTAGCCACTTGCCTATCTATGCTAATATATCACCCCAGCTGAAGCTATTGTCTTGTACAGTATTGTTTCGCATGACAGGCTATTGAATGCCTTTGGGAACTTCAAATATGCTGCGTCTATTGATTCCAGTTTATCCATGCTGTTTGTTACATCAAATATTAAGTTTGTTGAACATAATTTCACTATCACAAAGCAATGTTGCCTCTGAATTTTATGATTTTCTTCATGTCTTGCTACTGCCTCTTTAAAAATGGATTCCAGTAATTTGCCATTGAGAGATTATAAGGTAACTGGCCTATAATTTCCTGTTTTGTCTCCCACTTTTGAGCAAAAACTAGTAAGAAAAGAGTCCTATTGGAATTGTAACAGCTTCATTCCCTTATGCTTTTAATTACCACTTTGTCAGTTTCCTTGGGCTTGGTTATATCCCATTGTTATTCCATGTTCTTTATTCATTTTATACATTTATGTATTTCTTTCTCCACCTCTTTTTCAGTTTTTGATCTGTATCTATGCTTATTTGAATAATCCATTTCATTTTATTTTCAATCTGTCTATATGGATTACATTTCTTGGAGATTTTGTTTGAACTTCATAGTTTGTTTTTCAGAGAAAGCAATAGTGAAATCGGAGAGCTGTGATGAACCGACAGCAGAAACTGAGAGTGAGAGTGAAGCTGAACTTTCCTGCTTTAATTCCAAGGTACTGGATTGGATGCATTTGACCTGCCGGTTACTTTAATTTGCCTCTTGATAATTAATACTGCTCATTTCTGAAGATCTGTTCTGCACTGTATCTGTGTCACTTAAACTTTACAAGCGTTCTCATCTCCATATTATAACGAAGATTTGGAGGCTGTGGAGAATGTGCAAGAAAGATGTATTTGGAACTAGAACTATAGCAAATCTATACCCATCAGGAAAGATTGAACAGTCAAGGACTTTTCCCCACTAACAGGCCAGCTGAGCAGTGACCTGATTGAGGCCTTCAAGATTATGGAATATTGTGATGAAATAGGGATGATATTTCCACTTATTTGGCAGATCAAAACTAGGTTGGTGGGGTAATAGTCATTAAAACCAGTAGGGATGGAGAAGAAACTTCAATTCGCAAGACATTGAGCTTCTGGAGTTTGCTACCAAAGGGATGGGTGAGGTGAATAGTAAAGATATATTGAAAGAGAGCTAGATATCCACAAAAGAAGAAATGAATTGAGGAATGCTTTGGTGTTAGCCGAAGGGAGTGAAAATAGTTTCAGATGGAGCACAGACAGTGATGTTGAATCTTCTGGGACAAATGATCTATTTCTATGTTGATCCATTTCAGTAGCAGCCAAATAGAATGAAACTCCGTTATAAACACATACCCAGTTTTGATAAATTTGAAAATTGTGGTCAGGATTCAGAGGTCAGAGTCAAAGATGTGTTTTTTAAAAAAAATAACACCGCATTGGAAGTTAAACGTGATCACAAAGCTGACTTTCAATTCTGTGCATATCTACTTCAACACCCCTCTGCAACTTTATTTTAAGTACGTGTACAGTGGATATTTCAGGAGATAACCAGCTGGTCAAATCACTTAGTTTTAAACAAAATAGAATTTATTTACAAGATTACTGAATGAAACACAAATATCAGAAAACTGAATAACTTAACCTATTCAAAAGCCCAACAGGTCTTCCCAACTTAATGACACTGTTCCAAATACTTGCAACAATCCCCGTAAATACCCCTTGGCACAAAAAGTAAAATCAAACACAGGTTCTTACAGGATAGAAATCAGAGAGCGAGACTACCAGCCTGGACCACCTCCTGTGGGTCCAGCAGCTTTTTCTCATCCACTACTTTAAAAAAAACCAAGCCAGAGAAAAGCTGAGCTGGGAGAACTGGCCACACCCCTTCATTGTACATTTTGTTTTTTTTTAAACTTGAAAGCCTCTGTCTGAGGCAGTATTTATTATCAACTTAGCCCTAAAATCCTACACCCCAGACTTTTCGGAGACTGTCATTTACAACCTCTTTTTTATATTAAAAAGACAAGCACAGCTTAACTTAAAGGAGCAGCTTCATCACGCCTTCCCCCTTAAAAGAAAAATGAACTATCAATATCCACAGATGGCTTCATTTTAAAATCCCTTTTAAAAAATCTGTTAGTTCTCTAAAATGCACATAAAAATATACATGACAATGACAATAATCATGCAAACATGCAAAACTATGTTTCGTTTCAATGTGTTGTGCTCCAGTTATTGAACACCTCCATTTTTCATTTGAGTCTCAATGTGTCAGCAATCCCATTTTCTTGTCCTGCCACAAGCACAATTTTCAGATTGAATGGCTGTAACAAAAAGCTCCATCTGAACAATCTGGCATTTTTGTCCGTAGATTTCTCCACAAACTTCAATGGGTTACAATCAGTGTATGATACGTTACTGATAAAATAAACACTGAAATGTTATAATGCCAACACCAAGCTCAAAGTCTCCCCCTCAACCGTCGAATATTTCTGCTGATGAATGTTCAACTTCCTGGAGAAATACCCAGTAGGCCTTTCTATTATCTTGTCATCTTCTTGCAAAAGCACACCCACATCACTTGCATCGACAGCCACCTTGAGTGGCTTTGCGTAACTGTATGGCTAATATCAGGGCAGTGATTAACACAGCTTTCACGCTGTCAAATGTCTTCTGACAATCCGCTGTCCACTGAAACCTCTTGCCTTTCTTTAGCAATTAAGTGAGGGGAGCATCCACACTGCTTAAATTCGGCACAAATGTTCGATAAAATCCACTCAATCTCAGGAACCGTAGTTCTGCTCTTTTTTTTTAATGGTATGGTTTACTCCCCATTTATCTTTGTTTTTGCATTCCATTTGGCCATTTGCCTGTGTCTGGTAACATGCCCCAGGAAGGTGACTTGGGCTTTGGCAAATTCACTTTTAGCCAGGCTTATCACCAAGCCTGCCTTCTGAAGTCAATTAAGCAAGTCTGATAAATGTTATAAATACTCCTTCCACATGTGACTAAAAATTACCAGGTCATCTATTTATCTGATACAGTTGGGTAATCCGGCAATGAATTATTGCTTAGTCTCTAAAATGTGGCTGGCGCATTTTTCATGCCAAATGGCATGACTTTAAACTGATACAGTCCATTCTGCTTTATGAAAGCTGAAAATTGCCTTTGCTTTTTCTGACAAAGGTACCTGCCAATATCCTCTGAACAAGTCCAACTTAGAAATATAGAGCTGAAAATGTGTTGCTGGAAAAGCGCAGCAGGTCAGGCAGCATCCAAGGAACAGGAGAATCGACATTTCGGGCATAAGCCCTTCTTCAGGAATCCAGACAGGGAAGGAAAGAAAGAGGAAAAGGTGCTAATGATAATAGCACAGAAGGAAGAAGGATTCAGAATTGGACATTCCTCAAATCAAATTGGACAATGACGGATAAATCACTGAGTTATCATCGAGAAAAATCAAAATGACCGTGTTAAGCTGTGTTAATCACTGCCCGAAACGTCGATTCTCCTGTTCCTTGGATGCTGCCTGACCTGCTGCGCTTTTCCAGCAACACATTTTCAGCTCTGATCTCCAGCATCTGCAGCCCTCACTTTCTCTCAACTTAGGAATATAAGTTGCTTATCCCACCTTCCTAACACAGTCTTCCAATCACGGAATCAAATATGCATCAGTCTTTGTAACTTCATTGACTTTGCGATAGACTACAGATAACCATTGGGTACCTTCTGGTTTTGGCACAATTACTATGGGTGAGCTCCAGTCATTGTAACTCACTTCAATTATGTCATCTTGGAGTATGTGTTCAATCTCCTTTTGAACCTGTGCCAACTTTAGAGGGTTATGCCTATAAGGATGTTGCTTAATTGGAACAACATCTCCAATATCTACATCATGCATAATTAGATTAGATTAGATTACTTAGTGTGGAAACAGGCCCTTCGGCCCAAGTCCACACCGACCTACCGAAGCACAACCCACCCAGACCCATTCCCCTACGTTTACCCCTTCATCTAACACTAGGGGCAATTTAGCATGGCCAGTTCACCTAACCTGCACATTTTTGGACTGTGGGAGGAAACCGGAGCACCCGGAGGAAACCCATGCAGACACGGGGAGATGGCTCTCTGCCTTTATTCCTGATGAAGGGCTTTTGCCCGAAACGTCAATTTCGAAGCTCCTCGGATGCTCATTGAACCCCGGGTCTCTGGCGCTGTGAGGCAGCAGTGCTTAGCACTGTGCCGTCTTCCCAGCTTATTTCCACTTATCTCCCCATGTGATAGTAATAACTCTTTCAGGTCATTTTGATTTTTCTCTGGATGATAACTCAGTAATTTATCCGTCATTGTCCAATTTGATTTGAGGAATGTCCAATTCTGAATCCTTCTTCCTTCTGTGCTGTTATCATTAGCACCTTTTCCTCTTTCTTTCCTTCCCTGTCTGGAGTCCCTATCAAGTAGTTCGCCTCACTCAATTTCCACTCGATTTGATGAGGTCCACTAAACCTTGCTTTTAAAGGTTCACTTATCACTGGAAGTAACACTGATACCTTATCCCTGATAGCAAAATAGCATTTTATGCTGTCATACTTTTAAATGCTGTCTCGCCAACTCCCCAGCTCAATTTCGTCATTCCCTAAAATTTGCCACATAGTCCCAAAATGTGCTCTCTGAATTCTGACTTTCCAATTTCTCAATCAATTTTAATGGTCCTCTCACTTCATGCCCAAAAACTAATTCAAATGGACTGAATTTGGTCGATTCATTTGGTATATCTCTGATCACAAAAAAGCACAAACTGAATTCCCATATCCCTGTTATCTGGATAGTATTGACTATAAGCCCTCAACATGGTCTTTAATGTCTGATACTACCTTTATCACGCTCCCTGCTATTCTGGATGGTACACAGTAGATTTGAATTGTTTTATTCCTAAACTATCCACAACTTCCTTAAATAATTTTGATGTGAAGTTTGAACCTTGATCTGATTGTATCTCTATAGTGTAGGTAGCTCATATCTAATGAAAAATTTGAGTAATTCCTCTACAATCCTTTTAGCTGTGATATTGCGTAATGGAATGGCCTCTGGAAATCTAGTCGACACATCCATTATTGATAACAAAAACTAATTCCCACTTTTTGTTTGAGACAGGGGACCTACACAATCAATTAAGACTCTTGTAAATAGTTCCTGAAATGCAGAAATAGGTATTAAAGGTGTAGGTTTTATTACTGCCTGTGGTCTTCCAATACATGACATGTATGACACATCTGGCAAAATTAAATTTATCGTTGTGCAGTCCAGACCAGTAAAAATGTTGCATTTTAGCTGGAATTTTTCTTACTCCTAAATGACCCCCAAGTGGTAGTTAATGCGCCACTCACAACACCACCTTTCTGTACTCCGCTGACAATATGATTTGATGAACTTCTGCCCATTTCTTATCTGCCTGAATATGTGGTGGTCTCCATTTCCTCATTAAGACATCATTTTTAAGATAATAACATTCAGGGATACCTTTGGATTCCTTTTCTGTGTATGCCTTTTGGTATAATTGCTTTAAGTTTTGATCTTTCTGCTGTAGATGCCTGCATTGCCATCTATTTGCTGGTTTGTGCCAACCATCTGATCAAACAGGGTTTCTGCTAATTCTACTTCAACTTTATCTGTACTCTGATCTCTCCTGTTTCAGCTGATGACTTTATGATCTTGTTACCACAGTCAGGAAAAGTCCCAGTGTATGTGTCCTGCAATACTTCAGTTGCCTGAGTTCTCATTGGCTTTTTAGCCACAGTAGGCAGCACTCCTACCGGTGAATCAGGGATATCATTAGCAAGAACAGATTGTATTCCTGGAGCTGAGAGCTTGTCCAGTTCTCCTACCACAAATTCACTACTCATCACTGGACACTCTAACCTCACATTATCTAATTGAGCACTTTTTGTCTCACCATGAATTCCTGTTACTGTACTTTTTTTTGGCAGTGGCCCTTCAGAAGTATATACCTCCTCATCTTTAAGCATCATAGCCTGAGAAAATCCTGTGTCTTTTAATACTGTAACCTCTTTACCTGCTGCTCCTGGCCTATGCAAATAAACTTTACCTTTGCAGGTATATGGTTTAAGAAAATCTGGCACTTTATCCTTAACCAACCTCTGACCAACTTGTACGTTCTGATGCAGCTTTAGAACATAGAACATGGAAAAATACAGCACAAACAGGCCCTTTGGCCCAAGATGTTGTGTCGAGGATTAATCCTAACGTAAAATATAATAACCTAACCCATGCACCCCTCAAATCACTGCTATCCATGTGCATGTCCAGCTGTCACTTAAATGTCCCCAATGACTCTGCTTCCACCACCACAGCTGGCAACGCATTTAATGCATTCACATCTCTCTGCGTAAAGAACATATCTCTGATGTCTCCTTTATACCTTCCTCCTAATATCTTCAAACTATGACTCCTCATACCAGTCAATCCTTCCCTGGGGAAAAGTATCTGGCTATTGACTCTATCTATTCCACTCATTATCTTGTACACTTCGATCAGGTCTCCTCTCTTCCTCTTCCTCTCCAGAGAGAAAAGTCTGAGCTTATTCAACCTTTCTTCATAAGGCAAGGCCTCCAGTCCAGGCAGCATCCTGGTGAACCTTCTTTGCACCCTTTCCAAAACCTCTGTATCTTTCCTATAGTAGGGCGACCAGACCAGACACCATATTCCAAGTGCGGTCTCACCAGGGACTTGTAGAGCTGTAGCAAAACCTCGCGGCTCTTAAACTCGATCCCCCTGTTAATGAAAGCCAAAACACCATATGCTTTCTTAACAATCCTGTCCACTTAGATGGCAACTTTGAGGGATCTATGTACTTGCACACTCAGATACTTCTGTTCCTCTACAATGCCAAGAATCCTGTCTTTAATCCTATATTCAGCATTTGAGTTCGACTTTCCAAAATTTATCCAGGTTTAAATCCATCTGTCATATTTCAGCCCAGCTCTGCATCCTGTCTGTGTCACGCTGCAGCCTGCAGTAGCCCTCTATACAATAGGTGACACCTCCAACCTTGTGTCATCTGCAAATTTACTAACCGACCCCTCAACCTCCTCGTCGAAGTTATTTATAAAAACTACAAAGAGCAGAGGCCCAAAAACACAGCCCTGTGGGACCCCACTCAACACTGAACTCCAGGCAGAATACTTTCCATCTACAATCACTCTCTGCCTTCTGTCAGCCAACCAATTCTGAATCCTGACAGCCAGATCTCCCTGTATCCCATACTTCCTGACTTTATGAATGAGCCTACCATGGGGTACCTTATCAAATGCCTTGCTGAAGTCCTTATACACCACATCCACTACTCGACCTTCATCGACATGTCTTGTCACCTCCTCAAAGAACTCAATAAGATTTGTGAAGCATGATCTGCCCCTCACAAAGCCATGCTGACTGCCTTTTAATCACTTTATGCTTTGCCAAATAGTCATAAATCCTATCCCTCAGAATTCTTTCCAAAGCTTTGCTGACCACAGACGTAAGACTGACTGGTCTATAATTGCTAGGGATTTCCCAATACCCTTCTTGCCTTCACTGTGCTTTCTGTGACCACTCCAACAAATTCATTGGCTTATCCTGTTTTCCTACAACTGGCTTCCCAGTGCTTCTCCTAACCCAGCAACACTGATTTCATGTGGATTATTGCAGTGAAAACATTGGAGCTTCTTAACTTCTCTGTCCCTTTGAAGGGTTTCCCTTTTACCCTGTGGTAAGTTATCCTTATGGTTTTCACTGAGCCCTACCTTTCCCTTTTCACGTGATGATTTGGAGATGCTGGCTTGGACTGGGGAGTATGAGAGGGAGGGTCTGAATGTGTGTGTACTTATCTCTCCTTTCCTCATAGAAGGAGAAAGCTCCAACCCGGAGCTTGTCTGCTAATTCCAGCAGCTTGGCCTTAATTATCTTTTTGTAAAGCCCCCAAGGTCATTTTTTCCACCACCAGAATAGTAGTGGTGACTGAAAAGCCATTGCTATCCCAAGCTCTGTTTAAACCAACCAAACTTAACACCCAGAACAAAAGACACTAACACTTTTGCTGCCTTTGAGCCCAACAACTCTAATCCCAATTTGGAACCACAGAACAAATCCTGCAAAGAGCCCTCAACCTGTTATGGACCAAGCCAGACCCCTCGAACCATTTCAAGAAGGTAGCACAGACCTTGCTTTGCTAACTATTTTAAGCAGTTATAATTGGATATTCCAGAAGAGAATCGGCTGGTTAAACAAAACAGAATTACTTACAAGATTACTGAATGAAACATAAACACCAGAAAACAGAAGACTGAATAACTTAACCTATCTGAAAATCCAACAGATCATCCCAATTTAATGATGCTGTTCCAAATGTTTGCAACAATCCCCATAAACACCCCTGGCACAAAAGGTAAAATCAAATACAGGTTCTTCCAGGATAGAAGTCAGAGAATGAGTACAAGTCTGGAAATGTTTCTGTGGGTCCAGCAGCTTTTCTTTCACCCACTACTTCAAAAAATAAAGCAAGTCAGAGAAAATCTGAACTGGGAGAACCGGCTAGACCCCTTTCATTGTACATGTTTTTTTAAACTTGGAAGTCTTCTGCCTGAGGCGGTATCTGTTAACTATTATCAAATCAGCCCTAAAGTCATGCACCCCAGACTTTTCAGAGTTTGTCCCTTTTACGGTCTCTCTTTTAAAAAAAACCAAGGACAGCGTAACCTTGTTAAGGAGCAGCTTCATCACAATTATCCATTCCTAACTGCTGTTGAACTGAATGGCTTGCTGTTATGTTACTATTTTACAAACATTATTTAGGGGTGGTGATAACCTAATGGTATTATTACTGGACTCTTAATCCACAGACCTAGATCATGTTCTGGGGGAGCAGTGTTCAAATCCCACCACGCCAGATGGTGAAATTTGAATTCAACAAAAATCTGGAATTAAGGGTCTAACAATGACCATGAATTTATTGTCGATTGTTGGAAAAGCCCATGTATTTCATTAATGTCCTTCCGGGAAGGAAACTGCCATCTTTACCTGCTGTGGCCTACGTGTGACTCCAGATCCACAGCAATGTGGTTGACTCTTAACTGCCTCCTGGGTAATTAGGGATGGACAATCAGTGCTGGCCCAGGCAGTGATGTCCTCATCCCAGGAAAAAATAACGAATAAAATAATGACTTTAAGAACACACCATTCCAGGCCAACATTCCTTCAAAGTTGTATGCACAGCCACTCATGTTTATGTGTGGCAATTGACGTTAGAACTTTGATTGTTTCATTGACTTCCAGTTTCCCGAAGTCACTACCACATATGGGCCTCGAAGACTCATGCAGCCGCTCGGAAAATTAAAGGAAATGCTGGTCCTCATGTGACCATAGGCCACCGCTACTCTGCATAACACCATAAATCATACAAGCATAAGTAAACCATGCAGCTCGCTGAGTCTGCTTTGTCATTCAATGAGGAGGTACCTAATCTGATAATCCCCTCTGCCACTTTCCTGCCTTTTCCCCATAACACTTGATTCCCTTACTGGTTTAGAATCTATCTCAGCCTTAAATGTACTTTATAATCTAGTCTCAACAGCACTCTGTGGTAAAGAATTCCACAGATTTACTAAACAATGAGAAGAAATTTCACTTAATCTGTTTTAATTGTGCAAAACCTTATTCTGAGACTGTACCCCCTCATCCCAGACTCTCCCACAAGGGGAAACTATCTCTCTGCATCTACCTTGTCAAATCCCAGAACCCTAGGCCTAGTGTATGCGTAGAGGTTACTCTATGTCATAGTTTTAATAAACTGAAAAAAAAACTTGAAGTAAATAAAATCTACATACCTTATTAGTGTTGTATGTAGATTTCCCAAGAGTGTGCCACATGATGGCATCAGTGCTTGTCTCTTTTAAAAGGATGCTGAGAATGTGTTGCTAGAAAAGCGCAGCAGGTCAGGCAGCATCCAAGGAATGGGAGAATCGACGTTTCGGGCATAAGCCCTTCTTCAGCCCTTCTTATGCCCGAAACGTTGATTCTCCTGTTCCTTGGATGCTGCCTGACCTGCTGCGCTTTTCCAGCAACACATTTTCAGCTCTGATCTCCAGCATCTGCAGTCCTCACTTTCTCCTCTTTTAAAAGGAAGGCAAAAAGAAAGATGATGATTCAGCTTCAAGACCAAGAAATAGCAGGCTAAATTTTAAAACACACCAGATGTTCAGAAGCTCCCACAGTACAAAAACACAAAATACGTTCAGATAGCAGGAGGGAACGGGGTTTTCTTCATTAACTTTAAAAGGCCCTTAGCAGCTTAAAGCAAAAGCACACCTAAATTCAAACAAAGCTGTAATTGCAACCAGCACAGAGATAAAAGGACAAGTTTTGAAATACACAGTAGAAAAAACAATGTGCACATGTGCAGTAGTAAAGTGACAAGAGAAAGCAGAAAGCATAGCAGGATCACTGATGAAGACTATCAGTGTATGCCTGATTGCTGAAAATGCCAGCATACTGAAAGTAAATGAAGGAGTCCAGGAACAGCAAAAACGTGGACTTCGCTAGAATGAACTGGAGGGTCACAGATATCGTGTCCAAGTTCAAACCTTTTGGCAAACAATGCAACTATGCTTCCTAGAACTTGCAGTTGCAGAACTGATTAAACAGGCTGTGAAAATACTGATAGTAGTTGAAAGAGAGGAATTACACAGTCCATGCCACTGAATTATCTGAAAATGACCAAGATCCCATCAACCTCTAGAAAGTGCAAGAAGATTGGCTTCATGTAAAAGTAAATTTTGGAATTCATTGTCCAGAATTGTGTTCCTCAGGTGATAGCCATAAGAATCAATGGTGCAGCTTGTCAGTAAATGCCATAATAAACCCAGTGAATGCAGTTTTTGAGATTATTTATATATTCCTAAAAGACATATAGGTTCGGGGGAAAATGGTGACAGCATGTTAGAAAATGGCAAGAAAACAAAAGGGGGTCGATGGAAGTGTCTGGTGAGAAAAGTGAGAGTCTTTGGCTCAGGAGTCTTCGGCAAAGAGGCTGAGTGAGGAGATTATGACACAGTTGAAGAGGGTGAAGTCATGACTGCCAAGCTGATTCAGTGTGCTGCGTGCATGATATGGGAGGTCAGAATCACTGATGGTATCTCTGGCTCCTAGAGCTGGGGAAAGTGTGTACACATTCAGCTTCTGAAGGAGCATGTTGCAGCACTGAAGCAAGGACGAGATTACCTCAGGCTCATTCGAGAGAACAAGAATTTTCTGGATAGGACCTTCAGCGAGGTCATTACACCGAGCATACCAGAAGGGAAATGACAATGAGGAAGGAAGAGATGATTCAAGTACAAGAGACCCCGGAGGAAGTACCTCTCATGAACAGGTTGAATCTCTTGGAAACTGTCAAGACAGATGATACAGCCAGTCCAAGAGGCAGACAGGTCTGCCAATCTAGAATTGGTGTGGAGGCAGAGCCGAGGAGTCAGACTTCATGCAGAGCCGTGGTAATAGGGGACTCCATAGTGAGAGGGATTGAAAGAGGTTTCTGCGGCAACAAGCGGACTTTGAGGATGGGGCGTTGCCTTCCTGGTGCCAGGATCCAGGATGTCACTGACAGAGTACAGGGAATCCTCAAAGGTGAAGAGCCAGAGGTGGTGGTGCATGTCAGCACAAATGACGTCAGGAAGAGAAAGGGCATTCTACAGCGGGACATCAGAGAATTCGGCTGAAAAGCAAGACTTCCAGGGTGGTTATCTATGGTTTACGTCCAGTTCCTCAGGCTGGAGAGGGCAGGAACAGGGAGATAATGGACTTGAACGTGTGGCTGAGGAACTGGTGCAGGAAGCAAGGATTTAAATTCTTGGATCACTGGGGTATGTTTTGCGGTAAGGGTAAATTATACAAGGGGGGTGGGTTGCACCTTAATAGCTGGGGGACCAGCATTCTGGCAGGCAGGTTTGCCACTGCAACACAGGTGTCTGGGAGGGAGAGGACAAACTGGAAATTTAACAAGGAAGTTAAAAGGAAAGTGAGAATAAGAGAAGTTAAGAAAGACAACAGAATCAACAGAGCAGCAAACTCAAGAAGGGATCATACAGTGTGGTTAAGTGAAATAACGATTGAAAGGAAGGGTGAGGGGAATAACAAATTAAAAATATTATATATGAATGCACGAAGCATAAGAAATAAGGTAGATGAGTTTGAGGCTCAGTTGGAAATTGGCAGGTACGATGTTATAGGGATAACTGAGACGTGGCTTCAAGTGGACAGGGTCTGGGAAATGAATATTCAAGGCTATACATGCTATTGAAAGGACAGACCGACAGGTAGGGGGGTGGTGGGGTGGTCCTGCTGGTAAGGAATGATATTCAGTCCCTTGTGAGGGGGGACATTAGAATCAGGAGATGTGGAGTCAGTATGCATAGAGCTGAGAAATTCTATGGGTAGAAAGACTGTAATAGGAGTTATCTACAGGCCCCCAAACAGTAGTCCTAATGTAGAGTGTAAGTTGAATAAGGAGATTAAAATGGCCTGTCGCAAAGGTATTATTACAGTTGTTATGGGGGATTTCAACATGCAGGTAGACTGGGAGAATCAGGATGGTACTGGACCCCAAGAAAGGGAGTTTGTGGAGTGCCTCCAAGATGGATTCTTAGAACAGTTTGTACTGGAGCCTACCAGGGAGAAAGCAATTCTGGATCTGGTATTGTGCAATGAACCGGATTTGATCAGGCACCTATAGGTAAAGGAGCCATTAGGAGGTAGTGACCATAATATGATAAATTTTAATCTGCAATTTGAGAGGGAGAAGGGAGAATCACAAGTGTCAGTATTGCAGATGAACAAAGGGAACTATGGAGCTATGAGGCAGGAGCTGGCCAAAGTTCAATGGTTCATTACCCTAGCAGGGATGGCAGTGGAACAACAATGGCACGTATTTTTGGATGTAATGCAGAATTTTCAGGATCAATTCATTCCAAAGAGGAAGAAAGATCCTAAGGGGAGGCAGGGGTGGCCGTGGCTGACTAGGGAAGTTAAGGACTGTATAAAGATAAGAGAAGTATAACATAGCAAAGATGAGCAGGAAGCCAGAGGACTGAGAAACTTTTAAAGAGCAATAGAGGATAACTAAAAAGGCAACACGTGGAGAAAAAATGAGGTATGAAGACAAACTGGCCAAAAATATAAAGGAGAATAGTAAAAGCTTCTTTAAGTATGTAAAAAGGAAAAAAAAATGGTTAAGACTAAAATTGGGCCCATGAAGCCAGAAACGGGTTCATTTATTATGGGGAACAAGGAAATGGCAGACGAATTCAATAGGTACTTTGGATCTGTCTTCACTGGGGAAGACACAAGTAGTCTCCCAGATGTAATAGTGGCTGAAGGACCTAGGGTAATGGATGAACTGAAGGGAATTTTTATTAGGCAGGAAATGGTGTTGGATAGACTGTTAGGTCTGAAGGGTAATAAGTCCCCAGGATCTGATGGTCTGCACCCCATGGTGCTTTAAGGAGATGGCTCTAGCAATCGTGGATGCATTGGTAATCATTTTCCAATATTCTATTGATTCAGGATCAGATCCTGCAGATTGGTTGGTGGCTAATGCTGTCCCACTTTTCAAGAAGGGAGTGAGAGAGAAAACAGGGAATTATACACCAATTAGCCTGACGTCAGTGGTGGGAAAGATGCTGGAGTCAGTTGTAAAAGATGAAATTACAACTAATTTGGATAGCAGTAAAGGATAGGTCAGAGTCAGCACTGATTTACGAAGGGGAAATCGTGCTTGACTAATCTTCTGGAGTTTTTTGAGAATGTAACTGTGAAGATGGACAAGGGAGGACCAGTGAATGTAGTGTACGTGGACTTTCAGAAAGCCTTTGATAAAGTCCCACACAGGAGATTAGTGAGCAAAATTAAGGCACATAGTATTGGGGCCAAAATACCTACTTGGATTGAAAATTGGCTGGCTGACAGGAAGCAAAGACTAGTGATAAACGGGTCCCTTTCAGAATGGCAGGCGGTGACCAGTGGAATACCACAAGGTTCGGTGCTGGGACCGCAGCTGTTTACAATATACATCAGTGATATAGATTAAGGCATTAAAAGTAAGATTAGCAAATTTGCTGATGACACAAAGCTGGGAGGCAGGGTGAAATGTGAGGAGGATGTTGTGAGAATACAGGGTGACTTGGACAGGCTAGGTGAGTGGACAGATGCATGGCAGATGCAGTTATTGTGGGTAAATGTGTGGACCAGGTAAGTTTCCTTCCCTATAGGACTTAGTCAGGAGAAACCCATTTGGTTCATTACTGACAATAGTATCATGGTCATCATTAGACTCCTAATATGAAATATTTACTGAATTGTATTTCCACCATCTGCCATGGCAGAATTTGAACCCAGGTGACTGGGACATTACCAGGATCTCCAGATTAGTAGTTTAGTGAATAATATCACGAGGGCATCACCTCCTAAGGTTGAAGAGTCCCTGGCATCATTGTAGATCGTTGACTTGTGGTAAGCATTTATCTTGCATCTTTGACTGTGCCTGGGTCAGATAGATCCCACAACTTAAATATAGAGTTAATGTGCTTACATTCACCTAGCACTTGTGTTGTTGGAAACAAACCCTTCAGAAATTATTGCGAGTGAGTGAAGATACCATCACACTCTTCTTTGGTTTTGCTTATGAAGGCAGTATCACTGGTAATGCATATACATCCAGGTATATTTTCTGTTATTCTGTCCATATACTGCTTGAACAGATCCTGATGAAAACAATATTTTCCTAATGGTGGTGTAAAGCTCTTGACTTTCTGAGATTCCCCAAATAAGAGTAACCAATATCCATGGTTGGCATTTAGCCTGCAGAATTTAACTTCTTTTTCTCCTAATTCCTCTTGTGCTGGAATGTCACGTGGGCACCTCTTTAGGGATAGACTAATGCATCTCAAATCTACACATAATCCTGATTGCACCACCCTTTAAGTATATACATAATTGAATGGCACCATGTGATGATGCAAGCAGGTGATGCTATTACATTCTAGGTCACCTTACGTGTTTGTGAATGTTGCACCCTTTCGGATGTTCTATTGATAGAATTGCATCTCGATTTGCAGATTAACCCATTAACCCTCAACAATCAAAAATAATATGTGAATGTCTGTCTGTGGGCAATGTGGTGGCTCAGTGGTTAGCACTACTGCCTCACAGCAGCAAGGACTCGAGTTTGATTCCAGCCTTGTATGACTGTGTGTGGAGCTTAGATGTTCTCAGTGTGTCTACATAGATCTCTGCTGGGTGTTCTGGTTTATAAAATCATGAGGGGCATGGATAGGGTAAATAGAAAAGGTCTTTTCACTGGGGTGGGGGAGTTCAGAACTAGAGGGCTTAGGTTTAGGGTGAGACGGGAAAAATGTAAAAGAGACCTAAGGGGCAACGTTTTCACTCAGAAGGTGGTGCGTGTATGGAATGGGCTGCCAGAGGAAGTGGTGGAGGCGAGTACAATTGCAACACTTAAAAAGGCATCTGGATGGGTATATGAATAGGAAGGGTTCGGAGGGATATGGGCCGAGTGCTGGCAGGTGTACTGGATTGGGTTGGGATATCTGGTCGGCATGGACGAATTCACGTGGACCATCTCTGACTCCTCCCTCCCATTCCTGGACCTCTCCATCTCCATCAATGACGACTGACTTAACACTGACATTTTTTACAAACCCACCAACTCCCACAGCTACTGGGATTACACCTCTTCCCACCCTACCTCCTGCAAAAATGCCATCCCGTATTCCCAATTCCTCCGCTTCCGCTGTATTTGCTCCCAGAAGGACCAGTTCTACCACAGAACACACCAGTTGGCCTCCTTCTTTAAAGACCGTAATTTCCCTTCTCATGTAGTTGAAGATGCCCTCCAATGCATCTCATCTACCTCCTGCACCTCTGCCCTCAAACTCCACCCTGTCCTTACCTTGCACCCTAACAACCTCCGCATAAACAGCAACATCCACAGACATTTCCGCCACCTCCAAACAGACCCCACCACCAGGGATATATTTCCTTCCCCACACCTTTCTGATTTCCACAAAGACCGTTCTTTCCCTGACTACCTGGTCAGGTCCACGCCCCCCCAACAACCCACCCTCCCCTCCAGGCACCTTCCCCTGCCACCGCAGGAATTGCAAAACTTGGGCCCACACCTCCTCCCTCCCCTCCATCCAAAGCCCCAAAGGAGCCTTCCACATCCATCAAAGTTTCACCTGCACATCCACCAATGTCATTTATTGTATCCGTTGCTCCTGATGCGGTCTCCTTTACTTTGGGGAGACTGGACGCCTTCTCGCAGAGCGCTTTAGAGAACATCTTCGGAACACCCACACCAATCAAACCCACCGCCCCGTGGCCAAACATTTCAACTCCCCCTCCTACTCTGCCGAGGGCATGCAGGTCCTGGGGCTCCACTGCCACACCCTAACCACCCGACGCCTGGAGGAAGAACACTTCCCCCACAGAACACTTCAACCCCAGGGCATCAATGTGGACTTCACCAGATTCCTCATTTCCCCACCCCCCACTTACCCCAGTTCCAACCTGCCAGCTCAGCACCTTCCTCATGGCCTGTCCTACCTGTCAATCTTCCTTCCCACCTATCCGCTCCACTCTCCTCTCTGACCGATCACCTTCATCCTCACCTCCAACCACCTATTGTACTCTTGGCTACCTTCTCCCCAGCTCCATCCCCTCCCATTTATCTCTCCACCCCGGAGGCTCCCTGTCTCATTCCTGATAGAACATAGAACAATATAGCGCAGAACAGGCCCTCGATGTTGCGCCAACCTGTGAACTATTCCCAGCTAGTGTCCCTACACTATACCATCATCATCCATGTACTTATCTAAGGATTGTTTAAATCTCCCTAATGTGGCTGAGTTAATGACATTGGCAGGTAGGGCATTCCACAACGTTAGAGTCATAGAGATGTACAGCATGGAAACAGACCCTTTGGTCCAACCTGTCCATGCCGACCAGATATCCCAACCCAATCTAGTCCCACCTGCCTGCACCCGGCCCATATCCCTCCAAACCCTTCCTATTCATATGCCCATCCAAATGCCTCTTAAATGTTGCAATTGTACCAGCCTCCACCATATCCTCTGGCAGCTCATTCCATACATGTACCACCCTCTGCATGAAAACGTTGCCCCTTAGGTCTCTTTTATATCTTTCCCCTCTCACCCTAAAACTATGCCCTCTAGTTCTGGACTCTGCGACCCCAG